>NC_041224.1:51338400-51385937 GCF_002837175.3 Physeter macrocephalus
GCCGCTCCGCGGCATGTGGGATCCTCCCAGACCGGGGCGCGAACCCGGTTCCCCTGCATCGGCAGGCGGACGCGCAACCACTGCGCCACCAGGGAAGCCCAAAAACACAATTTTTAATATACATGTAAATTAAAAATTTAATTTTTAATAATCTACATTGTTTTTCTCAAAGGTTATTCAAAGTAATTGTTTCTGCTTTATTAGAAAATGTGCATTTTGCCTTACTTTCTCTAGTAAAAAGCTTTGCATGTTGATAAGGCATGGAGCAAAGGGAGCACTGAAAAGATGACAGAGTATATGCAGGACTCACTGGTCTTTCATATGTAAAATTAGTTTTCCCCCAGACACTGGGAGTCTGATGCCATTTGCCTCCCTCTTCTCAAAAACTGCTCTTAAGGGAAGCATCTCAAGCTCATTCACACTGTGGTATAAATGACTAATAAGGGCTACTAGTAGCACTAAGGAAAGAGCAGGTCCATGAAAAATTCTCTGTAGACTACAACTAAAAACAACAATAATTAAGTCATAAGCTAAAAAACTAGCTCTAAGTTGGCCTTTTAGACATTGGGATAGGTAGGCCTTTATGCCTTTGCTAGTGCCAGGGAGAAAGTTTGCAATGCATCTTCCCCATCACAGAGAAGAGGCTTAGAAGCGTTGAGCTGCAAAGGTAGGGAGTATGTGTTAAGTACCTACCATTTGTTAGCTTCTTTACCTACATTTGTTTAATCCTTATGGTAGCTGCATTACGAAGACTTTATTATCACCCATAAATAGCTGGAGAAGTGAGGGCTCAAAGAGATGAAGTAATTGGCCAAAACCAGGAAAGCAGTGAACTGGGATGCTTTCTAATTCTAGAGGCTACGCTTTCCACGTACTTCCACCCATTGCTGGAATTCCTTTGGCAATGTCCTTGATAGATAGTAAATCAGACTCTGCTTTAATATTTCCATAGATTGGAGCTTTGAGTTAGTACTGTGGGCATGGGAGTTTAATTGATGAGCACCCGATGAGACCAGACCATTAGTTGCTCCCCTAAGCAGAAAAGACTACTCAACTCAGGTGGAGGGGTTTGAGGTGAAGGCAGAAAACACACTTCTCAGCCCCCTGCACGTGGGCCCATGGTGTGCGGGTTTCAAGTTGCACATTAAATATCCACTACATGTAAAATTCCTGACATACGGTGCTCATTACATGCTAGCTCACTTATCCCTCGACCCTTCTGCTCTTTTACTTGAAGAGTCTTTGTAATTTTTTTTTTTTTTTTTTTTTTTTTTTTTTTGCGGTACGCGGGCCTCTCACTGTTGTGGCCTCTCCCTGTTGTGGCCTCTCCCGCTGCGGAGCACAGGCTCCGGACGCGCAGGCTCAGCGGCCATGGCTCGCACGGACCCAGCCGCTCCGCGGCATGTGGGATCCTCCCGGATAGGGGCACAAACCCGTGTCCCCTGCATCGGCAGGCGGACTCCCAACCACTGCGCCACCAGGGAAGCCCTGTAGTATTTTAAAACAGCTGCTTTGTCCCCTCCTGGGCATCATGCCCATGCCTTTCCCTAGCACGGACTACGGAACTCTGCCATACATATATGGGACCCCGTCAATGTGTGTTGAATTAAATAATTCCTTTTAGGGGCTGAACTTCCCAAGATCTCTCAACATTTTTTGAAGGAGCTATGTTCACTCGTCGCTTTTTTGTGTACCCTCTTCTCTCTCCAAACATTTCAGGATTCTTTGATACAGAGCTCATCCTATTGAGGATGCTGAGGTGAACAGCCCACCAAGCAGCCATATTTCCTCTTGTGGTGGAAGGGCATCCTTCCAGGTCTGGACTTATCAGTGGGTAGTATCTACTTGTGTACTGCGAAAGATCCTACATTTTTTTTCTCACCCCATCAAGCTTGTACATTAGACAACCTATCTTTTGCCATATCTAAGAATGAAATAATGCAAGTACTTATGCTGAAAGTAATACCTTTGATCTGTGCCCTGAAGGGAAATAGAAAGGGCAGAGGCCTGGGACGCAGGATATGGAGGGCAGAGGGGAGTGGGCATTGCAGGAGGGAGGGAGGAAATGAGATGGATGGAGAAATTTCAGACCCCACCATGTTTCCCACATCTGATCCTGCCTTCATGACTTTATGACAAAACTTCTCTCTTTGACAGAGTCACCAAGTTCGTCACTCTGTTTCTGGAAGGGTTTTCAGATATGATGGCTATTAGAAATTCTGGGGTTTTAAAATGATTGTTACGAGGTGTCCTCAGATCTTGGAATAGGTCTATTCCATATTAGGGAGCTTTTGAAACAAAAGAATATAGGGTAAGCTGGGACGAAGTGAGAGAGTAGCGCTGACAAATATACACTACCACATGTAAAATAGATAGCTTGTGGGAAGCAGCCACATAGCACAGGGAGATCAGTTCGGTGCTTTGTGTCCACCTAGAAGGGTGGGATAGGGAAGTTGGGAGGGAGATGCAAGAGGGAAGGGATATGGGGATATATGTATACATATAGCTGATTCACTTTGCTATACAGCAGAAACTAACACAACATTGTAAAGCAATTATACTCCAATAAAGATGTTAAAGAAAAAGAAAAGAATATATGGTTAACATTTAGAGTTCTTAAAATTAGCCAGTTCTTAAAATAAGTCTGCTTTGCAGGGTGTAATTCAAGACAATTCTGGTCTACTACATTATTTATCTGGAGTTCCCAGAGACTGGTAGGACAACTATGAGATAAGAGTGAGGTGAATGTCCTTGGCCCATCTCATTGATGGGGAAGCTGAGGCATGGGCTGATGCAGTCATGTGTCCTAGGAGTCAATATGGAGCCCAGTTGTCATGCCTCATGCACGTACATGGCCTTGGGTTTCCACTGTGCTTTTCCTCTAAGAGGCAGAGTGTTTTTTCATCTGGACTGTTGCTTACTTTTATAACTCTCCTTGGATATATATATATATATATCCTGACACCCCCAAAGTTAAATTTTATATATATATATATATATATATATATATATATATATATATATATAGAAAGAGAGAGAGAGAGAGAGAGAGAGAGAGAGGTGATCAACTCCATTTCGGCAGATGGGGACACAGATGTAACACAATCAAGAGGTTCACCCTAGGTTACCCAGCCCATGAACACAAGAGGTAGGCTTGATATCTTGACTTCAGTCATTCCTAATATACCAGTATTTAATGAAAATTAACTCATTTCATGTGAAAGTCCAAGAGAACTTTACAGGAAAATTTTACAGAAGATCTATTAGCATGAAGTTTTTGGACCTCTTCACCACCTACAAACACGTTCAAACCTCCTGTAACAGCAGGATTCTGAGGTGGTTCAGCCATCTCTTCATGGCTCTAATGAACACGCTGGCCATGGAAAGCACTGTGTTTTTCCCTTAATACTTCTATTTTCTAGATACTCCATGAGACCAGTCTGTGACTCAGAGCAAAGGACCTAAAGGGAAGTGGCCCTCAAGAGACTCGGTAACTCTTATAGAAAGAGAGAGAGAGAGAGAGAGAGAGAGAGAGGTGATCAACTCCATTTCGGCAGATGGGGACACAGATGTAACACAATCAAGAGGTTCACCCTAGGTTACCCAGCCCATGAACACAAGAGGTAGGCTTGATATCTTGACTTCAGTCATTCCTAATATACCAGTATTTAATGAAAATTAACTCATTTCATGTGAAAGTCCAAGAGAACTTTACAGGAAAATTTTACAGAAGATCTATTAGCATGAAGTTTTTGGACCTCTTCACCACCTACAAACACGTTCAAACCTCCTGTAACAGCAGGATTCTGAGGTGGTTCAGCCATCTCTTCATGGCTCTAATGAACACGCTGGCCATGGAAAGCACTGTGTTTTTCCCTTAATACTTCTATTTTCTAGATACTCCATGAGACCAGTCTGTGACTCAGAGCAAAGGACCTAAAGGGAAGTGGCCCTCAAGAGACTCGGTAACTCTTCTCTCTTACTTTCTGTCTCGACAGCCCCCTGCCCTCTGTCTTCTATTTGCTTGGTTCTAGCTTATGGCTTTGCAAAGCCGTGCCCCACTCCAAGCCTGGGACGTCCATGACTGAGGGTCCCACGGAGCTAGAGCTGTCGGTTTGCTGACCGATGATAGGCCAGAAGCCTCTCCTGGTCTCGGATGGCTTGTCTGCCAGAGCCGTAGAGGGATGCTCTGTCCTCGGGCCCTCACATACTGGGATGAAGTAGTCTCTGTTGTCTGGCCCCTGCATCTTTCAGATGAGGAAACAAAGACCCACAAGCTTGCTCACAGAATTCTGTCAAATGCTCTTTCTACCACAGAAGGACATCAGAGAGAACATCCATGGCCAACCCTACCTGCTTCTTTTATTTACTTATGATTTATGTCCAGTACTCTGCCTTTCATGGATCTGTACTTCTGCTTCTGGGTGTTCTGTCACATTAAGAAAGTCCAAGGTTCTAAATTTGAACTGTGAAAGAACCAAACACGAGCTCTTATGTGGGTTCTTGCCCTGTGCCTTCAATGGAGTGTAGCGGGGCCTGAAGCGGAAGGTTCTCTCACTCCAAATACAGTTATGTGATGAGGACAAAAGATGGTGAAGAGCATTAACACTCAATTTAATCTTGGAAAAATCTAGTGAGATAAGGAAATTGTTCTTATTTTACAGGTGAGGAAATTAAGGCTTAGTATGATGGAACATCTTGCCCACAGGCAAACGTGTGGTGGAGCTGGATTTAGAATCAAACCTCTCGTTTCTCTTCATTCTTGTGCATGCTTTTGAACTTTTATTACTGCCGCCCATGACAATCTATGCTACTGTTTCAGATGTTTTACAAACTTATATGCGTGGCTTCATAACTTGTATACCTTCCACAATTTGAAGGTATACAAATGTCAAAGATGTTTTTTGAGATTAATCTACTTGGGGACATGTAGATGTAGGTAATTCATTTTAACTGTTGTGTAGTACGGCAGGTGTATATATCCATTCGCCTCGTGAACTGTTATGTTGTTTGCAACGTGCTGCAATTACCAACCCTGCTGTTATGAACATCCTGTACAGGTCTCCTGGTACATGAGTTCCTCTTGAGTACATCCTTAGAAGTGAGTTTTGTGGTTTAGGACATGTCTATCTTCACCTTTATGTGTATTGTAACATTGCTCTCCAAAGTGGTTTCAAATTATACTACAGGCAGCAACATAAGAGTCCCCATCTCCATACATTCACCAACCCTTGATACAATCCAACTTTAATATTTTTGCCCATTTGATATGTAGGAAATAGAAGTTCACTAGCAGTTTTAATGAATTCCTAGTGCAGTTGATCTTTTCATGTTTACTGAACCTTAAGATTTTTCTCCTCTGGAAATTAATCTCAAATAAAATATTAATTGACTGGTATTGCATTGAATTTATAGTATTCTGGATAGAACTGACATTTTAAAATACTGAATCTTCTCACCCATGAATAGTTCCTCATTCATAGGTCTGCTTTTATATTTCTTTCAGAGTTTTATAATTTACTTGGTATTAGTCATACATATTTTTGTTTGATATATTTTTAGCTACTTTACGGTTATTATCACTATTGTGAATAGTACCTTTTAAAAATTATATTTTCTAATTGGTTATTACTAGGGTTTAAGAACAATATTGATTTTTGTACATTGATTGTACATTCAGCAAACTTGGTAATTCTCTTATTAATTCAAATAAGTTTATAGATTATCTTGGCTATTCTGTGTAGATCAAGGCCATCAAATTTGAGTGCCACTAGCCATATGTGGGTACTTAAAATTAATCTTAAATAAAATAAAAAATTTAATTCCTCAGTCTTCCTAGTTCCACTTCACGTGCTCAAGAGCCATATATGACTACTGACTACCATATTGGACAACACAGATGTAGAACTTTTCTCTCAATGAAAAATGCACTACTGGACTGTGCTGACACAGATAATACTTTTTTCTGAGAATATGAGAGTTTTTATTTTCTTTCTTTTTAGTCCTTAAATTGTTAATTTCTTCTTATTATCTTATTATAGTGGTTAAAACCTCTTGTTCAATGTTATTAGAAGATATAATTGTGGCATTCTTGTTCTATTCCCAACTTTCAAAAATCTGCTTCTGGTATTTTACCATGAAACATGATAGTTTCTGTAGGTTTCTGGTAGACATTCTTGATCTGAGAAAGGAAACTCCTGTCTGTTCCTCATTTACTAAAACTCTCATTAGGAAAGATTGTTGAATTTTTGAAAAACAGCTTTCTACATCTATTAAAATAAGCACAAGGGCTTCTTTTCTTATCTGTTGATAAAGAAAATTACATTGATAAATATTTTTGGGTTACATCATCATTACATTCCTGAGATTGATTCCCGCCTACTCATGCAGCATTTAGTTTGCAATGTCTTACTAAGGATCTGGACTATAATTTCATTTATTATGTTGCCCTTGTCTAGTTTTATTACCAAGGTTATATTAGCTTCATGAAATGTTTTGGAATTTTTCCCTCTTTTTATGTTTTCTGGAACATTTTGTATAAAATGAAGATTATCTGTTTCTTAAAGATTACTTAGCATGTGAATTGAAAAAGGGAGAAAGAGAGAGAAAAAGAGAGAGAGATGTGTGAGAGAAGGTTTCTCTAAAGCTATGTCTCATTTAGATTTTCTATTCTTAATTCCATTTTGGCAATTTATTTTTTTCCTAGGAAACTGTACTTCATTTCTGTTTTCAAATGTAGTTTTTCAAAATTGTTAATACTTTCAAAATTAATATAGTGAAAACAGTAATTTTGAGATGATTTTTCATAGTATTTGCTTACAGCTTTTAAAAATCTTTTCTGTACCTGTGGTGATGCCCTTTCTTTAATTTTTAATGTGGTTTCTTTGTTTTCCACTTAGTAGTTTCTGCTTTGACCTTTCTTATATTCTCCCATTGAGTTGATCAGTTTTCTTTGTTTCTCCCTTTTCTCCTCTGCTTACACTTTCTATTTTTTAAGTACTTATCCTTACATTAAAAAAAGATGTATTATTGCATTCACAAACTTTAAAGTGAATTAATATCTCTTTCCTTCTGAACAACACAAAAGCTTTTTAAAAGCCTCATTGTAATCAACCACTCCATCTTATGCCATTGTTATCTAATATTCTACTCTCATTATTCTTAATATTAGTGTTTTTAAGAGTGAATACTTATTTAAATTTACTATCATTTACCGGTTTACTTGCTAATCATTACTGCATCCATTCATTACTTTCTTTCAGATGCAATTTTCTTTGTGCAATAAAATAAACTTTCTTAAGGAAATTTTTCAGGAAGGGTGTGTGAGGGATAAACTTTCTCAGTCTTTGTCTATGTCTATTTCATTCTCAAGGTTCAATGATAAATTAGTTGATAAATTTTAGGTTGATGATTGGTTTTGTTTATCATTTTGCAGGTGTCATCCCAATGTCTTTATTATTGCTATTGACAAGTCTGTTACTGGTCTAATTTTTGTCCTTAATAACCTGCATTTCTCTGCCTACTATTACAAGTTTCTTTTTTTCCTGAAACTTCACTATGACTAGGAATGAATCTTTGTAGTGCTCAGAATTCACTGTTCATCTTCAATGTAAAGATTTGCAATTTTCACCAATTCTAGAAAATTCTCAGCTTATCACCTTTCCTCTCCTCCAGACTATTTTCTCCTTTTAGAATTCCTATTATATTTGTATATATGCTCGACCATCTCACTTTTTTCTATGTCTCTTAACCATTCTTTCATAAATCTATCTCAACCTCTCTATGATGAATTTTCTGTAGTGTTCTCAAATCTGTCTTCTGATTCACTAATTTCCTATTCAGTTATATCTAGTCTTCTGTTTAATACATTCATTAAGTCTTCAGTTTCATTAATATGTTTTCATTTCTAGAAGTTCTATTTGGTTCTTGTACTTAATTGCTTTTCATTTCCCTCATGTGTTTATTTTTAATCTGTTTAACTTACTAAAGCCTAACATATTTACAGTATTTTATGATATTTTATTTCCATCATCTCAAGTTTTGGAGTTGCTAATCATCTTGCTTATTTTATCCACTGTCTCATTCAAAAAGGATCATTTCCTTTAGTGTTTTGTAAATTTGTATTGAAAGCTCTTCAGGAAGGTTTATTATTCAGTGTGGGAAATCTGTACGGCCTGAACTGTGGAGTTGCTCTTCCAGAACCGGTTTGCATTTGCTTTTGCTAGGGTGTCCAGGTATATCACCAACTAGAAATGATTACTGTGAGGTGGAAAACTGACAAAAAAGAAGACTGATGAATGTGGGTGTGGTGGTGAAGAGCACTCACTCTAAAGAACAGCTCTCTGCTCCCTTTCTCCCACATGGGAAGTGTGACCATGAGTGACTAGGAAACCCCATGCTTTCCTAAATGAGGCTGATCCTCTTCAAGTCCTGAGACCCTGAGTCAGTATCAGCTGAAGAAGGATTTTCCTGTGGGCTTCCCCTTATCATCAGTGAACATGAAGGGCCAGACTAACTTGGGAAATTTCAGAGTTCCAAAGAACCTGGGGAGAAAAGTCTGTTTTCTGAGTCACTGATCTAAGGGCTGCAGACTCATAAAGCCAAATTTGATTCTGCCAAACAAAACTGTGCTTGTGATCCCTGAGTTTTAATTTTGACCCAGAAAACTTCCTATTTTCATTACTTTCAAAGGGGAAGTATTTTTGTTTTTTACTTTCCAGAAGTGGAGTTGCTTAGTTTTTCTTTAATGACAAAATTTTCTGCAACATGTTCTCATTACTTGACAAGAAAGGAGAACATGGGATGAGAGCAGAAGCTGGCTCCTCCTTACTCATCAGCCTTGTGATGTAGATATGGCATAAAGTGAGGCCTTTGAGGAAGGGAAGCCTCATAGAAGTGAGACAACCCAAAGAACATATCAAGATGCTGAAAGAGCCCAGCAGTGACTCCATGCATCTAGTGGGCACCTTATTTCACATCTGAGGTACGATTACACGTTCACTGACCCTGGAAAGCAAAGCAAATGCTTTAAAAGAAAATATGCCAGCAAAATATGCACTGCCCCCGCTCAGCCATCTTGACACATTGGCTGATATGCTCTAAGGTACAGGTCTGGGATGGTCAGCGAAGACCAAAAAGGACCCAAGACCTTAGTCCCTCTCATCCTAGAATTGGCCCACATGGCTTAGACTCTGTGTAAAACTTTCTTAGCAGGAAACCTCCCCTCAAAACCTATGCCTCTATCAACAGGTAATTGGTTAAAGAAATTGGGGTGCATTGCTGCAGTGGACTCTTATGCAGCCATTAAAGATAATGGGGCCAACCTTTAAATGCTGATATAGAAAGACTCGCTAAGCTTTTAAAGTGAAAAAGCAGGCAGAAAATGGTATGTATAAAATCTCCCATTTGTATAAACACACACACATATACACAGGTTTAACAGAATACACCAGAAAGTATTGATATTAGTTACCTATAGAGGATAAAATAGGAAATCTGGGGTGGGAAGGACACGGATTCTTGTTTTTTTAATATTTACTTATTTTTTTATTTTGGCTGTGCTGTGTCTTAGTTGCGGCATGTGGGATCTTTGTTGCAGCATGCAGGATCTTTAGTTACGGCATGTGGGATTTTTAGTTGTGGCATGTATACTCCTAGTTGAGGCATGCGAACTTTTTTTTTTTTTTTTTTTTTTTTTTTGCAGTACGTGGGCCTCTCACTCACGATGTATCCACTGTCCCTGAGTGAAATAAGCCCTGCCCCTGGGTTCATGTGAGGTTAAGGGAGCAAAGCTATCCCCAGGATCTCTGAGTTTTACCCACCTAAACTCTTCATCACTCAATCTCTTTCTCCAGCTCCCTATCCCACCAACGCTACATAAATACTGACACCTACTGTGTCAGCTAGGTATTCATGTTTTTTTTTTTTTTTTTTTTTTGCGGTACGCGGGCCTCTCACTGCTGTGGCCTCTCCCGTTGCGGAGCACAGGCTCCGGACGCGCAGGCTCAGCGGCCATGGCTCACGGGCCCAGCCGCTCCGCGGCATGTGGGATCCTCCCGGACCGGGGCACGAACCCGTGTCCCCTGCATCGGCAGGCGGACTCTCAACCACTGCACCACCAGGGAAGCCCATGGCATGCGAACTTTTAGTTGCGGCATGCATGTGGGATCTAGTTCCCGGACCAGGGATCAAACCCGGGCGCCCTGCATTGGGAGCATGGAGTCTTACCCACTGGACCAACAGGGAAGTCCCACGAATTCTTATATTTTATCATACACCCTTTGTAACTGAAAATTTTTTAATGTTCATGTATATTTTCTTCACCTCTCTGCTCCCCACAAAAGAAATCACTCAGCAGAATTTATCCCTTCCAAGTGATTTAGGGAGATGCTCAAACTGTGTTCTCAAGAACACTAGTTCTGTGAAATGCAAACAAGAACTACATGAAAGAAAATATGCTGTCCTTCCCAGATATGCTTTGGAAACACTGGGTTAAACCAAGCTAAGTAGTTTTCTTAACTGTAGGAGTTATCAGAGCCTTTAATCTTCACTGTAAATTTCTAAGAGGGAACTAGAATATACAGTTGTCCCCAGACTTACTTGACCACAAACCACTTTTTTTGAGGAGCACCTCACAGAACTTATAAACTGTGGGACACACTTTGGGAACTGCAAGCCCTGGAATGAACCTAAGAAACAAATCAGTGCCCAAAACTCCTCCATCTTCAGTGACCTTCCAGATTGAGAGTGACCCAGGGTATACATGACTTTGTTGGGCCACTCTGAATAAAGAGAGAACTGTCCTCAGCAACCCCCCATCCACACCCAGCACACTCAGCCCCATGGTTATCGTGATATGAACACACACACCTTAATCAATAATTAGTTTCTTATTCTGGCCCTGGGATCATGATCAAGCTCTTGTCCAAGCTAGCATTATTTGGGATGAGCTGAGGGAGGAGTGAATGCCTGGTGTAGATCAGAAAAGGAGAGCACTATTCTTTTCAGCCTAGTGGAAATAGGGGAGTTTAGTCATCTCTCATTTCTGAGGTCTGTGTTGGTTCTTGGTACTCTTTTCTATTTGGAGACCTATAAAATTGGCCCTTTGCCCATTCACCTGTTTCTCAAATCTCAGATTTCTCTCTTTTGATGAACCTGCCTTAATATCATCTCTTTTGAAGTACAGCTGATTCTTGAGAGGTGACTGATCGCATTCTGATATTATCTCAGGCTACACGCCACCCAATACTTTATTTTTAACTGGAATGTCCAGATTTCAGTCTTGGTTCTTTGTGACCATTTTTGTTATGACTGAGAAAGTTTTATTTTCCAGTTGGAAAACTAACCGACTGGAAAGCCACGCCTGAAGAGGCATTCTGTCCTAATGAAGAAACCAAGTAGCCCCACCAAGGTAGCAGAAGTTGTCTCAGGAGGAACACAGGACTGGGAATCAGAGAACCTGGCTCCCGATTCAGATCCTGCCACTTATTAGCTATAGGATTTTTTGTTAAGCCATCCAGTCTTTCCCTTTTTTTTTTTTTTTTTTTTTGTGGTATGCGGGCCTCCCTCCGTTGCGGCCTCTCCCGTTGCGGAGCACAGGCTCGGGACGCGCAGGCTCAGAGGCCACGGCCCACGGGCCCAGCCGCTCCGCGGCACGTGGGATCCTCCCAGACCGGGGCGCGAACCCGGCTCCCCTGCATCGGCAGGCGGACGTGCAACCACTGCACCACCAGGAAAGCCCCCCCCAGTCTTTCCCTTTTTAAATGAGGATTAAGTGTTGGGAGGAAAAACGCAAGTAATAGAAGTGAGCATGCTTGGCCCACAGTATACATGCTGTAAATGTTTGCTCATTCATCAACCCAGCGGCCAAAATTATGTGCAATCAAACCTGGGCTTTATCACTTACTGCCTGCATGTATGTGAGGAATTCTCTTGACCTCTTAACCTCTCTAAGCTTTGTTTCCTGATATGTAAAGTGGAGACAGTTAAGAGGACCTGACTCATAGGGTCTTTGTGAGGACTAATGGGCTAATGTATGCTATTATACTCAATAAATAGTATTTGTTATTGTTGTTCTTGTTGTTACTAATATCATTACAGGTTCCAATGGACACAGTTACATAAACTAAATAGGTATATATATAGACAGATGGAGTAGGAGGTGGGACTTCTGGTAACACATACCTACAGCACGGGCCGGAGGGACAAGGTTTGGAGACCAGTGTACTGACAGGTTGGGATTTGTTCTTCCTCTCCGGTTACAAAAACACAACGCTTACAGGGAGAGGAGAGCCTGTGGCAGGCCCCAAAATGACTTTCTTCTCAAGAATAGGACTGTGTTTTCAGTCTCTGTGTTACTACCTCCCTAGATAAAGCTTTGCCCATAGTTATTCCTTCATTTGAAGATAGCCAACAATCCTTCCTCCAGGAACTGGGAGGTTGTCCTGCGTCTCAGCCCAGGTAGGTTATCCCCATGGCATCTGTGGGGCCAGGAAGTCACTGGCCCCAAAATCTAAATGGGTTTCTCTTTCTAGGACTTAAGATGGTACTCAGTAGTCCCAAAGCTTATTGAGACCAGTATCTGAGTGACATGGGCATGGTGGAGTTAGGGAGGAAGTGGACAGTGTATGCCATGTCTCTGGGGGGCATCTGCCACCCAGACCATCTCCACTGTGGCTAAGCGGGAATGGGGTAAGGCTTTATAAGATATTCCAGTTTTTCAAGAATGGTCAGTAATCCAGAGTTCTATGTGTAATTTTTCTATTTTTTTAGTAAATTTATTTATTTATTTTTGGCTGTGTTGGGTCTTTGCTGCTGTGCGCGGGTTTTCTCTAGCTGTGGCGAGCAGGGGCTACTCTTCGCTGCGGTGCGCGGGCTTCTCATTGCAGCGGCTTCTCTTGTTGTGGACCAAGGGCTCTAGGTACGCAGGCTTCAGTAGTTGTGACTCGTGGGCTCTAGAGCACAGGCTCAGTAGTTGTGGTGCACGGGCTTAGTTGCTCCACGGCATGTGGGATCTTCCCAGACCAGGGCTCGAACCTGTGTCCCCTGCATTGGCAGGCGGATTCTTAACGACTGTGCCACCAGGGAAGCTCAATTTTTCTATTTTTAAATACTGGTAACAATTTCTAAAATTATAAAAAATCACCATGTGGGCCAAACAAAACACATCTTTGAGTCAATCCTACTCATAGGCTGTCTTTAGCTATGGACCACCAGTTTGTGACTCTGCCCTGAAGGTGTCCTTAGTCACATTCTACACAGACAAAATATTCTCACCAGAAAAGCGCAAATGGAGAGATTATGAGGGCTACTGTCCGATATCGTCTGTTTACAGGAGGCCTGGCTATTAGACATTTAAGTCCTACATGCAAGATTGTGGTCCTTTCCTTTTCCCATCCTACCCCCTGGTAAAATTGGTTGAGGCAATGGGGTGAAAACAATTTTATTTCTGGCAATATCAGAAGATAAATCTTGATCTTATATTATCATGGTCAAGTTCCTCATGAGGCCAACCTGTTATACACTCGTGATATGTTAATATATCTTGGACTTAATAGTATTGTCAGGTGGCTCAATAATTTTGGGTATTAATCAAGTAATTCAAGAATTTGGGGAGACTTAAATGTCAAAATTTCTATCAACTAGTTAGTAAGGCTGAATTATAAAACCACACCCCCATGCACACTTTTCCTAGGCATAAATACTTAAACCATTCACGAATAACAGGATTATAACATAAAACAACAGGGAATCACTTCATACTGTTCTTGTGATTCTGACCAGTTCCCAGCTCCTACCTCTCCTACTGGTCTGTGAACTTTGGAGGCGCTGTGTCTGGTTTTTTGCATCCCTATGACACCAGGCACTGTGAATGGCACTTAGAATTTTTGAATGTACATGAACAGGGAGAAATGGATGAAGAAAAGTGAATGCCAAGTCCCAGTGAGAGGTATTTGTAGATTTGGAGATATTCATTTCCCACAATTTGATTTTTTGAAAGACAGGCTTCTGAAGTACAAATCTGGACAAATGACTTATTTGGCTCAGGTACACTTGAGGGCTGTTTATGTAAGTGAAGGAACATGACTTTGGACAGAAATGTTAATTTTAGGTTCAAAACGATCTTCTCACTAGCTATAGTCCTCAGGCAAATTACTTAATTTCTTTGACCTAAGTTTTCTTTAGATGAAAACAGCAGAGTTTTCCTCCCCCGTAGGTTATTATTGGGACTAAATGAGATTATTTATAACATATATATATCTATATATATGTGAGTGGGTGGGTGTGTGTATACATATACTCTCACCCACCTACACATAATACAACTCAATTTATTTAAAATATAAGTGTTACCACAGATATGCCCTTTTAATGCTGACTTCTGTTTTATGAATATTTACATCATTTAATGACAAATTATCTACTGAAGAATACTTTTCATTCAAAATATATTCCTTACCTATTTCCAAGAAGACCTGCAGCAACATAAGGTAAATAGTCATACATGGTTCATGTCTTGGGTCACGTTGTTTCTGCCCACATGGCACATAGCAAACATGACCCAAACTGACATTACTGGATTAAAGGAGGATATTGGCTTCCTAGATACATTTTTAAAAGAACAATAGTAAATAAACACTAGTCAGGTGTGCTTTGGAGGTACTGGAGCAGTTTAGAATGGCCACCTGGGTTAGCTCTTTGGCTCTTTTTCAGTAAAATGTACTAACGGGGTACGTGGGCCAGAGAGGGAGAGGTGGAATTGGTTGACTTCTTGAGCCTTGGTGTTGTGAATAGGTTGAATGCTAAATAAGTGCCCTAAATTTTGGCCAGCTCCACAAGAAATCCACATGGCTCATGGGTGTGGTTTGTAAGTGTAGAAAAGGCCTACCCCACCATTCTCTCAGCCCACTGACTCCCAGGAGTAGGCAGGTTTTGTCAGCATTAGGGGGAGGAGTGTGATCTCTGCTGATGACTACAAGATTGGGAGACACTATGAGGAAAGAAAACGAGCAAAAGGGAACAAGAGAGGAAAAGGTTTAACTCTGCCTTCAGGTCTAGTTTTCCCCGGTGAGCACTTGGTCATCTGGTGGAAGTTGTTTCTGCAAGGGGAGCTAGAAATCAAGCAAATAGAAATCCATTAAAAAAGTTTTGCATAAACTAAAAAGTTGCACTTAATCACCAACATGTCTCTTTTTTGATCTCTGAGAACGGAAGGGAAACGGGGCTGAAAAGAATTTTTCTCTAGGTCATGGGAAGCTTTACAGAAAAAGTACAAGTGTTGGGTACTTTTCTGAACTAGAGTGATCACATATGTTGTCAGCAGAAAAGCCACTTGTCCTGGCACAAAGAGCAGAGTCTACAAGGAGGCTTCCAAATGAGCTTCAACCTCAGTATTCTTTCCTCAGACTGTATCTGGTCTGCAGGGAGGCCTTTTATACTGGGTGGATGGTAACAGATGGTTGCTGCCTGGGCTCTCCAAATCCTTCAACATTCCCAGACAGCCTTTACTCTCAGTACGCAGATAGGAAAAATGGTGCCCCATCTCACTTCCTGTGGAAAACCCAGTGTCCTCCCTGAAAACTTCCATGAATTCTTGGGGGCATTGGTTGGTTCTGATGACCTCTTGATCTGTCCAATATGCCATGGTTAGGAGCACAGTCCTCTGACTAATACCTGGGATCAAATCCTGGTTCTGCCTCCTTTATTTTTACTATGTAACATTGGGAAAATTGCTTGGCCTTTCCCAGCCTCAATTTCCTCATCCATAAAATGGAGGTAATAATACTTCCCCTTCAGGGTGATCATAAGTTAATGGGATAATGATGAAGTAATACAGGTAAAGCACTTAGCATGGAAGTTGGCACAAAGCACACACCAAATAGATGGTAGCTGGTATTTGTATTCCTTTACTCACATTACCCTAAACAGATGAGTAAAGATAGTCAACATTTCATACAGCCTTTATTCCAAAGTCTATGACAACGTTTCCCAAGGAGCTCCTTTCGACTTTAAGATTTTTTCAGGGGGCTTCCCTGGTGGCGCAGTGGTTGAGAGTCCGCCTGCCGATGCAGAGGACACGGGTTCATGCCCCAGTCCGGGAGGATCCCACATGCCGCGGAGCGGCTGGGCCCGTGAGCCATGGCCGCTGAGCCTGCGCATCCGGAGCCTGTGCTCCACAATGGGAGAGGCCACAGCAGTGAGAGGCCCGCGTACCGCAAACAAAAAACAAAACAAAACAAAAAAATTTTTTCAGGAGCTTTATAGGATAGAAACTGTTCTTTTAGTATCCATTAATTCTGAAAATACTGAAACAGAAAGGTAGATACAAGACATGTTAATTTTTTCCTTCTTTGGATAACGTTGATGTGCACAGGGAATCACAGACCTCTTGCAATAATTAGAAGGTTCCCAGGTGATCCCTGGCTCCAGGGTGCAGGCATTTGCCAACATTCTGCTAAGTAATCCCTAACCTTCGCTAACTGCTTTTCTGAAAGGGCTCAGTTTTTACATACTCGCTGAACAAATATTTTGAGTGCCTGTTTTGTCTGTGCTCAGAACATCTTGGCTTTCACTTTAAAGGAGGTAGTATATGCAAAGGGGATTTGAGCAGGCTCAAATGAAATAAAATCTGTGGACTCATTATTCTCTCTCCTCATCTCCAGCATTTCATTGTGTCCATTAATCAGTCTGTCATAGGGTTCATGGCTCAGTTGGGAACTTCCCAGCAGTTCCAAGTGGTATGTCTTAGAAATTACACCTCCCACTTTTTACATCTTACCCTCAAATTAACTTTTTCTCTTGAAAAGGCATTTTACACAGGATTTTTTCCTGCTTGTTTAGATATTTTAATTTTTTTCATAAGTATTGTTTGAGCATGGAATACCAAGAAGCATGAGTGCCCTGGTGAACATTACAGCCTTGGTGGGGTGCCACAAGGCAAGGTGAAATAAAATGAAATGACATTGTAAAGACATGGCAAAATAAGCAGAAGAGAACTCTGAGGGCTTCAGTTGCCAGAGAAAGCCCTAGGGAAAAGGTAGCATTTTAGCTCAGTGTTAAGAATAGATCGGTTTTGATAGGGAAAAAAGCAGAAAAGATATTCTACTGGAAGGTATAGCATGAGCAGGTGTGCAGAGGTGGAAATGAGTGTCACGAGCTCAAAGGACTCAAAGTGACTGGCTGATGCAGAGACTTATGCTGAAGAACCCTGGGCAGAAAGTAGCTGGGGATTGTGAGGCAAGGCCCTGAGTACCAGGTTAAGGGGCAATTCGTTATGCTGGCAATTCCTGAGCAACGGGGGTGGGAGAGTATGTATGTTGTGCTTCATCTGGCATGGTCACTGAGTAGGGAGACACTGAAAGTGGGGACACTGGTCAGAGGCCACAGAAGAAGACTCCGAAGATTTAGGAATGATTGACTATGGGTAGCCAAGAGAGAGAAGAGGAAGGAATACCATAAGATTCCAGAATGTATGGCCTGGGTGACTGGGAATGACTGGGGGTACCTCACTCACCAATGAATCATTTACAGTTCTGCCTTTCAAATGTCTTTCTTCCTTTTCCACTGAAATTCCTTCTCCCACTTCTGCCATGCAAGGAACCTGATAACAACGGTATTTACCCCCTCCTCTTTTCTAGTGTTGCTTTACTACCAAAAGCACTAAAATCTTGCCATCTATGCAACGACCTATCTTTCAAGAGTAATCACAAATATGCAAAACCCCTTGAAGTTCTTGTCAGTTTCTCACTTCCCCTCTCCCCCCAAATTTTGATCTCATGTTTGGAATGAAATATTAGCTATTTCTAATATCTGTCATAGATGTGTTTTCGCCCCCATTTTTATTGCCAGGCAGTGCATTAGTGGTTAAGTTCATGAGTCCCTTTGTTTTAATTTATTCACCCTGAATTGGGGTTTTCCTTTGAGTTTATAACAAAGGCAATAATATCCTGCACCTATTATTGTCCTTTGTTGTTTAAATAGTGCCTTCATTAAGGTTATCCCATTTGAACCTTTACTGAACAATCATATGAAACAAGTCTGGCAGGTAGTATTTTTTAATAAATGAGCAAGCTGAGGCTGAGAAGTAACATGTTCATTACACAGACACCAAGTGTCATAACTGGAAATAACATGTAGGATCTGGTTATTTAATTACGTCCAATATACTAGATGCTGTTAAAAGGCAAAGAAGTTTATTACACAAACTTAAGCATCTTACAAAATTGGGAAAACCAGGCATTAATATGTGAACAGTTGAATTACATCCTGTGGTTAAGTGCTCCACTAGATAGCAATAGAAGTAAGGAGCAGAAGGTACATGATTAATTACCATGTCATAATGTGATGCACAAATAAGGGAGGACTGCCTACAAAACAGAAGACATTTGCAAACGATATATCTGATAAGGGGTTAATATCTCAAATATGCAAAGAACTCATATAACTCAACATCAAAAAAACAAACGTGTATAGGACCTAAACAGACATTTTTCCAAAGAAGACATACAGATGGTCAGCAGACACATGAAAAGATGCTCAACAACACTAATCATCAAAGAAATGCAAATCAAAACCACAATGAGGTGTCACTGCACCCCTGTTAGAATGGCTATCATCAAAAAGACAACAAATAGTGTTGGCAAGGATGTGGAGAAAAGGGAACTTTCATGCACTGCTGGTGGGAATGTAAATTGGTGCAGCCACTATAGAAAACAGGATGGAGGTTTCCCCCAAAATTAAAAATAAAACTACCACATGATCCAGCAATTCCATTCCTGGGTATTTATCTGAAGAAAATAAAAACACTAATTTGAAAAGTTATATGTATCCCATGTTCACTGCAGCATTATTTACAATAGCCAAGATATGGAAGCAACCTAAGAGTCCATCAATAGAGTAATGGATAAAGAAGATGTGGTATGTATATACAATGGAATACTACTCAACCATAAAAAGAATGAAATCTTGCCATTTGTGGCAATATGGATGGACCTCGAGGGTATTATGCTAGGTAAAATAAGTCAGAGAATCTAAAATCAAAATACATAAACAAATATAACAAACAGAAACAGACTCACAGATATAGAGAACAAACAGGTGGTTGCCAAAGGGGAGGGCGGTGGAGGGATGAGTGAAATAGGTGAGGGAAATTAAGAGGTACAAACTTCCAGTTACAAAATGAGTCACAGGGATGAAAAGTACAGCATGGGGAACATAGTAATACTGTAATAAGTTTGTATGGTGACAGATGGTAACTAGACTTGTGGTGATCATTTTGTAATGTATGAAAATCGTGAATCATTGTGTTTAAGGTCAATTATACTTTAATAAATAAATAAATATTTTTAAAATTACTGGGGAGAAATAAGCCAAAATGTTTATAATATCTGTTCATAGGTAGAGGCATTGTGATTGGGTTTTTTTTCTTTATATTTTTATATATTCCTCATATTCTCTCTAAGGAGCCTGCACAGGATTTTTGGTCTTAAATAATAAACATTTTTAAAAGCTTAAAAAAAATAAGGGAGGATTGTGTCCATTCCTGGGCTCCATGCTTAAAAGGAATGCTAACAACCTAGAGCTTATCCAGGTGAGACTCACCGGGAATCTGAGGAGCCCTAGGGATCAAAGGTGAAGGGACAAACATCCAGCAGAAAAGAACTCAGGG
The DNA here is from genome assembly GCF_002837175.3 of Physeter macrocephalus. Lineage (NCBI taxonomy): Eukaryota > Metazoa > Chordata > Mammalia > Artiodactyla > Physeteridae > Physeter > Physeter macrocephalus. The sequence goes on from NC_041224.1 coordinate 51,358,067, forward strand.
AGGACTTTTTGCTCCCTCTACTTAATGGAGTGCCTGGTGTATAAAAGAGGCTTCTTCTCTGAGGTCCCAAGAGTAAGCCAGGAGCTAATGAACAGAAGTTACAGGAAAAATGGACTCCAACTTCATATACGGAAGGACTCCCCAACCACTGGAACACCAAAAATATTTAGAACAAGCCACCTGAGGTGGTAATGAGCTCCCTATTCCTAAAGGTAACCAACATGGGCCAAGTTAATGCCTATTAAGGATGTTGTAATTTGTGTGCTATTGAGTTCAGAACCAAAGTAGTGCTATGGCTGAGAGGTAGCATGATGCAGGGTTTAAGAACGCAGGCTCTGAAGGCTGTACAGTGCTCACCCTTGGAACTCAGCCAAGCCACACAGAGACCATTTGTAGGTGTGTTGGCCAACCCACAAGCTGAGGCATCAGCTGACAGCTGACATCAACCACTAGACATGTGACTTGTGAACCTTCAGATAATTCCAGTCTTTCAAGTTTTGAACCATCACATTTGATACCAACTGGGGCAGAGGTAAGATGCTCTACCAAACCTTGCCCAAATGATAAATTCACAAGCAAAATAAATGTTACCATTTTAAACCACTAAGTTTGGGAGTAGTTAGTTACGTAGCACTGAATAACCGGAACACAATGTTTATGTGATCTTCTGAATTGCCATTGCTCTTCAAGGCCACCTACAGGTACCAAGTCAAGTAGAAGGAGATATTATTTGCAGAAAGGGGCTCAGGTGTTTTGGGCTAATGAGAGAAGAGAAGGCTTTTGACGAAACTATTGGGAGAATATGAATGAGAAATGAACGAAGACTTTTGGGGGCACAGTGAAGACTAGATCCATGGCTTTGTAATACCCTCCCTCCCCTACATGGTTTTGTGATTTTTTTTTTACCTACCTGGAGAAGGTAGGTGCTGGATCCTGGCAAGAAGGTGGAAGAGACCTTGGAGGTCTGTGGATGGCATGCATATGGGTGGTGGACTTGGGAAACACAACACCCAAGGAAACAGAATAAAATAGGATAGACTAGCATATTGTTGCCTGTTGGTATGTAAAGGAATCTAAGAGATTGTTTTCTAGATAAGGAAATCAAGATCAGGCATCTGGAAAACAACTAAGTATTAATTGTTCAGTACGGACAGTACAAGTGAATTTCAGAGAAAAGAGGTTAGGTTTAGTGAGAAGAATATGAAAGGGTGATGGGTCCAAAAAAAAGATTTCTAGATGGGGCGATCAGAAAAATTGAGACAGGTTGGCTCTTTCTGTGTCTAAGAAGGGGAAAAGTATGGCAGTTCTTAAAAGTTAGAGCACAGAATCATGCTGGAAATTCTATCAGTAATACCATAAACAACAGTTCTCTCATTTTTTTAAGGAAAAAAAATTACAGTGGGCACACAGAAGAAGGAAACCAGAGTGGGTGACCAATTCCCTAGCAATCAGACCATGATAACATTAGACTATCCCAGATCTGTTTCCCTGGCGCTGTAAATGCAGGTGGGATGAATGAAGCAGGCAAGGAAAGATACTAGCAGGCAATTACCTGTTTTCCTCGTTGATTTTCAGGCTGTATGAATGTATTTAAAAATTAAGAAGCAGTGATGTCAAGTTGGGCTGAAATCTTCTGAGTAACAATTTCTGACTAGGGTCACTAAAGTCCTTACCTTGTTCATTTCTTCTTCCGCTCCTTTCTTGCAGTGCACAGCATCAGTTATCCTCTCTAGAAAAGAACAAAAAAGCAATTTCAACATCTAGGGTAGAAGAGGAGAGTATTGATCACAATGAAGTTTGACAGGACAGAAGCCTCCCCAGGTCCACTCAGGCCATTTAAAGCTTTTATGCTCCCTGTAGACTATCACAAGTGCGTGAACATCAGACCATAAAAGAGGGAAGAAGCTTATGTGGAAAGCAGTAATAGCTCAGGACTGGCCAGTGTCTGGATGTGTCTCTTCTTACCCCTGGCTGTCTAAATCAGGTCATCTCAGCTGTCAGGAATGTTTTTTTCCTTTTTTCAGAAGATGCTACCAAAATGCCAGTTAGCTTGGAAGTTGTGCCAGGTTCATTTAACTGGCTATAAATTAAAAAGAAAGACAGCAGTGTGGTTTTAATTCTGACAGTTATTATAACAGATAGGGATCCTAGAAAAAAATAATGTCAAGCCTAGGTGAAATTGGTAGGCTGTGAAGTGAACCCAGGGGAGTTTTTTCATTTTGGAAAGGGAAAAGGGAACATGTTCCTGCTACAACTTTATTTAGCTCTCAGTACAGGGTCTGGAGTCTGTGATTAACGTCAAAGACAGCCCTGTGCGTGTGATATGCAGCCCCCGTGCTCCCCTTGAGATGTCAAGTCCTACTTTTCCCTACTGTCTAGCAGGTAGAGCTAAATCAATATAACTTAGAATCAGGGACTGGAGTGGATGTTAAAAGATCATCTAGGTAATTTCTCTGCCTTCAGGGAGGAGTAAACCAAAATCATTCTGTATGTATTAAATATCCATTGTTTGTAAATTGTATTTCTCTAAAGGACTCCACAAATGGGTCCCAAGGGAGCTATTTAGAATTAATTCATCACTATCAGGAAATGGTTTATGTGCAAACTCTCATATTTCAGGTTCAGACTTCCTTTCTCATTCTTTTGTGAAAGGACACAAGAGCTGGTTATTATCTTCCTGATAAGAAGTCTTCACATTCTTAATCTCTTGTTCCTTAAATACATTTGTTTCGGAAACCTTTCTTCATCTGCCCTTAAATAATATCCATTACTTGATGCTGAGCCCTCCCTCCAGTTGGTTGCTCTTCTTTAGTTATAAAACCCAAAATAGAACCTGTATTCTACAAAAAGTTGTGGCTACTTGACATCTAAGAGCAATGATCTAATGATCCTGCAGCCCAGAACTTATTCCTCCAGGACCACACTGGCTCTTTAAACCACAGAGTGACAAAGGCTGATGGTGGTTCGTTGTCCTGTTGTTTTCCTACCAAACTTGTATGTGACTGTTTCATCTTTCCCAATAACTCTCCCTCACCAAATGTTCCTTTCTTTCCCCCTTCCTTCCTTCCTTCCTTCGAGGTATAATTGACATACACCATTATATTAGTTTCAGTTTTACAACATAATGATTTGATATTTTTATATATTATGAAATGATTACCAAATTACTTGGTTTATAAATTCATACAAAATTTTAACACTGTGCAGTCTTAACGAAACTCATCCATAAGCCAGATGCAGCCTTGGGACCATCATTTTGCTACCTGTGCACAGCTGGAAGATTATAATTTGATTTGCACGAGGCCTATGGCAGTCCAATCCATGAGTGTGCTTGAAAAATGCTTCTTGTTACTCTGACTTTCCACTGTCTTCGATAGTGGCCATCTTCACTTACTTGTTGAGTTCCCTTTCATTCCAGGTCCTTGGATGTGGCTCTGTTGCCCAAGCTGTCCTCAGTCGAGGAAGTCATGGAGGAATCATCACTATCAATACTGGATTTTCATTGGCAATAGTAATGGCCATTTATGTTGCTGGAGGTGTCTCTGGTAAGTAATAGAAAAAATAATAATAACAACTATTAACTCAACCATTCCAATGTACTAGCGCAGTTCTGGGTACTTTACAGACCTTAATTTTTTTAGATCTCAACAGTCCTGCAAGAATATGTATTTGATTCTATTTTTATAGATGACAAAATTAAATGGCCAGCAAATGGTAAGTGACTGGCACAAAGGCAACATTTAGCAAAAGACAGAGATAGGGTTGGAACTCAGAACTGACTTGATTCCTAAATCTGGCTACTGAATAGTATTCTTCATCTATCAATAGAATCTTTTACTAGTTCTACCCCACGCTTGGAAACCACTTCCCAGATATGCTGTGAATAGCCCAGTGAATATCACTCCAACAGAGGCAATTCCCTGGACCTTTATCCACAGCAATCAGAGAGAGCCTAGGTCATTTGCAAAATAGCTAGTGTGTTCATGGAGGTGCAGGGCTAGTCAGAAGGTCTTGGTCCAATTCTGTCCTGAGTGGTAGGCTAATTAGAAGCCATTCTCAAGGTTCTGAGAAGCAAAATGAAATGATATTTAATACAGCCTGGGACCTTAGGAAGGAACTGTGGAAATGATCCACTTCCCAAAGGCTTGCAGAATCCTCAGCAGCCTTGTCTGGGGGCTCAGAGAACTAAGGCAAGACTGTTGGTGATAATGGAAGAAGGGACCCCCTGCATGCTGGGCACTGTACTGGGTGCTGTACATACTTTATCTCCTCTCACTTCTATAGCAGCACTCTGAGGCCAGTATTATTGTCCATTCTACAGAGAAAACTGGAGCTCCAAGGGATTGAGTAAATTGCCAGAAGTCCCACAGCTGGCAAAGAGACAGATCAAAGATTTGACCCAGGTCTATACGACAGCAAAGCACAGGTCCCGATTATTATACAACATTTCCAGTGGTCTACTATGGGAAGGACAGTACAGGCAGGGCCTATGGGCAGTACGGTCCAGCTGGAGGATCCTGCAGTTGAGCTGGCTGGACTGGTGACAAGTGCTGCCATTGGAGTGCTAAAGAATGACTGCCCAGACCCCCACAGAGCATCCATGGGCTGGGCACTTGGAACAGTCATTTGCTAGCTGTCAGCCTTTCTATATCACAGGCGGACTCAGATCCTGGGGCAGACCATGTTACAGATTCCCATACATGTGGTTTGTTTGGCATGAACAGTGTTTCTGTTCAAACTCTTGCCGAGCCTTTGCTGTGATCCCAGCACTGTACTACCTACTTAAGACACAAGAATAACCAGGGGAACACCGTGAATGTGCCAAGGCTTAATTACAGTTGCAGGCCTTGACACCAGACACAGAACACACTCCTGGCTTCAAATAAGCATGCAGGATGCTCCACTGCCTCCCCTCACACTCCCAAATACATTCACACAGGTGTTGTTTCCACAAACCATGCAATAATAAATGTAGGCATATTTTCAGCGATTTTTTTAAGGTGGAGATGTGGTTTTGCAGTATTTCACCTGCATAACACCCTGAATTAAACTTCATCAAATACTTACTTAGGATGAATTGGTCCCAGACCCTACCAATGTAGCTAACACCCTTTACCACCAGCGCTGTCAATGTCTGTTTGCATCCATTGATATATTTGGAGTCACGATAGGAGGAGAAGGGACAGGGACCAGCAGGAAGGGGAAGAGTGAGTAAAGGATGGTGTGGAGGCTTCCCATCCGGCCTTTAGACTGGGATTAAGCCCCTGCGCTCAGAGTAAGGGCCAGAACTGATGGGACTGTTTTCACTAGAGGCTGTTTCTGGGTGAGGCTTGGGAGCTGTCCCAATTGTTTATGAGAGACTGTGAGATCTCAAAATGCAAGGAGAGCAGTTTCTGAGCCTGGCTGATAGAAGGTAGCACTGAGTTGGAAAAGGAGCTTATCTCCCCATCTGTTTGGAAATGATATTCAGGCTCCCTGAGAACTGGGGGGAACATGCACAGACAACACACTGGCCCACTGATGACATCAGTGCAGACTCAGTATTGGCTTCAGCAGCCCAGGAATAAGAGAGGAAGACTAGGTAGGGGAGGTGACTTTCTCACAGTGGCTGCAGCTAACCTGCTGGTTTGTGGGCATATGTGAGGCCCTCTTTGGGAATTCCAAAAATAACCAATGTATATTAGGCATAAACATAAATGGGATCCCACTTTGTGGTCCAGACTGGTAAGGTCAGCTGACATCCGGCTGTGGAACATAAAGCATTACCTTACTGCATGGCAGTTACCGCACCCTGCTCCCTTGTGAACTTGCCAGTAGTCTGGCAATCCAATCTGGCCAATCAGAACTCATAATGCCCTAATTATGCACCATCCCCCACGAAGTGTTTACACTGCCAGCTTGTACCTAGACTATGGCGGTTGTTTTTGATGCAGTTTTTTTATAAGCAATCAAAATTCAATGAAAAATCAAAATAGCTTTGCTTAATGACAAATAAAATATTAAGATGATCTCTATCACAGAGTTGTCTGTGGGTGGTGGGGAGGAGACTCGTCTAGGACAGAACCTTGAAAGAGCTCACCTTGCTCAAGTAAGACTTTCACCTCAGGCCTCGGGGAATCCAGCTATCCCCCTGGGCTCTTCATGTGAATAATCTGATCATCACAACCACCTTGGCAGGGCCAAGATGTGAGTGTGGCCTTCTCTGACTCTAGCACTCATGTTCTTTCCACTACACTGCTCTGCTTTGTCCTTCGGCTAAGCCAAGTGATCACGCATCTCTGCAAGGAGAAACTCTCCTCGTTGCTTTGCAAAGCACCCTCCCCGGCACACCCTCTCTGACCCCCAAACAACTTTCCCTCTGTAGATCTTTGTAGTCTGAGCTATTTGAATAAAGACCTCTGACTATTTCTTCAACTTTCATATCTTTTTTTTCTTCAATTTTTTAAATTGAAGTAGAGTTGATTTACAATGTTGTGCCAGTCTCTGCTGCACAGCAAAGTGACTCAGTTATACACAGAGAGACATTCTTTTTTTATATTCTTTTCCATTATGATTTATCTCAGGAGATTGGATATAGTTCCCCGTGCTATACATTAGGACTTGTTGTTCATCCATTCTGAACGTAATAGTTGGCATCTACCAGCCCCAAACTCCCAGTCCATCCCTCTCCCTCCCCACCTCCCCCTTGGCAACCACCAGTCTGTTCTCTATGTCTATGAGTCTGTTTCTGCTTTGTAGATAGGTTCATTTGTGCCATATTTTAGATTCCACATATATCAACTTTCATATCTTGAAAACCTACTAAGTGCCTTGCAGCATGTCAAGGTCAAGGTGAACAATAGTTCCTGCCTCAGGGTGCTTTTGAGGGGCTAAAAGCATAAACCTACCTACAGCAAGTCTTATTTTGGAAGAGGAGCTTGATAAACAGTAACTCTCCCATTGGTGGACTCATCTGAGGGGACACATTTTTGATTGGAGGTGATTTCTTACATCCCGTTGTCCTTTCACAATGGGTTCCTCCAGGCTGGCTGGATGGCGGCTACCCTCCAACCAGCTCTGGGAGAAGAGGAACAGGGCTGGCTCCAGGAACTTTCCACTGCCCTGGGTGCTCCCCTCTTCTAACCACTGTTTCCAGCTTCCCTAGGAAGCTATACTCCTGCCAGTCTCCAGAATTATGACTCTCTTAGATTTAAAAGTAAAACAGAACAGGTGATGTGTGTGTAAGGCTTCAGAAAGTCACCTGTGCTTTGATATACTGGCATTTACTTGTTCATATTAGCCCCAGAGTGGCAGAGGCAGGTGAAGAAAGGACCCTCATGGTGAAGTCAGCAGTCAGAACCCCTCCCCATTGCAAGCCCACTTTGGCTTAGAGACTCAGGAAAAGCATAGCTTTCTTCACGGACTGGGGAGAGGGGGGAAGGCTTCCCAAAACAAGCTCACCAATAGGTTCTGTGGGGGGTCAAATGGCAAAGTGTCATCATCATCATCATCATCATCACTCCTTTGTTTAGAACTATTTCCACAACCCAGAGGTCCACATTTCAGTGTGGTCACATTGACAGTTACTCTAATCCCCCCCTCCACACTAAATGTCATTGGCACTCTGCATATGAGTGTCCTTCATCCCTAGGAATCAAGCTCATATGCTCAAAGATGATCTTTGAAAAATTTTTCCCTGCCTTCTAAGGCAGAGAAACCTTTATAAACTTGGTGAAGAAGGTCTAGAAAAGAACACAGGCCCAAGAGTCCAAATAAACCTGAATTTGAATCCTAGACCTACCACTTATTAGCCATGGGACCTTAAAATGTTACTTTACTTCTGTGCCTCAGTTTCCTCAGCAATTAACTGGACTAGTACCCACCTCACTGGGTTCTTAGGAGGATCAAGTGCATGTAATACCCCTATGACAGCATCTGGCAAGTTTTCAATATGCATTGTTGTTATTGTTGTTACTAGCAAAGCCAGCTGGGGATATCAGTAACCTACCCCAGAGCAAGCCCTCTACCTGACCTTGCAACTGGGTTAGAATCAAAGAGGCTGATTTCTCTAGTCAGAGTTTAGGCTGGAGTGGAGGAAGTGTTACTCCATTTCTGTGTCTGAGATATACATCGTTTATGCAGAGAAACTACAGTAAATCCACTCAGACACTGTGACTACCTCAAAATAAACTGAGCCCCTTACCTCAGTGAGAGGCACAGCCCACAAAGGAAGGGCCATTTCCCCTTAAAGAGATATCTCTTTTCAGTCCTAAGATTGTTTCTATATCCTCTGGACATGGACTTAGAAATGACTTGATATAGATTTAAATCTTACAAGTATATAAGTATATTGACTCAAAAATATACTGAAGTTAACGGTTTATATCAATCTCTTTGGGGTTACTGCTTATAGTTAGGCAAAACCCAGTAGATAGATGATACAGATAGATAGAGAGATAGATAGAGAGATGAGAGAGAGAGAGAAAATGAGCCACTTGAGTACAAGTTTCTTTATATATTTGACTTTCTTTTGAGAAAGCTAAACTTCTTAAACAGTGTCTAATGATGCCATGAGGAGATTATTAGTCCTCTCTTCCTCTCCACTCAAACACACACACAGACACACACACACACAGACACACACACAGAGACACACATAAAGACACACACACGCACACACACACACACACACACCTCTGTCTCCTCACATACAGTTCCTCACCTAGAAGACTGAAATCTGCCTGCAGTCCCTAGATAAGGTTTCCTTCACAATAATTCTCCCTGGCCTGCCCTCTGACTTTCCTAATCACCTTATCTTCCTTGCAGGTGGCCACATCAACCCAGCTGTGACTTTTGCAATGTGTCTTTTTAGACGGATGAAGTGGTTCAAATTCCCCTTTTATGTGGGGGCCCAGCTCTTGGGAGCCTTTGTAGGGGCTGCAACCCTCTTTGGCATTTATTATGGTGAGTAGGGCCCCTGAGTCCAGAGATTAGGGAGAGCTGGCTATAAGTTGAAAGTCAAAATTACTTGGTAGGAAGAGGTGAGATAAGGTAAGAACAGGAAACGTTCTCCACTTGACACGCAGTTCTAAGAGTCCTAAGTTCTAAATAATGGGGCCAACATTATCATCAGGGCACGTCCAGGAAGCCTCTTAAAATGGTCACCACTTAAATGGAGGGCAGAACTTAAAGGAAGTATATTTTTAGACCCAACCAGCACTACAGTGTGAACAATGTCAAAGTAAGCAATAGGCCACTGGCTTCTCCATGGCTTTCTCTGATTCGGCTGGGAAGGGAGCCGTTGACTTGTGGCAAGGAGAATGATGAGTAAGTATTTAAAGAAGGAATCTGTAACAAAGTCTTTGAAGGAAGACGCACAGCAGAGAAATAGGCTGGGTGGGGAACCTCTTCTCCCTTCCGTCCAATAGCCAGGGCTTCCATTCTGCAACAGTCCTGGGGGAAACACAGTACTGCCGATCAAAGACCCAGACTTTAGTTCCATGTGAACTAAGTACGTAGCTGGGTGACTTCAGTAAGTCATACGACCTTACTGATCTCAGTTTCCTCTTCTGGAAAATAAAGGAATTGAACTAGGTGACTTCTTAGGCCCTTCAAACTAAAAAATCTTGGGGTTCCATAAAATCAGTGTTAAAGTAGTTCCTTCTATCTAACCCAAGGTAAGTCTTAATACTTTATGACTCTCAAACTGAAGCCCTTAGGAACTAGAATTTATGAGCCAAGGCTGAGAGGTACATTGTGGAAAGGGACCTCTTCCCACAGAGTATCCTAAGAATTAGAGCCTAAGAATACTAAAGAATTACTCAAGACCAGACCAGAAACCTAGAGAACCAGCTGCTGTGGCCAAAGAGGCCTGGGGGTGGTGCTGGCTGTGTCGGGGACTGCTGTGTTCCTTGTTCTAAGGGCATCTTCACTGTACCTTGATGCCCTCAAATTCTGGACTGCTATTAGGGGTTACTGAGAACCCTCTGGGAATCATGAACTCTGCCTAGAGCAAGTCCAAGCTTCACTTTGGCTTTTAGTCAATCTTGAAAATTCCAAGAATTCCCCTCAAAGAAAAATGGTTCCCGACACCCACTGGATAAGGATTTGGCTCAAATGTGGAGTGAACCATCAAGGGCAGCCGGGGCTTTCTCTCTCTGACCCGCTATCCTGGGAATTCTCTGGGTATCTCTAAAGCTACCATACTGTGAAGTGAAAAGAGGCAAATGATATGGATCTGCCTAGCTGAACCTGAGGGTTCACCTGTACTTGTTCAGCACAAGACCTGGCATAGGCCTACCTCCCCCCTGCCCAGAGGACACTAACATGCCAGAGCTCTGTCTTCCATAGATGCACTTCTGTCTTTCGCTGGTGGAAAACTGCTCATCGTGGGAGAAAACGCAACAGCACACATTTTCGCAACATACCCAGCTCCGTATCTGTCTCTGGTGAATGCACTTGCAGACCAAGTAAGTGTACATTCAACAAAGACCTAACTTTGGTGAAAAGACATAATCTAATAAGGGGGATGCATAGGAACATTATAGGCCTATCAGAAAGGAAAGGCTGTGTTTCCAAAGTCAGAGGTCCCTACGCATAACCCAAGCTTTGTTGACAAATTTCTGCCCTTGCCAAAGTTGATACCACTAAGGGTTTCCTGCCTCCTCTTTAATACATACACTTGTTCCACATCAGTCAAGTTTCAGAGAAAAGTCCATGACTGGACATTTCAACCCCTGTATGGGCAAATGGGGTTTGTTCCACCTAACTGTCTCTTTTGTGCACATGATCTAAACGTAGAGGTCTCAAGAAAAGACATTGTGATCTCAGTTCAAGGACTGTGAAGTGTAGTAGTTGAGCTTAGAGTGTCACAGGTCTTGTGTCTCCCCACGTGCATAGGTTTATCCAGACTCTCTAGGCAGCTAGAAGTGTCTCTGCCTTAATGACATTTAAACAAGCTGCATCCAAGCATCTGTCGTGTAGCCAATAGCACAACTATTCTGGTCTAAAATCACTTGCCTAGTTCTCATCCTGATTCTTCTGCTTATGAGCTGTGTGCCCTTGGGCAAGTTTCTTAACCTCTTTCTATCTACATTTCCTCATCTGTAAATTGTGAATAAATAGGATTTATCTCACTGATTGGTGTGAAGTTCTAATGAGAAAAAGCATATGAAGTACCTGGGACATAATAAGTGTCTGGTAAACAGAAGCTATCATTTAGCTGTTAAAATAATAGTTTAGAAATTTTAGAAATTAGAGAGTGGGGAAAATACTCACTGTACCACATCACTTCAGAATACCTGCTGTCATTGTTTGTATAATCTCTTACAACTTGTTTTTATGTTGTTTTCAAGTATAAAATATAATGCACATATTTTTCTTCATATCATAATAAGCATTTAAAAATGTTACCAGATAGCTCTTATATTTGTTTTTAATGGCTGTATAATAGACTATAGAATGGGCACTTCATAATATAGTTAGCCCTTTCCCTATTGATGTGGACTCCAGTTTTTCAATACTATAAATGATGTTTAATTATTTATTTGCATATTTGCTTTATGATGTTTCCATATTTTAGATTATTTCCATGATGTGGTTCTCAAAATATCCAAACTGGGTCAAATTCAGTACATAATCTTACGGATTTTTTTAATGCATATTGCTAAAATTACTGATGAATTGCCTTTCAAAAGTGTAGTATGTGCTTAGTTTAATTAGGAAAGCCTGAGAGAAGTGGTATCAGTTCCCTAACACTTGGTATTGTTTGCACTTTTTTTCATTGTAAATGTTTTTCCCTCTTATTTCTTTTTTTTTTTTGTATTTGTTTCTTAAATCTATTTTTCTTTTATGAATTTTCTTTTCATTTCCTTTGCCCATTCATCTATTGATGTCTCACATTGTTTTTCTCACCAATTTGAATGAGCCCCTTTGTTCATTTTTCCAGCCTGTAGCTTGCTCTCCATTTAGCTGGTAGTAGCTCAGCAGGATAGTGTAATAAAGATAACAGTCTCTAGAGCTGAACTCTGGATCCACACCTGACTGTCACTGACTGTGTCACCTTGGGCAGGTAACTAATCTGTAAAGGAGAATGATATCAGCACCCATGTCTAGGATTGCTGCGATAAGGGTCTGGCACAGAGTGCTCACCCAGCGTATGTTACTTATTACTAGGTTTGTTTTTAATGAGAGTGGGTGAATTTTGAGGTGGGCAAGGGGAAGAATATAAGCTAAATCCCTTGTATATTTTCTCCCTCCCCAGGTAGTGGCCACCATGTTCCTCCTCATTGTCATCTTTGCCATTTTTGACTCAAGAAACTTGGGAGTCCCCAAAGGCCTAGAGCCCATTGTCATTGGCTTCCTGATTGTTGTCATTTCTTCCTCTCTGGGAATGAACAGTGGCTGTGCCATGAACCCAGCTCGAGACCTGAGTCCCAGACTTTTCACTGCCTTGGCAGGTTGGGGGTTTGAGGTCTTCACGTAAGTAACAACGGTCAGGGAGGAGGGAGGAAGATTCACACTGTGCCTCAATAGGGAGGGCTGTGCTTTGACCTGGAGATCCAAGAGAGTGCAGATGGGAGGGTGAGGTTAAGTGCATCCTCATCGTAAGCGTGGAACGTATCACTGGTGATTTATGATACGGTGTGTGTGTGTGTGTGTGTGTGTGTGTGTGTGTGAGAGAGAGAGAGTGAGAGAGAGAGAGAGAGAAGGGGAAGGGAGACAAAGAGATAGACACAGAGACATAATAAGAGACAGAGAGAGAGACAAAGAGACAGAGAAAGATAGAGAGGCTCTAGATAGATTCAAAGAGATAGGTTTGTCCTATATAATAATAATAGTAATTTCTCAATTGGTATATGGTTTTATGTGACTATTTTGGATGTAGAACTTGTCTACATATTCACTTTGTGACAAAGGGGTAGACTTTCTATCTTCTGATACTACTATAGGGCTCTTTCTAGGAGACCATGCTAGCTTCGCTTCATTCATTCATTCAACAGATCTACCTTGATCACCACCTATGCTGTGGTCATTGTGCTAGGCAAGGAAATTTCAAAATCAGATAAGACACTGGCCTTGAGCAATGTAACAAGTGCTCTGGTAACCCCTGAAACAAAGTGCTAAGGGAACAGGGATGAGGGAGTGACTAGCTCTACCCGGGGAAGTTGGGGGAGGCACCACAGAAGAAGTGAGTGCTGAGCTTATTCTTTTTTCTTTTTTTTTGGCTATGCCATGTGGCTTGCGGGGTCTTAGTTCCCCAATCAGAGATCGAACCCTTGCCCTCGGCAGTGAAAGCGCGGAGTCCTAATCACTGGTTCTTGAATTCTTGAAGCATAAGAAATTCCTAGCGGAACAGGCATCAGAGAGAGCCTGTGCACAGAAAGTGGCAAGACCCCGTGCCTTACACCTCTCAGAATGTGCTGATGAAATATGCCAACTGCTGGTACCAAGCTCCCAGGACAAACTTTGCCCGTTAATTCCTTCCCACTGTCTCCCCCTAAAGTCATGGTGGCCAGTCCCCAACCACTCATCACAACTCTCTCTAGGAAAGGCACCCACCTTTGTTCCCCAGGAAACAGGGCTCTAACATGGAGAAAGAGAAGCAGGGAAAACATGTGTGAGCCAATTTTAGTTTAATGCCTGCTATGAGAACAAAACACTTGAGTGTCCCTAATGCTGACCTGTATATAGCTGTACACAAGTGATGAATTTATTTAAGAGTTTGGGTTGCCTTCACCATCATGAAACACAAGCTACTGAAATCACTGACACCACTCTGATCACCACCACAGACAGCATTAGAGCTGCTGTAGCGTAAGCATCATGAGGACAGAGACCTTGACCATGTTTTCACTGCTGTGTCCGCTGTGACTAGGATGTGGCCTGGCGCATAGAAAGCCTCAATAAAAGCTACTGAATAAAAGTATGGATAAATGCTATGTGACACACATGTCCTAGGAGATGAGGGATAAAAAAGAATCAAGAAACATTCCCTATCTTTAAGAAACAAACAATGCAGTGAATTTATAGAGCAGTGGTTCTCAGCCAGAGGTGATAGTGCCCTCGGGGACATTTGGCAATGCCTGGAGACACTTTGGCTTGTCACAACTGGGGAGGGTGGGGGCAGATGTTGTCACCAGCATCTAGTGGGTAGAGGACAGTAGAGGGATACTGCTAAACATCTTACAGTATCCAGGACAGATCGCCACAACTAAGAATTATTCAGCCAAAAATGTTAAGAGTGCCACAGTTGAGGAGCTCTCTTCCAGAATGATCATACTAGAACGTGAAAAGGCTGAACAAAACGCCAACTAGGAAGGATCATTTGTATTCTTCCAATGGACTGTCAAAAGCATACGTTAAAGATCTCCTTATTTCCAAAGCCCAGAGTTGGCCCATGAGTTTCCTTTAATCCCAATTTCCTGAGGTTCACTCCAGGAGACCACTGCCCCCACCATCAAGACACCTCTGTGAGCTTCACACAGACCCCGAGAACAAAGGTGCCCCACAGTGATGTGACCTCTATTTGAGCCCTGCTTGGTGATTCACCCAAAGTTCTAAGAGTGATGGTGGTTCTAAAGAGGTAGAGATCTTGCCTGTTTTCTTTGCTTTGTTGAGTATAGGGCAGGAGACCATGTCTGTGGGAGAATGCTGAAATCACCTAATGCCAAACTCTGAGCACCATGTCCCTTGTTCGCATCAGGGTCTTTTCCCCTCATTCATGCATTCATTCATCCATGCAGCTACCTGATTTCTTATTCAAGGCCCTGTGCTAAAGATGCCCTTCACCATTGTTGCCCTTCACTGCTTTATTTATGCTCTATTTCAGAGTAGTAAGCATAGGCTCTTACACAGGTTGAAGCTGTCAAGTGCCATTAAAGAGATTTGACTAATTAACTCCAAGAGTTGAGAGAAGGTTTATAGCTCCAAATTTGAGTATTATGGGGGTGGAAGTAGGGGCATTTTGTAATATTTGGACATGCTTAAACAGGGGACAGAGAGGCTATTTCAGGCATTGAGGATTCTGTATCCCAAGACAGAATGTTAAAATAACACATGATCTAGTTTAGTTGGAAAGGTGCGTGAAAAAGCTTGGAAGGGCAATTGTTTCAGACCATTAGAGGACGTAGATTCCCAGAACGAGACTTTGGGGTTTTTGCTGCTCCCTCTTCTGTAGGTTATAGGGAGCGACAAAGGACTTAGGGCAGAAGTTTGACATGTTTAGAATTGCAATTTAGCAAAATTGATCCAACGTTATTATATAGAACAGATTAAAAATGAGTAGAGGGGGCAGAAACCAGTTAGGAAATAGCTAGACTGACTGATAATCCTCAACCAAAAAGTTCCCAAGGAAACCTTTGAGGGATAACAGGACTCCAAAGTGTCCCTAAAGTGTCCCATCCTTTCAGGGTTCTACATCCAAGCTAAGCATCTCAGGGGACTTTCTAGTTTGGATTCACACCCAAGGTCTCAGATAAAACCGAGACTGCCTTGGATCCTCACTTGCCCCTGTACGGCATGGAGTGAGGATGACAGCGGGAGTGGGGCTCCAGCAGGTCTGACAAGGGCAAGACAGACCCTGGCTGACTCTTGCTTCTCCCTTAAGTATTAGGATGTAAGCAAGTGGTCTTCACTAATTCACTTTAAAGTGTTGATAACTTAGTGGATGAAGGATCTCAGGGGTATTGTTAATTTTTAAAATAGTTTAACCAAAGGAACGAATCCCTCATGATGGTACCGTAAGCAATTAACACAGACATATTTCTGGCATCCCCCAAATCACAGTGTGCAAATGACCTTGCTTACCTGTGAGGTCAGGCAGGGAACCGCATCAGAGCTCCTCCATTTAAGCCTTGTGACCCTGGTGCAACACATCCAGCTCAAGAGGGTTCAGCCAGTGAAAGGAGGACATGTGTGCTGGCAGATACCTTGGACCCTAATCTGTTAAATGACAGTAAGAGATGTGCCACAAACTAGTGATGGAAGAAAGGAAGTGATGGACCAAATAAGGTGGCTTAAACTTGCTTCATGTGCTTACCTGAAGAGAAGGCTCCTAGCTCTTTAAAGCCCAGGTGCCTCTCACAGAAAATTCCGCCTGGATTTGGAGGCACGGGAAAGGGCGCTGTGAGAACAGCTGAATGCAGTGACCTCTTTCCAGTGCAGTAAGAGTGACATCTGCTGGCCACTGCGCTTAATCACGGTGCTCTTCCCCGGAGCCTGCGTTTATGGTCTAAGACTTATTATCTTATTGTGAGCCTGCACAGATGATCTAAGATTCAGGATATAAGAGAGTGCTTGGATGATACAGGTGGAAGGGACCACTGTTCAGATGGAAGAATGAAGCTCAGAGACGAGGAGACTTGCCCAAAGACCTTCTGGACCCTCCTGAGATTAGAACTAAATCTCATGAATTCTAGGACAGGCCCCCTTTTTTGTGCTTATTTCCCTTATTATCCTTTCTAATAAAAAACTGATATAAACAAAAGGTCCCATGGAAATATGTACATTTGTTAGGAATAAAAATAAAAATAGCAGCCATGAATCCTTCCCCCAAATAGAACACTGTGAAATTCCCATGCATAGTGTGTTCCTCTTGTTTTCTCTGCCTCCTCTGCATTACTCTGAATTTTTTGTTCATAATTATCCTGCTTTTAAAAAGTTTTATCTCAAATGTACATATCCTTAAACAACATACTGTATAGTTTTCCTTGCTTCTGACCACTCGTGGTCCTTTCTACGGAATTATTTAAATGGATTTTCTATCTCCAAAAGAGATGGTGACAATTCGCAAAGGCACCTGCTTTCTCTCAGAACTATACCTCCAATACAATGTGCTGACATTGAGGATTTCTGGAGGTGAGAGGGAAACATGGCAGAAAGTCCTTATCAGAGAGTAAGTTTAAGTAAGCTGTGACCTCAAAATATAAGTACGGAATTAAATTATATTTAGTAGGTAATTCATATCTCTACCTTTGATTTTTTAAAATTCACTTACTGGCAAATGTTTCCTGATTGTTTATTTTGTAATTGCCCTCACATACCAATAATGTCCAGGAATCTCTCCACATCTCCCAACCATTCATAATACCCAGGACTCATTATTTCAGGATGAGGGGAAGGCAACTCCTGAATAATCGACCTGAACTTTCCCTAAATGCCCTCAATTGTAGCCACGGGTTCGGGGACTATATTTTCTGAAAGGAAGATAAATGGGACATTTCTCTCACAAGCACTAATAGGACAATGGAATAGATCATCTGAAATCAGGTATACTGCAAAATCTAGGATGATGGTTGCCAAGCTACAGTGAGTGCCCTTATACTTAGCTCTTGCTGATTTAAAAGGGAGTCAGGAGCATGAGAAATGACTAGCTGGTTAGTGAATAACTAGCAGTAATACCAGGAAGAAGGCCAAGTGGTGTATCACTAATTTCTTTGTTTGATTTCAGAGCTGGAAATAACTTCTGGTGGATTCCTGTAGTGGGCCCTTTTGTTGGTGCTATCGTTGGAGGCCTCATCTATGTTCTTGTCATTGAAATCCACCACCCGGATCCTAACCCAGACTGCGAGGAAGAACAGCCAGAGGACAAACCAGAGAAACATGAACTTAATGTGATAACGTAATAGCACGCTCAGTTCTGGGTTTACAATTGGCTACCTACGGGGCTTTACACTTCACAAAGCACTTTCACACATATTATCTAATTTAATCCTTATAGTCACTGTCTGGGGTAAATATCATGCTGCTCATCTTTCAAATAAGAAAATAAAATCTCAGGGAAGTTGAGTTGCCTAAGGTCACATGGAAAGTTGAACATCACTGAATGCATCCTATACCTTTCAGAAGATTAATAACTGGATGAAAACCTTGGCCAGCCCCTCCTGGCCGGCCAGAAGTGGGACTGGCAGCTGCCAGAACATGTACACCTTCTGGGCATCATTCTTTTGGATCCTAAGTTACGAAGACCGCCATTGTCTGGTTTTATTCCCACTGTTACTGAAGCACTAATAAAGGAAAGAGGTAGCCATTAGATCATATTTTTCATCTCCTGAAGAACATTATCAGAGGCCTCCCTTCCTAGGCCACGCTTAGTCTTGCTAAGTCTTGATCTTCCTTCCCTGCGAATTCCAACATTGTACATTCCAGGAATTTCCTCTTGGTCAGGCTCTTCCCTGTCACTTTGGTCAAAAAAGTCTGTGAATTACAAGCACCAGAGAAATTGCTCTACATCAAGTGATGCACCTTCAGTCAAACTGTTATAAAGCTCAGAATTCCCAGAGTTAACCAGTTTCTCAACTGCTTTGTGATGATAACAAAACAACAAAAAGCACATGTGAATGTCTCCAGGGGCCTATAATAGACTGTAATAGACTGATATATGGAATTTTTTATTTCTCTGAAACTACTTGGCATTTCCTATTTGAAATAAATTTGGGGTGAGGTTTTTCTTTGGAGTTTTAATACGTATTAAGATTGCTAAGTACACTTAGTTCAGAGGTTGTCTGTCCTGTCTACAAATTGAGATCTCTGGGGAGCTTTTAAAAAAATGCTAATGCTCAGTTGGTCATTGGTAAACACCTCAGGTGATTCCAATGTGCAGCCAGTGTTGAGAATGCTGACTTGGTTAAAGTACATGGGCATCCTTGAGAACCATGTCTAGTGGTGACCAGGTAACTCCTGGTAGGATTCTCAGTTTGGGGATCCTCAGGAATTAGACAGCAGTGGTTCTCAGTAGGGGACAGTTTGCTCCTTCACAGTCCTACCTACTACCTCTGCAAGGGGACGTTTGGCTATGTCTGGGGACATTTTTGGTTGTCACAACTGGTGTAGGAGCATTTCTAGCACCTAGTGGGTAGAAGTCAGAGATACTGCTAACCATCCTACCATGCACAGGACAGCCCTCCCCTGCAGTAAAGAAGTATCCATCCCCAAATGTCTACAGTGCGGAGGTTAACAGACCCTGAATTCAAGAAAAGAGGAGTAAGACACTGAAATCCTGTGCCCTGATCCAAGTTCTTTCAAAAACAGAGATGCCAGATGAGTCAGGGGCAGACCCTGGGGATGGATTATACTTCTTAGAGCAAAAAGTAATCCCAAATTCAAGTTTTCAGGTTGGATTGTGGAATCTGTGATCCACGCAGGTGCTCTGAAACACTACTTGGTGATTAAGGACTAGAATTATGAAGAGGAAATGTATACTTATGGAAATCAACCCTAGGAAGGTTTTTTTTAAATGGAAAAAAAAGTCCTCTGGTTCAAGGTGCTTACACTCAAACCCTTCCCCTTCTGCAGTTAACAAGTGGGTTTACCTGGGTCAGGTTCTTATCCAAGAGAATTTCTATAGGGTTGAATGACATGTGTCAGAAGTCAGTTAGAGCCAAATACCTACCTTTAAAAAAATAGATTCTTTAGGAGGTAGAATTGCAACATCTTCCCTCCTCTCTTCCTTGTCAATCACAAAACGTAATAGAAGCATTTATTTTAATGTCAAAGATGGAATTTCTCTATCATTCCCCAACCAGTTGAGATCTCAGAGCATGCCAAAGGTTGTAGGACTTTTCTAACGTTAAGAGCCAGAGTTAACACTCAGCTGTTGAACAGAATATGTGGGGTAAAAATGTCACATTTAAAAATCCAATCCTTAAGATATAAATTATTATTTCCTTTAAATTGCTAACACACACACACACACACACACACACACACACACTTGCCTTATTTAAAGGTATGTCCGTGTTCAAAAATGTCATCATGGAAAAAGAATTACAACTTCCAGTTATAGAGAATGGTTTACAAGTTTTGTTTAGCCACAGAACCTGTTGTTCAAATAAACTCTTATATGGTATCCACAAGTAAACCAGAGCTGCTATAAATAGAAAGAGGGCAGGGAAGAGGATGTGAGTTTCATCCTGCCTGTGATATCATCTCACACACCACCCCCAATGCAGCCACTGAAGGGTCTCTGAAGAGAAACTCTTGTGTGTGTGGTGGACACCATCTGAAAACCATTGATAAAGAATTTGGGACAAGTTGTGGCTAAAAATTTTTATAAAAGTTTCAAGTGTAGAACCTACAAAAAGCGATGTTAGTTCAATCTCAGGTAATTTGTCAAAGACTTCTTAGTAAGTGTATTTAGATAAGTTAAACAGAATTACTCAACCTACCAAATATCACCCACAAAGAAATTTTTTATATCAAGTTGTTTATCAATTCTCAAACTGAGAATTTAAGTTCTCTGAGACAACATGTTTACTTACCACAGTATATGGAGACAAACAGTGGTAGACCTGGTCAGGTTTACTGACTCTCTAAGTCTCTATAAAAATAAATAGGTACATAGTTGATGATAGATAAATATAGATAGATAAATGATATTTAGATAGATAGATATAGATAGATAGATGACAGACAGACAGGTAGATAGACTGATCCACCAAGCCCCAACTTCTTTCTTGTTGCTGGAAATGGAGTTGCTCTATCAAGAAACGTAGTCTCAAGATTAATAAAGGAAAACTCCCATAAAACTGAACATGAATAAGTGAACTGAGTTAGCTGAGAGAATCCACGGAACTGTGTGAGGATGGACATGTTGTCCAAGCATAGTTTGACTCTATCTCCTCTCCAGGGCTACATTATGTCTTTTGTAGACTTTAGGCATGTTTGCCCTCATGGGCCCCTTTCCTCACAGAAAATTTTATTGCTTAAATTATGTTTTGCGACTGCACTGGTGGCAAGCTAGACTATATTATTATGTTTTATATTATGTTAGAAGACACTAAAACATTTTCCTGGTCTGCTAAAAACATCTTGGGCTCTAGCGCGCCCCCTGGTCCCAGAGTTCAGTCATACTGCAGCCTCTTCCTGCTTGTGGTCCTCAACACCCTGCCTGTGGGGTCTCAGGAAACACGGCCAAGGGCAGAGGAAGGATGGAAACAGAGGAGAGCCTTGGAAGTCCTAGAAGTTGTGAGGATACTCTGGAGGCCAGGTCTGAGGCCTGAGGCCATGGGGACCATTCACATCTTGGCCCTTCTTTCT
Organism: Physeter macrocephalus; assembly: GCF_002837175.3. Classification (NCBI taxonomy): domain Eukaryota; kingdom Metazoa; phylum Chordata; class Mammalia; order Artiodactyla; family Physeteridae; genus Physeter; species Physeter macrocephalus. Next base: position 51,379,082 of record NC_041224.1, read on the forward strand.
CCTTCTCAAGCACTGAGCAGGAAAGGGCCTTCTTGACCTTCTAAGAAGGAACCAGGGAGGTCCTGGGGCGCCATAAGCTCCAGAGACCCTGTAATATGTGGGTCTCCCTGGTCTTGCCTTTATTGTACTCCTTGTCTATCCTCAGCTGCAGTCATACAAGCCTCTGTCCTGATCCTTGAACCCACCACACAAGCTCCTGCCACAGGACCTTTGCTCTTGATGTTTCTCTTGCCTGAAATTCCCTGTACCACCAGTTCAGGTCTTCTCAAATGTCACCACATTTTTCAGGTCTTTCTGACAACCCTGTCACTGTCTATCCTCTTCCCTTCTTAATCTTTTCCCACAGCACTTACTACCATCTCTAAAACACACATATTCCTGGACTTCCCTGGTGGAGCAGTGGTTAAGAATCCGCCTGCCAATGCAGGGGACATGGGTTCAATCCCTGGTCTGGGAAGATCTCACATGCTGCAGAGCAACTAAGCTGGTGAGCCACAACTACTGAGCCTGCGCTCTAGAGCCCACGAGCCACAACTACTGAGCCCATGTGCCACAACTGCTGAAGCCTGCGCACCTAGAGCCCACGCTCCGCAACAAGAGAAGCCACTGCAATGAGAAGCCCGCACACCACAACGAAGAGTAGCCCCCACTCGCCACAACTAAAGAAAGCCTGCACACAGCAACAAAGACCCAACGCAGCCAAAAATTAAATAATAAAAATTTTTTAAAAATACATTTTAAAAACATAAATAAATAAATAAAACACACATATTCCTTATTAAGCATGTTGGGTTTTGTCTGCTCCTCCCACTGGAATAGAAGCCCCATGCTTGCAGGACTTTTTGCTCTTTTATTCACCACTGCTGCTCCAGTGCCTGGAACATGGTAGCTGCTCAATAGGTGTTTGGAGAATGAATGCAAGAATGGATTGTAGAGTGAGACTCTTGGAGTTCAAATCCTGGTTTCCCAGGATTTTACTACTAGGACAGTAGCCGAGTTACTTGGCCTCAGTTTAGTCACCTATTAAGTGGGGCTAAAAATAGTGAGATAATCAATGCCAAGTTCTTAAAACAGTTCCAGGCTCAAGGTATGTATTCAATGAATATGAACTGTTGCTGCTGTAGCAGCAGCTATTGTTACTATTATTAATGGCATTCTAATGTGCTGTAGTTTGATGACATGGAGTGAGGAAATCAGAATTTGGTCACAAGCTCTTCTCTTACTCTCCGTAGTTTAATAATTCTCAGTTACATGTATCTTCCAGAAACTATCTTTCAAATACTTAACAATCCAGTTTTATTTTCCACTCTTTAACAGAAGTCAGTGGGATTGCCTTCATTTTTTTTTATTATGGAAGATTTTTTAAATATACCATAGTAGGAAATAATATCATGCTAGTACAATAGTATAACAGACTCCCCACCATCTTCAACAGTTGCCAACACATAGTCAACATAGTTTCATCAATACCCCCTCTTTGTTTCTCACTACTCTCCCTAGGATTATTTTTTGAAGCAAATCCCAGACATGATATAATTGTATTCATGGATATTTAATATATATATCTAAAAGATAAGGATTCTTTTTAAAAACAGAAACAAAAACAAAATACCATTATCACACATAAAAATAATTATCAATAATTTCTTAATATCATCAAATATCTAGTCACAGTTCACATTTCTAGTGAGACTGTCCTTCAACCCCAGTTAATAATGTGGAATCTGTGAAATCTGAAAACAGGGGATTTACTCTGATGTCTAATTGTTCAGGAGAACATGGGGCACAAGTTTACCTCAGTTTGTAGCACAAGTTTACCTCAGTTCTGTACCCTTGTATCAGAGTCTTCTGTAAGATTTTTGCAGAATATTTTCATTTTTATACCAAAAGGAAAATGCATTTGTCTACTATTACTAAAAGTAGCCATCTGCCAGGAGTGAAATTATTTTTAGAAAGAGAGGAAGTCTTGAATTTACCTGAATTGCAGAAAAGGTCTTTAGTGACTCTTGTTACATCAAAAAATGCACACTCCATAAAATGCTTATACTTTAAAAGGTAAAACACACTGTGGAAAGAAATCCAAATATTTAACATCCATACAGCCCTATGCAAGGGAGTCACTGTGACTGATTAAGGGAAGTGAACACCTAAAAATTCCTAAGCTTCTCTACCTGGAGTAGTGGTGTTTATTTGATACTTCCTGTTTATTGTTTGTTTTTGTTTATACTTTTTGCCCAATGACTTCAGACCTTTAGAAATAAAAGCTAATAAAAAGTGGCACAATACTTCCCAACTTTTGCATGAAGAAAATGACCTCTACCAAAGGAGGTTCTGATGGTCCTCAGCTGGCAGATCTCATCTGCTGATATACAGACAATTAGATTCTAATTTAATAGATGATATATTTATAGCCAAAACGACCTCTGTGGCTCAAGGAGCAGAGGACCATGCACTGCAGAGGACGATCCAGGAGCCTGCTCTTAGCCTGGGGCCAAGGGCAGGGAACAGATGTTTTGTTGCTGAATCACAGACCTCTGGAACAAGCCCATGGAAGGAGTCTGTGCAATCACAGGCTGGTGGCTGAGTGGCTAGTCCTCAAGAGGTCAGGCTTTAGAGACAACCAGACTGAATTCTGATCCACCGCTGAATAGCTGTGCGACCCTCTAAACCTCAGCCTCTTTATCCATAAAATGGGAATGATACTAGCACTTGCTTTCCATGTGTTGTTGAAAGTATTTAGAAAATGCCTGTGAAACATTTAACACAGAGCCTGGAATTTACTTTCCTCTTCATAAGTGTCAGCTGATTCTATTACTATTTCACATTTACAAATTCAGCTGTATATATCTGCTTTGCTAACATTAAAAAACGTTGAAGAAAAATCTCCAGGAGTGTAAATTTGCTAACACTTAAATAATCCAAGTCATGTGACTGACTTAGATTTGACAGTTTTCTTCATATACTCAGGTGCAAAGAACTTGCACAGGACCATGCTTAGTTCATGATTACAGAGTCTAGCTTCAATAAAGAAACTAACCAAACTACTTAATTGCCTAATAGAGCTACCAAATTTATCCAAAAATCTATCAAAAATAAAAATGATTTACATATTTAATGCAATTCCCATCAAAGTTTCAGCATGCTTTTTTTGTAGAAATTTACAAGCTGGTTCTAAAATATATGTGCAGGGGGGCACCTTCAAGATGGCGGAGAAGTAAGACATAGAGATCGCCTTCCTCCCCACAAATATATCAGAAATACATCTACATGTGGAACAACTCCTACAGAATACCTACTGAACACTGGCATAAGACCTCAGACTTCCCAAAAGGCAAGAAATTCCCCACGTACCTGGGTAGGGCAAAAGGAAAAAGAAAAACCAGAGACAAAAGAATAGGGATGGGACCTGCACCTCTGGGAGGGAGCTGTGAAGGAGGAAAAGTTTCCGCACACTAGGAAGCCCCTTCACTGGCAGAGATGGGGGATAGCAGCGGGGAAGCTTCGGCGCAACGGAGGAGAGCGCAGCAACAGGGGTGCAGAGGGCAAAGCGGAGAGATTCCCGCACAGAGGATCAGTGCCAAACAGCACTCACCAGCCCGAGAGGCTTGTCTGCTCACCCACTGGGGCGGGCGGGGGCTGGGAGCTGAGGCTCAGGCTTCGGGGGTCAGACCCCAGGGAGAGGACTGGGGTTGGCTGCGTGAACACAGCCTGAAGGGGGCTAGTGCACCACGGCTAGCCGGGAGGGAGTCCGGGAAAAGGTCAGGAGCTGCCTAAGAGGCAAGAGACCGTTGTTTCCGGGTGCACGAGGAGAGGGGATTCAGAGCACCGCCTAAACGAGCTCCAGAGACGGGTGCGAGCCGCGGCTATCAGCGTGGACCCCAGAGACGGGCATGAGACGCTAAGGCTGCTGCTGCAGCCAGCAAGAAGCCTGTGTGCAAGCACAGGTCACTATCCACACCTCCCCTCCCGGGAGCCTGTGCAGCCTGCCACTGCCAGGGTCCCATGATCCAGGGACAACTTTCCCGGCAGAACACAAGGCACGCCTCAGGTTGTTGCAACATCGTGCCAGCCTCTGGTGCTACAGGCTCGCCCTGCATTTTGTACCCCTCCCGCCCCCCGGGCTGAGTGAGCCAGAGCCCCCTAATCACCTGCTCCTTTAACCCCAGCCTGTCGGAGCGAAGAACAGATGTGCTCAGGTGACCTACACGCAGAGGTGGGGCCAAATCCAAAGCTGAACCCCGGGAGCCGCGCGAATAAAGAAGAGAAAGGGAAATCTCTCCCAGCAGCCTCAGGAGCAGTGGATTAAATCTCCACAATCAACTTGATGTACCCTGCATCTATGGAATACCTGAATAGACAACGAATCATCCAAAATTGAGGCAGTGGACATTGGGAGCAACTGTGGACTTGGGGTTGGCTTTCTGCACCTAATTTGCTTCTGGTTTTATGTTTATCTTAGTTTAGTATTTAGAGTTTATTATCACTGGGTAGATTTGTTTATTGATTTGGTTGCCTGCTTCCTTTTTAAATTTTTTTATATGAATATATATTTTTTCTTTTTCTCTTTTTGTGAGTGTGTATGTGTATGCTTCTTTGTGTGATTTTGTCTGTATAGCTTTGTTTTTGCCATTTGTCCTAGGGTTCTGACTGTCTTTTTTTCAGTATAGTTTTTAGTGCTTGTTATTTTGGTGGATTTGTTTTTTGGTTTGGTTGCTCCCTTCTTTCTTTTTTTTATTACTTTTTTATTTTTAACATTTTTTTTCTATTTCAATAACTTTCTTTTCCTTCCTTTCTCCCTTCCTTCCTTCCTTCCTTCTTTCTTTCTTTTTTTTCCTCCCTTTTCTCCTGAGCCTTGTGGCCGACACGGTCTTGGTGCTCTGGCCAGGTGTCAGGCCTTAGCCTCTGAGGTGGGAGAGCCAAGTTCAGAACATTGGTCCACCAGTGACCTCTTGGCCCCATGTAACATCAAACAGTGAAAGCTCTCCCAGATACCTCCATCTCAACGCTAAGACCCAGCTCCACTCAACGACCAGCAAGCTACAGCGCTGGACACCCTATGACAACCAACTAGCAAGACAGGAACACAAACCCACCCATTAGCATAGAGGCTGCAAAAAATCATAATAAATTCAGGGACACCCCAAAACACACCACCAGACGTGGTCCTGCCTACCAGAAAGACAAGATCCAGCCTCATCCACCAGAACACAGGCAGCAGCCCTGTCCACCAGGAAGCCTACACAACCCACTGAACCAACTTTATCCACAGGGAGCAGACACCAACAACAACAGGAACTGCAAACCTGCAGCCTGCGAATAGAGACCCCAAACACAGTAAGTTAAGCAAAATGAGAAGGCAGAGAAATACACAGCAGATGAAGGAGCAAGGTAAAAACCCACCAGACCAAACAAATGAAGAGGAAATAGGCAGTCTACCTGAAAAAGAATTCAGAGTAATGATAGTAAAGATGATCCAAAATCTTGGAAATAGAATGGAGAAAATACAAGAAACGTTTAACAAGGACCTGGAAGAACTAAAGAGCAAACAAACAATAATGAACAACACAATAAATGAAATTTAAAATTCTCCAGAAGGAATCAATAGCAGAAAACTGAGGCAGAAGAACGGATAAGTGACCTGGAAGATAGAATAGTGGAAATAACTACCACAGAGCACAATAAAGAAAAAAGAAAGAAAACAATTGAGGACAATCTCAGAGACCTCTGGGACAACATTAAATGCACCAACATTCGAATTATAGGGGCCCCATAAGAAGAAGAGAAAAAAAAAGGGACCGAGAAAATATTTGAAGACATTACGCTTGAAAACTTCCCTAATACGGGTAAGGACATAGTCAACCAAGTCCAGGAAGTGCAGAGAGTCCCATACAGGATAAATCCAAGGAGAAACACACCAAGACACATATTAATCAAACTATCAAAAATTAATACAAAGAAAAAATGTTAAAAGCAGCAAGGGAAAAGCAACAACATACAAGGGAAACCCAAAAAGGTTAACAGCTGATCTTTCAGCAGAAACTCTGCAAGCCAGAAGGGAGTGGCAGGACATATTTAAAGTGATGAAAGGGAAAAACCTACAACCAAGATTACTCTACCCAGCAAGGATCTCACTCAGATTCGACAGAGAAATTAAAACCTTTACAGACAAGCAAAAGCTAAGAGAATTCAGCACCACCAAACTAGCTTTACAACAAATGCTAAAGGAACTTCTCTAGGCAGGAAACACAAGAGAAGGAAAAGACGTAAAATAAGAAACCCAAAACAATTAAGAAAATGGTAACAGGAACATACATATTGATAACTACCTTAAATGTAAATGGATTAAATGCTCCAACCAAAACACATAAACTGGCTGAATGGATACAAAACCAAGACCCATATATATGCTGTCTACAAAAGACCCACTTCAGACCTAGGGACACATACAGACTGAAAGTGAGGGGATGGAAAAAGATATTCCATGTGAACTGAAATCAAAAGAAAGGTGGATTAGCAATTCTCATATCAGACAAGATAGACTTTAAAATAAAGACTATTAGAAGAGACAAAGAAGGACACTACATAATGATCAAGGGATCAATCCAAGAAGAAGATATAACAATTGTAAATATTTATGCACCCAACATAGGAGCACCTCAATACGTAAGGCAAATGTTAACAGCCATAAAAGGGGAAATCGAGAGCAACACAATCATAGTAGGGGACTTTAATACCCCACTTTCACCAATGGACAGATCTTCCATAATGAAAATAAATAAGGAAACACAAGCTTTAAATGATACATTAAACAAGATGGACTTAATTGATATTTATAGGACATTCCATCCAAAAAACA
>NC_041224.1:51385965-51386554 GCF_002837175.3 Physeter macrocephalus
TGATATTTTTAGGACATTCCATCCAAAAAACAACAGATTACACTTTATTCTCAAGTGCTCATGGAACATTCTCCAGGATAGATTTTATCTTGGGTCACAAATCAAGCCTTGGTAAATTTAAGAAAATTGAAATCGTATCAAGTATCTTTTCCGACCACAGCGCTATGAGACTAGATATCAATTACAGGAAAAAAACTGTAAAAAATACAAACACAAAGAGTCTAAACAATACACTACGAAATAACGAAGAGATCACTGAAGAAATCAAAGAGGAAATCAAAAAATACCTAGAAACAAATGACAATGAAAACACGATGACCCCAAATGTATGGGGTGCAGCAAAAGCAGTTCTAAGACGGAAGTTTATACCAATACAATCCTTCCTCAAGAAACAAGAAACATCTCAAGTAAACAACGTAACCTTACACCTAAGGCAATTAGAGAAAGAAGAACAAAAAAACCCTAAAGTTAGCAGAAGGAAAGAAACCATAAAGATCAGATCAGAAATAAATGAAAAAGAAATGAAGGAAACAATAGCAAATCAAAAAAACTAAAAGCTGGTTCTTTGAGAAGATAAACAAAATTGATA
>NC_041224.1:51387004-51412813 GCF_002837175.3 Physeter macrocephalus
GAAAAGCACAACCTTCCGAGACTAAACCAAGAAGAAATAAAAAATATAAACAGACCAATCACAAGCACTGAAATTGAGACTGTGATTAAAAATCTTCCAACAAACAAAAGCCCAGGACCAGATGGCTTCACTGGCGAATTCTATCAAACATCTAGAGAAGAGCTAACACCTATCCTTCTCAAACTCTTCCAAAATATAGCAGAGGGAGGATCACTCCCAAACTCATTCTATAAGGCTACCATCACCCTGATACCAAAACCAGCCAAAATGCCACAAAAAAGAAAACTACAGGCCAATATCATGGATGAACATAGATGCAAATTTCTCAACAAAATACTAGCAAACAGAATCCAACAGCACATTAAAAAGATCATACACCATGATCAAGTGGGGTTTATCCCAGGAATGCAAGGATTCTTCAATATATGCAAATCAATCAATGTGATACATCATACTAACAAACTGAAGGGGAAAAACTATATGATCAACTCAATAGATGCAGAAAAAGCTTTTGATAAAATTCAACACCGTTTATAATAAAAAACCCTCCAGAAAGTAGGCATAGACAGAACTTACCTCAACATAATAAAGGCCACATATGACAAACCCACAGCCAACATCATCCTCAAAGGTGAAACACTGAAACCATTTCCACTAAGATCAGGAACAAGACAAGGTTGCCCACTCTCACCACTATTATTCAACAGAGTTTTGGAAGTTTTAGCCAGAACAATCAGAGAAGAAAAAAACAAAAGGAATCCAAATCAGAAAAGAAGTAAAACTATCACTGTTTGCAGATGACATGGTACTATACATAGAGAATCCTAAAGATGCTACCAGAAAACTACTAGAGCTAATCAATGAATTTGGTAAAGTAGCCCTAAGGAGACAAAAGACCTGTATGCAGAAAACTATAAGACACTGATGAAAGATATTAAAGATGATACAAACAGATGGAGAGACATACCATGTTCTTGGATTGGAAGAATCAACATGATGAAAATGACTATACTGCCCAAAGCCATCTACAGATTCAATGCAATCCCTATCAAACTACCAATGGCATTTTTCACATAAATAGAACAAAAAATTTCACAATCTGTATGGGAACACAAAAGACCCCGAATAGCCAAAGCAATCTTGAGACAGAAAAACAGAGAAGGAGGAATCAGGCTCCCTGACTTCACACTATACTACAAAGCTACAGTAATCAAGACAGTATGGTATTGGCACAAAAACAGAAATATAGATCAGTGGAACAGGAAAGAAAGCCCAGAGATAAACCCACGCACTTATGGTCACCTTATCTTTGATAAAGGGGGCAAGAATATACAATGGAGAAAAGACAGCCTCTTCAAATAAGTGGTGCTGGGAAAACTGGACAGCTACAGGTAAAAGAATGAAATTAGAACACTCCCTAACACCATACACAAAAATACACTCCAAATGGATTAAAGAGCTAAATGGAAGGCCAGACACTATAAAACTCTTAGAGAAAAACATAGGCAGAACACTCTAGGACATCAATCACAGCAAGATCCTTTCTGACCCATCTCCTAGAGAAAGGGAAATAAAAACAAAAATAAACAAATGGAACCTAATGAAACTTCAAAGCTTTTGCACAGCAAAGGAAACCATAAACAAGATGAAAAGACAACCCTCAGAATGGGAGAAAATATTTGCAAAGTGGAGAAACGGGAACTCTCTTGAACTCTTGGTGGGAATGTAAACTGATACAGCCACTATGGAGAACAGTATGGAGGTTCCTTAGAAAACTAAAAATAGAACTACCATTACTACCCAGCAATCCCACTTCTGGGAGTATATCCTGAGAAAACCATAATTCAAAAAGAGTCACGTACCACGATGTTCACTGCAGCTCTATTTATAATAGCCAGGACATGGAAGCAACTTAAGTGTCCATCGACAGATGAATGGATAAAGAAGATGTGGCACATATATACAATGGAATATTACTCAGCCATAAGAAGAAACGAAATTGAGTTATTTGTAGTGAGGTGGATGGACATAGAGACTCGTACAGAGTGAAGTAAGTCAAAAAGAGAAAAACAAATACCGTATGCTAACACATATATATGGAATCTAAAAAAAAAATGGTTCTGAGGAACACAGGAGCAGGACAGGAATAAAGACGCAGACATAGGGAATAGACTTGAGGACATGGGGAGGGGGAAGGGTAAGTTGGGATGAAGTGAGAGAGTGGCATGGGCCTATATACACTACCAAATGTAAAATAGATAGCTAGTGGGAAGCAGTCGCAAAGCACAGGGAGATCAGCTCGGTGTTTTGTGTCCACCTAGAGGCATGGGATAGGGAGGGAGGGAGGGAAACGCAAGAGGGAGGAAATATGGGGATATATGTATATGTATAGCTGATTCACTTTGTTATACAGCACAAACTAACACAACATTGTAAAGCAATTATACCCCAATAAAGATGTTTAAAGAAAATAAAATGCATGTGTAAACACAAAGGAGCTAGAAGAGCCAAAACAACCTTGAAAAAGAGGAACAAAGTTAGAGGACTTATACTATATAATATTAAGACTTTCTATATAGTCATGGTAATCAAGACAGTATGCTATTGGCATAAGGAGGGACAAACAGATAAATGGAACAGAAGAGAGAATTCAGACTTTGACCCATGCTAATGCAGTAAATTGATTTTCAGTAAAGGAGCCCATGCAATCCTATAGAGAAAGGAAACTCTTTTCAGCAAATGGTACTGAACAACTAGAAAAAAGGAAACCTTGACTCCTACTTCAGGGTAACCCAATGCACAAAAAATAATTCAAGACGGATCACAGACTTCAGAATAAAAGCTAAAACTATTACGCTTTCAGAGAAAAACATGGGAGGATATATTGTCATATTAACAGAAGTAGAAAAATCATTTGACAAAAATTCAGAACACTTTTATTATAAAAAACACTCAACAAATTAGTAATAGAAGGGAACTTCTTTAATGGGATAAAGGGAATCTACAAAAAAACACAAAGCAACATCAAACTTAATGGTGAAAAACTGAAATCTTTCCCCCAAAGATCAGGAACAAGACAAGGTTGTCCACACTGGTACATCTATTCAACATTTTATTGGAGGTCATAGCAATTAGGCAAGAAAAAGAAGTAAAAGACAGCTAGATTGGAAAACACAAAGCAAAACTACTTCTATTTTGAGATGACATGATATTTCATGTAGGAAATCCTAAAGATTTCACACACAAAAAAATCATTGGATATAATAAATGAGTTTAGCAAGTTTGCAGGGTAGATCAAAAAAACAAAAATAGATTTTATTTCTATACACTAGCAACAAACCATCTGAAAACAAAATTACAAAAACAATTCCATTTACAATAGTACAAAAAAGAATAACATTTACAAATAAATTTAAGGAAAGACGTGCTAGTCTTGTATACTGAAAACTACAAAACATTATTTGGGGAGGGAGGTGTGCCTCCCTCAAAAGAGAGAATGTGTGAGAGAGCAGCGTGAGAAGGACTAGGCCTGGCACCGCTGGCTTTGAAGATGGAAAAGCATATTGTGGAGCCAAGGAACGAGGGTGGCTCTAGAAGCTAGAAAAGACAAGAAAATAGATTCTCCCCCGGAGCAACTAGGGAGGAACACAAACCTGCCAACACCTTGATTTTGGTGAATCCATGTGAAATTTGTGATTTTGGTGAATCCATGTGGAACTGTAATATAACAAAATTCTGTTGTTTTAAGCCACTAGGTTGGTGCTAATTTATAACAGGAGCCATAGAAAATTAATACAGATGGTTAACATGCCCAAACACTCCCAAAACAATCTTGAAAAAGAACAAAGTTGGAGGACTCATGATTCCCAATTTTACAACGTAGTACAAAGCTGCAGTAATCAAGACAGTGTGGATAAGGATAGACATATAAAAATGGAATCGAGAGTCCAGAAATAAATATTCACATTCATAGTCAACTGATTTTCAACAAGGGTACACAGACAATTCAATGGAGAAAAGAATGGTCTTTTCAACAAATGGTGCTGGAACAACTGGATACCTGGATATCCACATGCAAAAGATGAATGTGGATCAATACTTTATAAGACATACAAAAATTAATTCATAATGGATCAAAGTCTCTAAATGTAAGAGCTAAAACTATAAAACTCTTTGAAGAAAACAAAGGCATAAAATTTTATGACCTTGGATTAGACAGTGTTTATACCAAGAGCATAATCAACAACAAAAAATAATACATAAATTGGACCTTAACTTTTGTGCTTCAAGGACACAATCTACAGAATGGGTAAAAATATTTGCAATCATATATCTGATAAGGAACTTCTTTTGTTTTTAACATCTTTATTGGAGTATAATTGCTTTACAATGGTGTGTTAGTTTCTGCTGTATAACAAAGTGAATCAGCTATATGTATACATATATCCCCATATCCCCTTCCTCTTGCGTCTCCCTCCCACCTTCCCTATCCCACCCCCCCATCCCACCCCTCTAGGTGGTCACAAAGCACGAAGCTGATTTCCCTGTGCAATGCAGCTGCTTCCAACTAGCTATCTATTTTACATTTGGTAGTGTATATATGTCCATGCCACTCTCTCACTTCGTCCCAGCTTAACCTTTGCCCTCCCCAAGGCCTCAAGTCCATTCTCTAGGTCTGCAACTTTATTACTGTCCTACCCCCAGGTTCTTCAGAACCTTTTTTTTTTCTTTTAGATTCCATATATATGTGGTAGCATACAGTATTTGTTTTTCTCTTTCTGTCTTACTTCACTCTGTATGACAGACTCTAGGTCCATACACCTCACTACAAATAATTCAATTTCATTTCCTTTTTATGGCTGAGTAATATTCATTGTATATGTGTGCTACATCTTCTTAATCCATTCATCTGTCAATGGACACTTAGGTTGCTTCCATGTCCTGGCTATTGTAAATAGAGCTGCAATGAACGTCGTGGTACATGACTCTTTTTGAATTATGGTTTTCTCGGGGTATATCCTCAGTGGTGGGATTGCTGGGTAGTAATGGTAGTTCTATTTTTAGTTTTTTAAGGAACTCCATACTGTTCTCCATAGTGGCTGTATCAATTTACATTCCCACCAACAGTGCAAGAGGGTTTGCTTTTGTCTACACCCTCTCCAGCATTTATTGTTTGTACACTTTTTGATGATGGCTATTCTGACTGGTGTGAGGTGATACCTCACTGTAGTTTTGATTTGTATTTCTCTAATAATTAGTGATGTTGAGCATCCTTTCATGTATTTGTTGGCAATCTGTATATCTTCTCTGGAGAAATGTCTATTTAGGTCTTCAGCCCATTTTTGGATTGGTTTGTTTTTTTGATATTGAGCTGCATGAGCTGCTTGTATATTTTAGAAATTAATCCTTTGTGAGTTGCTTTGTTTGCAAATATTTTCACCCATTCTGAGGGTTGTCTCTTCATCTTGTTTATGGTTTCCTTTGCTGTGCAAAAGCTTTTAAGTTTCAGTAGGCCCCATTTGTTTATTTTTGTTTTTATTTCCCTTTCTCTAGAAGATGGGTCAAAAAGGATCTTGCTGATTTATGTCATAGAGTGTTCTTCCTATGTTTTCCTCTAAGAGTTTTATAGTGTCTGGCCTTATATTTAGGTCTTTAATCCATTTTGAATTTATTTTTGTGTATGGTGGTAGGGAGTGTTCTAATTTCATTCTTTAACATGCAGCTGTCCAGTTTTCCCAGCACCACTTATTGAAGAGGCTGTCTTTTCTCCATTGTATATTCTTGCCTCCTTTATCAAAGATAAGGTGACTGTAAGTGCATGGACTTATCTCTGCACTTTCTATCCTGTTCCATTGATCTAGATTTCTGTTTTTGTGCCAGTACCACACTGGCTTGATTACTGTAGCTTTGTAGTATAGTGTGAAGTCAGGAAGCCTGATTCCTCCATCTCTGTTTTTCTTTCTCAAGATTGCTTTGGCTATTCAGGGTCTTTTGTGTTTCCATACAGATTGTAAAATTTTTTGTTTTAGTTCTGTGAAAAATGCCATTGGTAGTTTGATAGGGATTGCATTGAATCTGTAGACTGCTTTGTATAGTATAGTCATTTTCACCATGTTGATTCTTCCAATCCAAGAACATGGTACATCTCTCCATCTGTTTGTATCATCTTTAATGTCTCTCATCAGTGTCTTATAGTTTTCTGCATACAGATCTTTTGTCTCCTTAGGTAGGTTTACTCTTAGGTATTTTATTCTTTTTGTTGCAATGGTAAATGGGAGTGTTTCTGATAAGGAACTTTTATCCATAGTATTTTTTAAAAAACCATTACAGTTAAACAATAAACAGACAAATAAGCCAATTACATATGGGCAAAGGACTTAAATAGACATTCATTCAAATTAAGATACATAAATGGCCAATAAGCACATAGAAAGATGCTCAAAATAATTAGTCATTAGGAGATGCAAATCAAAACCACAATGCGAAGCCACCTACTTTGCTGGCTATAATAAAAAAGATTGATAATAACAAGTATTGGTGAGGAAGTGCAGAAATTAGATCCTTCATATACTGCTGGTAGAAACATGGAATGGTGCAGCTGCTTTGGAACAGTCCTCAATAATTAAGTGAAGTTACCATAAGACCAAGCAATTCACTCCTAGGTCTATATTCAAGAGAATTGAAAATGTCTGTCCACACAAAAGCTTATACATACATATTCATAGCAGCATAATCCATAATAGCCAAAAAGCAGCCCAAATGTGCATCATCTGATGAATGGATTAAAAAAATATGGTATCTCCATACAATAGAATGTTATTCAGCAATAAAAAGGAATGAAGTACTGATACATTTTACAACATGGATGAACCTTGAAAACAGTTTAACAAGTGAGAGAAACCAGACACAAAAGGCCACATACAGAATGATTCAATTTATATGAAATGTCTGAAGTAGGCAAATCTACAGAGACAGAAAGTAGATTTTCAGCCCCTGGTTGACGGGCTGGGAGGAGAGGAAATGGGGAGTGACCGCTAATAGTTATCAGGTTTCTTTTGGAGGAACTGAAACTTCTGGAATTAGATGTACCACTCTGTGAATAATCTAAAAACCACTGAATTATACACCATAAAAGTGTGAATTTTATGGAATGTGAATCATTTCTCAATAAAAAGGAATGTTATGACCATTTGAAAAACAATCTGAAACACCTTAGTGATACTAAATATGTGTATCCCTATGATTCAGCAATCTCACTCCTGTGTATATACTTCTGATAATCAGATGCACAGGGGTATATACATGGGGATGTTTATTGTGTTGTTGTTTGTTTGTTTGTTTGCGGTACGCGGGCCTCTCACTGTTGTGGCCTCTCCCGTCGCGGAGCACAGGCTCCGGACGCGCAGGCTCAGAGGCCATGGCTCACGGGCCCAGCCGCTCCGTGGCATGTGGGATCTTCCTGGACCGGGGCACAAACCCGTGTCCCCTGCATCGGCAGGTGGACTCCCAAGCACTGTGCCACCAGGGAAGCCCTATCGTGTTATTTTTTACAGTAGGATGTTAGAAACAACCTGAAAGTCCATTACTCAGGGAAATAGACAAATAAAATGTGGTGAATATATACTATCAAACATCATGCAGCTGTAAGCAGCAATGAGCCAGATGGACATCTGCACTATAAACAGATCATGCGTTAAAAATAAAAAGAGGGCTTCCCTGGTGGCGCAGTGGTTGAGAGTCCGCCTGCCAATGCAGGGGACGCAGGTTCGTGCCCCGGTCCGGGAGGATCCCACATGCCGCGGAGCGGCTAGGCCCATGAGCCATGGCCGCTGAGCCTGGGCATCTGGAGCCTGTGCTCCGCAGCAGGAGAGGCCACAACAGTGAGAGGCCTGCGTACCGCAAAAAATTCCCCCGCAGCAGGAGAGGCCACAACAGTGAGAGGCCTGCGTACCGCAAAAAATAAATAAATAAACAAACAAACAGAACAAGACCTATAGCAAGTATCATGTATGTAAAGTGAAAATACGTAAATACAATATATTCTTCAAAGATGACTGCAAATGCAAGAATACAGCATCTTAGAATGGCCACCAGTGGTAGGAGGGGGACTGAGAGTAAAGATTCAGTAGAAAGGGGGAAAATAATAAAGTAAAATAGAAGCAAAGCCAAGGACATGCTAATGCTGATAATGTGTCATGACTGAAAAGCATAAATAACTCAACTCTCTGCCCCTGAGGTCCAAAGAGAGAAAGAGAAAGAAGAGAACAAGAAAGGGGGTAGATGCCGGGGGGCGGGGGGTGCTGGTGGACAGGAGGGCAGAAAGAAACTAGCTCAGCTACACTCCAAAATTTTAACAGATTCTCTCCAGAAGGTGGGATTGTGCTGCAGTTTATTTCTCCATTTCTTTAAAAAAATTTTTTTTAATATTTTTTTAGTTTTAAAAGATTTAAAAATGGCAAAAGTCTTAGATGGCTTTTGAGTGACACTAAAGGGCACCTTGATGGTACAGACAGCCAGAGAGTTACAACCAGTACTGTTCCCTTGGGTCATTAAAGTGGATTAAAAATGACTGCCCCATAAAGTGTAACCCATCACTGCCTCGCTCCATTCTTATCAGATTTGTCCTAGCCTTAAACTGACATTTTGAGTACTCAGAGAGTCACCAGTGACCTGGATACCACCCAGCTGTAGTCAAATACTGTCATCCTGCTGAAAAAAAAGGCATCTGATAGATTTCTGACTGTCCTTACAATAAGGTCATCTCACAAAAGACTCAGAAACGAGTAAAAAGAGGCTCTCTCCAGGATTTAATTCAGGACCAGCTGGAAGAACTGAATGGGAGAGCAAGTCTCAGGAATCTTGAAAATTCTCTTGGAGGATATCTTAGCACCTTGCTTGACTCTCTGCTGGGGCAGCACAGTAACCCCCACTGCTAGGCCACCTAATACTACTCATAGAATCAACTCAAACCCAAGATCTGGTAGCACCAACTTTAGAGGTGGGTTTGTACTTCCTGGTCTCTCACTATGTCAGCCTGGTGCCTGGTTCTATGACCTGGTAGCCAGGTCCTTGTTACTATTATCCTATTTCATTTCCCTTCCTGGTGCCCTAGTTTCCCCATGACTAGGATGCTTTCCTGCTTCTCCAAGTCCTGCTCCCTAATCCTAGATCTCATAATTTCTTGATGTTGACTGGTTTTCTACCCCATTCTGGAAAACCTAAATGACCTCTAGGTCTGGACTTACCCGCTCCTGGTGGTGACACACCTATGCAAAAAGGCAGGAACAAAAGATGGCCCCAAAGGGTCTGTGTGATGGCAGTTGGAACCCCAAAACAGTTGAGTCATGTGAAATATGAGGGGGCTGAAAAAGGTTCAAGTTGGGCACAGGGATGGGGGACACGTTTTAATCGATGTTTTGAGCAGGAAGAACAAAAAAGGGATAGGCCCACTGCTCTGGGCAGATGGTTCAAGTTAACAGACGGCAGATAGAAAGCAGCACTATTTTATTTTTATTATATTCTTCAACACAGTGCCGTAAGACTAGGGATAGGCATATGTTATTCAAATTTTCAGAAAAGTGAAAAGAAAGAGATCAGTTTTAGAAACTACAGATTAACTTATCATTACAATTAAAAAAAAACAGTAACAAGAATGAAACTCAACATGTGTTGAGTTAGTACATGCCAGGCATGATGCTGTCTGCTTTCCACACATAATTTCATTTTAATCATCACATCAAACCTATGAAGAAAGTATTCTTATCCTCATTTTACAGATGAGGAAACTGAGGCTCAGAGAAGGTGAGTAACTTGCCTTAGTTCACAGTAAAAATAGCCAGGATTTCAACCCAGGTGTGTTTGACTACAAAACTTGTGCTCTTCAAACTCTAAAACATATTGCTCTTGACTGTGTAGGAAATAAAGTGGCGTGCGTCCATTAGGAGCCCACATGAATTGATTAACAGCCAGTCATGTCAGACTAAATTTAAGCCACTTTATTGGAAAGTTTTACCCAGAACGTTCAGGGAAAGGCTAGAGGCCAAATATTCCTTGACTTAGCAAGGCACATTGTCTGCAATATCATTGTGAATCAAAAGAAGAAAAGCAGCTTGGTGGACAACAGATTAAATAGACCCGTAGCTGGAACGACTGTTTCCTAAAAGTGCTCCTCAATCAGCGGAAAAAACCCTACTCAGCAGGAGGATGTTTGCCCTGTCCTAGTCAACCATTTTGTCAATGACTTGGATAAAATATGTATGGTATGTGTTAATATGCAGAGGACATGAGGGATAATTATACATTGGATGACAGATTTGAAGAGATTTTTTAGCTGGAATGACCATTTCCTAAAAGTGTTGCTCAATTAATGTATCTAAATCTACTCAGGTGCCTGAAAATGGATCGAATTTGCCTGGTCTTATTCATCAATTTTATCAAAGATTTTGATAAAATATGTATGACATGTTTGTCAAATTGCAGAGGACACAGGAATAATTATTATATTAGATGACAGAACTAAGATTTGTTCTAAAAATCTCATCATGCTGGAATGATGAATCACAACAGACAAGATGAACATTACCAAGAAAAAAAAATTTGAAGTCCTTTTTTAGGTCCATAACACCACTTAGGAAGATATTGGAGAGAAGTTGCCAAACAGCCATCCTGTGACAAATGCCAGGGATTTATGGTTCAATCTGGTGATGTGGTTGCTAAATGTAAATTAAATCCAGGACAGTGTTAATAGTGTCAGAATAAACAGAGGCACTATTCCTTCCATCCTCAGCACTAGACATATCAATTTTGTTTCTGGGAATATTTTTTGAATGGGTTGTTTCAAGTTATCTGTTGCTGTATAACAAATCACTCAAACTTAGTGGCTTAAAAGAAGTTTATTCTTGGGGCTTCCCTGGTGGCGCAGTGGTTGAGAGTCCGCCTGCCAATGCAGGGGACACGGGTTCGTGCCCCGGTCCGGTAAGATCCCACATGCCGCGGAGCGGCTGGGCCCATGAGCCATGGCCGCTGAGCCTGCGCGTCCGGAGCCTGTGTTCCGCAACAGGAGAGGCCACAACAGTGAGAGGCCCGCGTACTGCAAGAAAAAAAAAAAAAAAAAAAAGAAGTTTATTCTTATTCCTCATGAGTCTGTGCTGATTGGACTCAGATGGGTGGTTCTTCTGCTGGTTTTGCTTGGAATCTTTCTTGCACTTGCAGTCAGTTGGTAGCCAGGGTTGGAGTACTATGGACAGGAGTCCTCCATAGGCAGGACATCCAAGATGGCTTCTTCACCTACAGAACTGATGCCTCAATTCTCCTCCACGTGGCTTCTCATCCACTGGGGCCTTTCCTCTTCGGCAAGGTAGTCAAATTTCTTACACAGTGGCTAGCTTCCAAGAGCACAAACATAAAAGTTGCTCATCCTTCTTAAGGTTTAGAACCAAAACTGGCACAGTCACTTCTGCCCATTCTATGTAAATATGTCAAAGGACAGCCAAAATTCAGTGTTAGAGAAACTACACAGGACATGAATACCAGGAGGTATCATTCACTGGAGGCCACTGGAGGAGGCAACGAGGTTTATAATGAATTCTATTCTAAGATTCATGTATATCATGAAGGACAAATAAATTTGAGGATTTTAGCATAGACACGATGTTTTATAACTTCACAACAGTTGTTTACAAATTCTTTGAGGACCGTGTACAAAAGAGGGCTTAGATACATCCTGTACAGCTCCAGGGAACAAAATTTGGAGTAGAGGTTGGTTTTTAACTCAATTGCTAATTACCCACTTTGCAGGGATATGAGAGAAGTTTCTGTCTGAGCAGGAAGTCATATTAGCCTCTAAGGCTCCTTTCAACTTTCAGAATCTAAGCTTCTAATTACATGCCTCCTCCTGTTAATTATTTCTTGGTATGTTAGTCCTATCTCTGCAGCCAGATTTTAAATTAGAGCCTCTGGATGAAGGAATAAAAATATTTCTGGACTAGCTTCTGGTCTTAGCTTTGCCAACAGTCATCTGCTTTGTGACTCTGGATAAGTCACTTAATGTCTCTGGGCCTCAATTTCTTCATCTGGTAACAGAGGGGATTGCCTTCTAAACTCCCTCCCAGCACAACATGTGTATAATAAATGGAATCTTTGATAGGGTTACTTAAGAATGAAATGGAAATGAAAGACAAAGTACTTTAGATAGTGCCTGGCCTACTGTCAGTCCTTAATAAATATTAGCTCTCATTATTTCCATGATTATCATTATTATAACATTTTCTGATTCTGTGATTTCCATATATACAATAGAATCTTGAGTTGCTTTAGACTTTCACTTCATTTGTTTTGCTCAATGGTGATCAGAAAGTGACTCAGAATCACTTCTAGTCTAAGTCTCCCCACCTGGTAACCAGGAGCCCGCCCTGCCCTTGTACAGGGCAAGTCCTTCATAAATAACTGAATTAAATCTGAAGTGGCTCCGGCCGCAAATCTGTTCTCCTGCTGTATGCCCAGCAGAGGGAGCCAAAGAAAAGGAACAAATCCATTTTCAGATTAGGTAGCAATCACAGAGAAGACCCATCAGGGGCTTTCAGAGATCTCATCTTTCACCCCACCCCACGCTCATTTTAAAGACTGTAAAACTCAGGCCACGAGAGGAAAGGGAATTTCCCAAGGTTACCAACTAATAAGTGGTTAAGTCCTCAGAAAAACAAGCCTATGGTCTCAGCCCTAATTCTTGAGTCTTTGAACCATACTCCTTTTTACGCTCCCATGTTGCTTCCTTGCTTTTCTAAGACTTCGCTGTATATCATTGCAAGCTCAACATTCTCTGTGGCCTCAGTTATCTGACAGCGTAGGCTTTGGGTTTGAATCCTGGCTCTGCTCCTTATCAACTGTGTGACCATGGGCAGGTTATACAACCTCTCCAAGATTCAGAATCATATCTTAACGATTATCATGGTTATGATAATTACACTTCTTTCAAAGGGTTGTTGGGAGGAGAAAATAAAATAATGTAATGGAAAATGCCTTGTGGCATTTTACACCATAAATGCACGAGGTGCCTTCATAGCTATAAATACCTATTTTGGTCAAAAGAAATTATTTTATCTAAATGAATTGGAACCGGGTAATGTAGGTCTCCAACTCAGATGCTTCCAGGACTCAGCCATTTAAATAAAGCTGTCTGGATATACAACAAGGACTTCTATGGATTGGGGCAAACCACAGAGTTCATGGTCATGGGAAACAATCAACCTTTACCAGGAGAAGTTCAAGCCTAGTGTTGCCAGGTCTTCCAATATGTCAAGAGAAATTGGAAATCTGGGTTTTTATATGCAAATTTCTGATTTTAAAAAATACTGTACAGACAAAATAAAATCCAGGCCAGCAGCTTGTTATGCCTGCTTTTAAAGCTAATTTTAGAGCTCCATATGCAGACACACAACATACCAGAATTGAGAAACTCAGTCCAAGAAATTCAGGAGAAGAAATGACACCTCTTATTTGGAGGGAATGTGCCAGTAATACAAACCCACAGGGTTGTTTTTCCAAGGACCTTACTCAGCAGACCCATTGAACCCTAAGGGATTATCTTGCAATCTCTAGTATATCCTCCAACTTTCCCTGATGACTTTGGTTTTTCTGCCCACACCATGCCTGATGCCATTTAAGTTGCCATAGTCTTCCAGTTGCCTATAAATTATACATGCCACACTGATATATTTTTTCTTTATGAGGTAGAAAATAACATTTCACAATTTTATATATAACATTCATTTTTATTTAACAGCTACCTTCATTAGATATTCATTGAAAAGAGGTTCACTGTAAGCAACCACTAGGTGGGGAAAGGGGTTATCTAGAATTTTTTATATCAAACTTTCAATGCACATTAAAAATAAAAATTATTTTGTTCCAGTCAATGAAGAAAAATAATCTGTGGGCACATTAGACTAGGAAAGAGAAAATGCAGTATTAAATGAAAATGAAAAAGGGAGGGGGTATGAACTAGCAGAATAGTTCAACCCAAACTTCTTAAGGATCCTTGAGTTGTTTTCATTTCTCTACCTTGAGAGGCTTAAGCCCTGTGGTTTTTGCTTGATTTCCATAGAACATCTCTACCACTATCTCTCTTCCTTTGTGGAAGAAGGGTTGATTGGGAAACATGTTTATTTTTCATTGGTTCACTATCTTGCGAAATGTTCTTGGGCAAACGCAGGCTGATGGTTTTATTTATAGGTTGCTGTGTTTCAGGTTACCCTCTGGAGATTATGGGAAGATACTGCTGTGTACAGCCTTTTTTTTTATTATTAATTTTTATTGGAGTGTGGTTGCTTTAGAATGTTGCGATGTATATATAGCCTTTTGTTTAAACCTTAGGTTTCCAATTAGCATGGTCAAGATATGATTATGTTGACTTGGTTATATTATGATTTGTTTCAATAATGCAAAGAAGCTTTTTTAAAATCAGCCAGAGAGGGCTTCCCTGGTGGCGCAGTGGTTGAGAGTCCGCCTGCCGATGCAGGGGACACGGGTTCGTGCCCCGGTCCAGGAAGATCCCGCGTGCCGCAGAGCGGCTGGGCCCGTGAGCCATGGCCGCTGAGCCTGTGCATCCGGAGCCTGTGCTCCACAACGGGAGAGGCCACAGCAGTGAGAGGCCCGCGTACCACACACACACACACAAATCAGCCAGAGAATATTAATAAATATGTCACAGCCAGGTCAGTGAGAGTGGCACCAAGTTAATGAAACAAGGAAACAATGAGGCCCTGGTAGATGTGATGGGGATTGAGTGAGAGGGTCTATGAGCACAAGGCGTCCTGTAGTACAGACGCTCAGGTCTAATGAGGAGAGAGACAGGGGACCAATGTCAGGGCTTGTGTGTGCCCTGTCCTCCCCCAGTCATTTTGATATGGAAAAGCCAGTGTGATATTAGAAGAGATTAAAAAGAAATTTATATGCCAAAAAAAGTGAGGTTAATTTTCACAAGACACAGCAAAGAATAGTGGAAGCAACACTGAAGACCCAGTTAACATGGTCTTGGGCAAGCTAGTTAACCTCTTTGGGTTTTAATTTTACAATCTACACAATGAAAGATTTAGAAGATAAGAGTTCAAGGACTCTTCCAGGTCTTATGTTGTATTGCCAGGCATTTTCCTCCAATTTTTTATTTTGAAAAATTTCAAGACTACAGAAAAAGACTTGAACTAATATCCATATTCTCTTCATCTAGATTCACCAATTGTCAACATTTTGCTGAATCTGCTTATCTTTCTGTCTCTGTTGCTATCAATCAATCAATCATCTTTCTATCCATATACAGAGGAAATACAGGAGCAAAAAAGTATATATTGTTATTATCTGTCATTAAATCATTTAAATTAAGTTGCAGACATTCATGACATTTCATCACTAAATAGTTTACCATGCATCTCCTAAGAATAAGGATTTTCTACATAACCACAGTATCATAATCACAGCTAAGAAAATGACAATTCCATATAATCTAATATCCAGTTCACAATCATATTTCTACAACTGTACCAAATTCTTGCACTGATTGTTATGCTTTTAGCCTTTCAGACTTTAGTGTTTCAAAATAGTGAACAGTGCTCCTCTTTCTCTTTTTCCTTTGTTTAAACTTATACACATTGACTTTCTGAGGAGTCCAGTCATTTTTAGAATGTTTTACATACTCTGGATAAGGCAGACTGTTTCCTTGTGATTTAGTTTAACATGTTTCTATATCCCTACATTTCCTGTACACTGAAAGTCAGGTCTGCAACTTGACCAGATTCGGGGTAGACATCTCTGGCAAGATGCATCTTACACAATTTTGTGTTCATCATGTTACATCACGCCTGGAGTCACACAATATCAGGCTATCCCAGCATCTGTAATGTTAAGTTTGGTCTCTTAGTTCAGGTGGTGATGGCCAGACCTCTCCAGAGTAAAGGTATATTTTTGCCTCCTCTGCTATTAATAATCTGTGAGTTAAAACTTTGATGCCGTATGAATAGACTGTTTTAGCATCCATCGAAGATCCTTACCTGAATTCATCATTACATTGGGCTTGCAGGGACTGTCTCATTTTATCCTTACTTCTACGTTTATTAACTGGCATTTTTCTGTAAAAAAGGAGCTTTCCTTTTATTCTTTCTTCTCTCTCTGTCTGTATTTTCTTCTCTCTGTCCTCTCGTGCTCTCTTTCCCCCACCCCGTCTCTATCTCCCTCCCCACTCTTTCCTTCCTTCTCCCTCTCCTTCAAATTACTATGGCCTCATGAATTTCATATATATTTAATGTGTTATAATCAGTTACATTCTTTATTCTTTTCGATGTCCAAATGGTCCCAAACGTGGCTAGAGGGAGACCCTTTAAGATGGATCCCATATCCTTTTTATAAGAACAGCCTGGTTTTTAAGTTTCTCCTTGCTATTTAGCAAGATAAAATATTTCTGATTCGCTTCATTTTGCCTTCCCCAGATACGGATTCAGCCATTCTCCAAGGAGTCCACTTTCTTTTTAATGGAAAATGATATTCACATGAAGATCTGGGCTGTAAGAGTGCTTACTGCAACTAAGTGCCATTACTTGTAAGTCCTTTCAAGTGGGCAAAGCTAGGAAATATTTATATGTAAGAACTCATATATTCAAATTTAATATAAAAGGTTTTTTAAAACTTCTTTTATTTTCTATTTTTATTTTTCTCTTAAAGTCTTGATTCGTAATACTATATCTACTTATGTGTTTTTTACTATAATATTTACATATAGTTTCAAAATTGTAATACTAACATTACTAATAACCAATGAGCATACTAAAACTTCAGTTGCCACTGAATTCTTTTTGTTCTTAGAATAGATCCCACTAAGGGATGGTCAGCCAGACTCCTGATACGTACTGAATTTTACTCGAATCAATCCTTTTCTCCGTGTGGTTATTTTATCAATATGATATACAGCTAGATTCATTTGTTTTTTACTGTATTCCAATTAAGAGTTTGCTTCTTTTCTTTACTTTTTTTTTTAAATTTTATTTATTTATTTTTGGCTGTGTTGGGTCTTCGTTTCTGTGCGTGGGCTTTCTCTAGTTGCGGCGAGCGGGGGCCACTCTTCATCGCGGCGCGCGGGCCTCTCACTGTCGCAGCCTCTCTTGTTGCTGAGCACAAGCTCCACATGCACAGGCTCAGTAGTTGTGGCTCACGGGCCTAGGTGCTCTGCAGCACGTGGGATCCTCCCAGACCAGGACCTGAACCCGTGTTCCCTGCATTGGCAGGCAGATTCTCAACCACTGCGCCACCAAGGATTGCTTCTTTTCTTTTATTTTTTCAGGTATATAAGATACTCACATCCTCCTGTATCCATTCCCTCCACCCCAGTCCCACTCTTCATCCGTATAAATTTTATTACTTTCTGGTTTATTCTTCCTGTGTGGTTTGGTTTTTTTTGCTTGTTTTTGTTTGTTAGTTTGTTTTGCAAAACACATATACACTTTCCCTTCTTTCTAGGCAAAGGATATCCTATTATACATGTTTTTGTACCTTGCTTCTTTCACTTAACAATATATCCTAAAAGTTACTCCAAATCCATTCATAAAGATCTTCCTCACTCTTTTCCAGGTCTTTGCAAAGGCATATTTACAGGGACTTCCCTGGTGGCGCAGTGGTTAAGAATTCGCCTGCCAACGCAGGGGACACGGGTTTGATCCCTGATCTTGGAAGATCCCACATGCCGCGGAGCAACTAAGCCTGTGAGCACAATTACTGAGCCTGCACTCTACAGCCCGCGAGCCACAATTACTGAGCCTGCACTCTACGGCCCGTGAGCCACAACTACTGAGCCTGCGTGCCACAACTACTGAAGCCCGCACGCCTAGAGCCCCTGCTCCGCAACAAAGAGAAGCCACCGCAATGAGAAGCCCGCGCACCGCAACGAAGAGTAGCCCCTGCTTGCTGCAACTACAGAAAGCCCACGCACAGCAATGAAGACCCAATGCAGCCAAAAATAAAATAAATATATATATATTTATTTATTTTTAAAAAGGCATATTTACAAAATGAGACTTCAGAAAATAAGAACCAATAAGTACTTGACACTATGTTAGAAGACTGTGAAGTTGGAAATAGACTTAGAGATCAAGTGAACCAATTTCTCCACTTTACAGTTCTGGAAACTGAGGCTCAGAGGGGTGAGATGACTCACCCCATGAGGCAGATGCTGGCCTGTGCTGCCCAGATTCCCCGTCAGGACTAAAGAACTAATCCCAGCTGCCAGGAATGCCGCCAGTGAGAGCCAGCTGCTAGCACTCCCTATTAGGATTGCCCTGCTCCAGAAAGAGCTGCCTCAACAAAGATCCCACTCCTCTCCAAGATAAGCCTGCATCCAAAGACAGGCTGATGTTGGAGGTATACTGTCAAGTCCCTTTGCCCCAACTCAGGACAACTCTGAAGGGCCACTCCAGCTCCAAAGCTTCCATGGGGTAGGCTGAGCCCTTGTGACTGTATCCCAGCCCCACTTTTCCTCCACCCAGTCCTGCTTCCTCCCTCTCCAGGCTTTGATTCCCAAGGGCATGCCCTAGTAAACCTCCTACACACTGATCTCTATCTCAGGGTCCACCTCTTAGGAAACCCAACTTGAGACACCCAAAGCCATCCAGTTATGAGTAGAATCAAAATGAGACACCAAATCTTCTGACAATAAATCTACTACATTGCACTATATCATATCACCTTTCAGTTCTTTATCAACTCACTTAACGATTAAAAACAGTGATGCCACTAGTCAAAATTTCTGGGGCAAAAGAGCCTCTATCTTTAGAGTTACTTGCCATCAAAGATAATATTTTTTTTTATTTTATTTAAAACACAATGTAACCCATCTCTCAACCTTTTGCAACGTGGCTAAGATTGGCTCGAAGTCCCATTCCATGCTCCGTGGAAATCCGAAACTTTCCACAAGATTTCTGAAAATTCTCAAACAGCTTATATTCTTTTTTTTTTTTTTTTTTTTGCAGTACGTGGGCCTCTCACTGTTGTGGCCTCTCCCGTTGCAGAGCACAGGCTCCGGACGCGCAGGCTCAGAGGCCATGGCTCACGGGCCCAGCCGCTCCGTGGCATGTGGGATCTTCCCGGACCAGGGCACGAACTCACGTCCCCTGCATCGGCAGGCAGACTCTCAACCACTATGCCACCAGGGAAGCCCCAGCTTATATTCTTAAAACAATTCTGGCTCTGGCTCCTGCTTCCAAAATTGCTGTTTGGCATATACTAGGTACTCAGTAAATATATTGTTTGTTAGCCAAGCACCCTTCCTTCTTCTGGGAATAATGCCCCCTTCTTTTAGGGAAACAACTTCTTTCCCTCATCTCTTTCCACACTATAACATGTGATCCAAATGAGAGTGTCTACCTTTTTTACATGCGGATATTTTAGCTGTAATGTTTGGCCCAGGGATGAACATATGATGGACACAATATATAATTTATGACAGCAACCTTTTAACTTCAACCCCTCCCTCTCCACCGTTTAGTATCCCAGTGGTGCTGTCCAAAAAAGATCTCACCAAAAGCCTCCCCATACTAGGGCCTATGAGTTCTTTCAGATGAAGGGTCTTTTGGTCATCATACTAAGTTCTTCCTGGACAAAGAGCATACGTCCAACTGGGTAGTTTACTGCTGGGGTCTTGAGCATGGACATTTTCCCAATGATAAGACCTCAAAATCCTCCAGGACTGACTCTTTCTGCCTGTGGTGGGACCATAAAGAAATGGAAAACACCACTTTAAACACCAAACATTAGCTTATAATATTGATTTTCAAAACTTAAATTCCATGAGCTTCAATTTCTGCAGCCATAAGATGAAGAAATAGAATACTATCTCACAAGGGTGTTTTGCTCAGAGAATGCTGACTGAGTAAGCGAATCACTGAACTAAATAATTTGCTACATAGATGAGTCAGAGTTCTTGGTTGCAAGCAATAGAAACTCAATATGATTAACTAAGGCAAAAAGGGAATCTAGGCAAGATACTAAGGGGCTCAGAGAATTGGCCAGAAAGAGATGAGCCAGCCCAGGAATGTGGGCTGGAACCTAGGCAGCAGGAAGACAGCCAAGATCTTGCCACAGAAAAGTCCCTTAGGATGCAGGGCGAGCACCCCTCCCTCCAGACACCCCCGCTGCTGCTGGTCCCTCAACACTGTGCCAACCCATTTGCTAATACAACCCTCCTGTCAAAAAAAATTGAAATTACATTCTATTTCTGGGATACAATTCTGCACTTCTGGGTCTCTTAGCTTCATCATCCAATGTTTCCAAAATGTGTGAATTTTTGTGAAGAAATTACTGCAATTTTGAAATGACAATTTCTTCTACCACCTGAGGAATACCTGCTTCTGCCAAGGACTTGGCCCTTTTTTTTATAGATTAAAACTCAGTATTGAAAAAAATAGATGGGCAGACAGATGGACAGATAAACAGATAATTCAATTCAGGGGGGAAAAAAAAACAGCTGAAAGAAAATATGTCTCGGGCACGTGATTTGAGCACCCAAGACTTGGAGGAAAATGTGATGGATTCTGTAAGTTTTAATTTTCCTTTTCACTCCAGAATTTTATCTATCGAGACAAAATAATTTCTGGCAATAATCTCATGCAAAAGATTTTCATTTGGATTTTATACAGAAGGTGTTGCATGAGATAGTAGACAGCATCACCATTTATGGTTTCACAAGCACAGAAAGGCTTTTAAAATGAATAACCCTCATGTGGAATATTTCCTGAAGGCAAATTGTATCTCAGAAATGTTCTGCTGGCCACCTGGAAATGGGGCCCAGGCGCATTGGCTCCTCCAGTGTAGCTCACCCCAGATGGAGCCTGGAGAGCTGGGTGTACACTCGGTGGGTGCCTGCAACAGGCCTCCCCTCTCCAGTGCCAGATGTGTTAGAGAGAGGTTTGGGCACAGGCTGGGCCCCCACGAATGGATAAAACAATCTCCAAATATGTCCCCGCA
Organism: Physeter macrocephalus; assembly: GCF_002837175.3. NCBI lineage: Eukaryota > Metazoa > Chordata > Mammalia > Artiodactyla > Physeteridae > Physeter > Physeter macrocephalus. Next base: position 51,408,002 of record NC_041224.1, read on the forward strand.
GTGCTGCAGGTCCTCCATGGGTTTAGGCCTCAGACTCCAGACAGGAAGGGGCCGACTGGCATCTTGTTCTGGGGGGTTTAAAACCTGACGTGTGCTCTTGCCCAGACAGCAGCATGGGTCTCAGTAGCAAGAGGGGTATCTGCAGATGGAAATGCTGTTTCTTTTCCTTTTTTCCTGGAAAAAGCTCAGCAGCTGCTCTAACTCCAATACAGTAATAGAGGTTCCATTACCTTGGAGGCAGCCTTCCAGCAACATGGCTGCTTGGCAGAAACTGTATCACCAAAGGTGGGAATGACACTAGAAGCCAAGAGGTAAATCCTAAATCGTTAGGTTATACAGAAGAGAGGTAGGGAAGGCCATTAGAACCTGAAACAGCAGTGAAATTTGAATGCTTAGAAATACAACCAAAATACTGGAAACCTCAATTCATTCCAAATGAAGATTTGAGACAGGGTTTTTTTTTTCCCCCATTTTAGGAAGAAATCAAGATGAAGACAAAAATAAAATTAGGTTAGTAAGATGAGGTGTGACATCAAAGTGGTTTTCCAGAAATGTAAGCCACATGACCCTGTACAAGCTGGATGAATGTCTGTGCCTCTCTGCAAGGAAGGGTGTTAGGGTGAGGAATGGGGAAGAGGTCTTGACCAGCTCAGAAGGAAGAGTGGTGGGGCCTGGATGGAAAGGACAGTGTTTTCCCTTTCTTGAAAAGGCATGTTTTCTCACACTCCGTGCTCCCCCGACCGAAGTCTACTTCCTCGGGACTGGGAATGGACGTCACCACTCTGGGATGCTTCCCCCTTGAAACTCCCCGCCCCCGACTCAACCACCCCTCCCCAGGGTCCTCTCTTCATTCAGCGGAGTGAAAGACTTTGCCTCTTACTGAAGGAACATCAGTCACACAAGCAGGTGGAGAGATGACAACAGTGTGTTCCCTTCCTTTTTTTTTTTTTTTTGATGAGGACAGAGTTTGGAGGTTGAGGGGAGATAATGAACAGGGAATTCTCCTCTCCTTGGAATGAGATTGTCCCTAAGACTGGACCTGGAGGTAGAATTATTTTACTCATATTAGAGGATCTAGGTGGGAGGGGAATGGGTGGGGGAGGGGCGTCCCTCCCCTTCTCCCCACTTTTCCCTTAATTCTACCTGTTCCTTCTGGGAAGGAGGAACACACCTGGGAAACAAGCTCTGGACCCCAGCCACACTCACCAGGGCCATCCCCTCCCGCACAGAACCCCAAACCCAGTCTAGGCTGGTGCTCTGTCCCTCTGGCAGCTTTCACCCAGTGTGGGGGAAGGGAGAGACTGGGGGTGGGGGAAGGGAGAGACTGGGGGTGTGGGAAGGAGGGGCTTGGGAAAGGTCCTGGCAGGTATGAGGAACAGCAGGCACAAGGAGAATTAGAATTCCTAGGTATATTTTAGTGAAACTCGGTCTTGGAATCCAAATAGAGGGCAGAAGGCAGACAGGGGCAAGGCAGTAAGATCTGAAATCTTTGTCTTCATTTTGCAAGTGATAATGATATGCCGCTGAGACTAACATCTGGATAACAATACACACACACACACACACACACACACACACAGAGTATTTGACTCTCACACCGACCTAATGACATCCATAATGACAGTCTCAATTTTACAGACCCTGAAACCCAGCCCTAGGAAACTGAAATGACTTCCCTCAAAGAAGATGCACACAAGTGAGGTTTGAGTCTTTCACTCACACACAATACATTAAAGATAAAACAACCCATGAACTTTAGCAATTATTTAAGATGCTGAAGAATCAACAAAATAAGAAGAGAGAAAAAAAGACTATAAAGGGAAAAAAAGATTTACCTTTATGAAAGCAATCTTGGTTAAATTCCCAGATGTGAACTAATAACTGTGGAATTCGGTGTGATAAGGGATATGATGAACCATGTCTGATTAATAAATTCCTTACAAGTTTTATTTGACTGTTATAATCTAATAAGATCTATACACTTCTGATATTTTCACAAATTATATACTTTACAATGTTTGCTTACAACATTATTATTTTTTCAGGAGATTAAGGTAATCAATTATTTTATATGGCTTCATGGGCTCATAGTACCTCACAGGATGAGACATAAAGCAAATATAAAGAAATAGTCTTGTGGCAGGACATAATAAAAGTGATGAAAGGGAAAAACCTACAACCAAGATTACTCTACCCAGCAAGGAACTCATTCAGATTGATGGAGAAATTAAAACCTTTATGGACAAGCAAAAGCTACGAGAATTCAGCACCACCAAACCAGCTTTACAACAAATGCAAAAGGAACTTCTCTGGGCAGGAAACACAAGAGAAGGAAAAGACCTACAATAACAAACCCAAAACATTTAAGAAAATGATAATAGGAACATACATATCAATGACGACCTTAAATGTAAATGGATTAAATGCTCCAACCAAAAGACTGAATGGATACAAAAACAAGACCTGTATATATGCTGTCTACAAGAGACCCACTTCAGACCTAGGGACACATACAGACTGAAAGTGAGGGGATGGAAAAAGATATTCCATGCAAATGGAAATCAAAAGAAAGCTGGAGTAGCAACTCTCATATCAGACAAAATGGACTTTAAAATAAAGACTATTAGAAGAGACAAAGAAGGACACTACATAATGATCAAGGGATCAATCCAAGAAGAAGATATAACAATTGTAAATATTTATGCACCCAACAAAGGAGCAGCTCAATACATAAGGCAAATGCTAACAGCCATAAAAGGGGAAATCGACAGCAACACAATCATAGTAACACCCCACTTTCAACAGTGGACAGATCATACAAAATGAAAATAAATAAGGAAACACAAGCTTTAAATGACACACTAAACAAGATGGACTTAATTGATATTTATATGACAGTCCATCCAAAAACAACAGAATACACGTTCTTCTCAAGTGCTCATGGAACACTCTCCAGCACAGACCATATCTTGGGTCACAAATCAAGCCTTGGTAAATTTAAGAAAATTGAAATCGTATCAAGTATCTTTTCTGACCACAATGCTATGAGACTAGATATCAATACCCACAAAGTTAGCAGAATGAAAGATCATAAAGATCAGATCAGAAATAAATGAAAAAAAAATGAAGGAAACAATAGCAAAGATCAGTAAAACTAAAAGCTAGTTTTTTGAGAAGATAAACAAAAGTGATAAACCATTAGCCAGACTCATCAAGAAAAAAAGGGAGAAGACCTAAATCAACAGACTTAGAAATGAAAAAGGAGAAGTAAAAACTGACACTGTAGAAATACAAAGGATCATGAGAGATTACTACAAGCAACTATATGCCAATAAAATGGACAACGTGGAAGAAATGGTCAAATTCTTCGAAAAGCACAACCTTCCGAGACTAAACCAAGAAGAAACAGAAAATATAAACAGACCAATCACAAGCACTGAAATTGAGACTGTGATTAAAAATCTTCCAACAAACAAAAGCCCAGGACCAGATGGCTTCACTGGCGAATTCTATCAAACATTTAGAGAAGAGCTAAGGATTCTTCAATGTATGCAAATCAATCAATGTGATATACCATATTAACAAATTGAAGGAGAAAAACCATATGATCATCTCAATAGATGCAGAACAAGCTTTTGACAGAATTCAACACCCTTTTATGATAAAAACCCTCCAGAAAGCAGGCTTGAGGGAACTTACCTCAACATAATAAAGGCCATATATGACAAACCCACAGCCAACATTGTTCTCAATGATGAAAAACTGAAACCATTTCCTCTAAGATAAGGTATAAGACAAGGTTGTCTGCTCTCACCACTATTATTCAACATAGTTTTGGAAGTTTTAGCCACAGCAATCAGAGAAGAAAGAGCAATAAAAGGAATCCAAATTGGAAAAGAAGAAGTAAAGCTGTCACTGTTTGCAGACAACATGATACTATAAATACAGAATCCTAAAGATGCTACCAGAAAACTACTAGAGCTAATCAATGAATTTGGTAAAGTAGCAGGATACAAAATTAATGCACAGAAACCTCTTGAATTCCTATATACTAATAATAAAAAATCTGAAAGAGAAATTAAGGAAACACTCCCATTTAAAATTGCAACAAAAAGAATAAAATACGTAGGAATAAACCTACCTAGGGAGACAAAACACCTGTATGCAGAAAACTATAAGACACTGATGAAAGAAATTAAAGATGATACAAACAGATGGAGAGATATACCATATTCCTGGATTGGAAGACTCAACATTGTGAAAACAGTCATTTTCACAGACTATCCAAAGCAGTCTACAGATTCAATGCAATCCCTATCAAATTACCAATGACATTTTTTACAGAACTAGAACAAAAACCTTAAAATTTGTATGGAGACACAAAAGACCCCGAGTAGCCAAAGCAGTCTTGAGAGAAAAACACGGAGCTGGAGGAATCAGACTCCCTGATTTCAGACTACATTACAAAGCTACAGTAATCAAGTCAATATGGTACTGGCACAAAAACAGAAATATAGATCAATGGAACAGGATAGAAAGCCCAGAGCTAAACCCACGCACCTATGGTCAACTAACCTATGACAAAGGAGGCAAGGCTATATAATGGAGAAAAGACAGTCTCTTCAATAAGTGGTGCTGGGAAAACTGGACAGCTACATGGAAAAGAATGAAATTAGAACACTCCCTAACACCATACACAAAAATAAACTCAAAATGGATTAGAGACCTAAATGTAAGGGCAGACACTATAAAACTCTTAGAGGAAAACATAGGCAGAACACTCTATGACATAAATCACAGCAAGATCCTTTT
>NC_041224.1:51413053-51414571 GCF_002837175.3 Physeter macrocephalus
GGAGAAAAGACAGCCTCTTCAATAAGTGGTTCTGGGAAAACTGGACAGCTACATGTAAAAGAATGAAATTAGAACACTAACACCATACACAAAAATAAACTCAAAATGGATTAAAGACCTAAATGTAAGGCCAGACACTATAAAACTCTTAGAGGAAAACACAGGCAGAACACTCTAGGACATAAATCAGCAAGATCCTTTTTGACCTACCTCCTAGAGTGATGCAAATAAAAACAAAAATAAACAAATGGGACCTACTGAAACTTAAAAGCTTTTGCACAGCAAAGGAAACCAAAAACAAGACGAAAAGACAACCCTCAGAATGGGTGAAAATATTTGCAAACAAAGCAACTGACAAAGGATTAATCTCCAACATTTACAAGCAGCTCATGCAGCTCAATATCAAAAAAACAAACCAATCCAAAAAGGGCTGAAGACCTAAATAGACATTTCTCCAAAGAAGATATACAGATCACCAACAAACACATGAAAGGATGCTCAACATCACTAATCATTAGAGAAATGCAAATCAAAAAGTACAATGAGATATCATCTCACACCAGTCAGAATGGCCATCAACAAAAAAATCTATAAACAATAAATGCTCAGAGAGGAAGCAAGATGGAGGAGTAGAAGGACGTGCTCTCACTCCCTTCTAGCTGCTGGACAATCATCGACAGGAAGACACTGGAACTCACCAAAAAAGATACCCCACATCCAAAGACAAAGGAGAAGCCACAATGAGACGGTAGGAGGGGCGCAATCACAGTAAAATCAAATCCCATAACTGGTGGGTGGGTGACTCACAGACTGGAGAACACTTACACTACAGAAGTCCACCCACTGGAGTGAAGGTTCTGAGCCCCACGTCAGGCTTCCCAGCCTGGGGGTCTGGCAACAGGAGGAGGAATTCCTAGAGAAGCAGACTTTGAAGCCTAGTGGGAGTTGATTGCAGGACTTCGACAGGACTGGGGGAAACAGAGACTCAACTCTTGGAGGGCACACACAAAGTAGTGTGCGCATCGGGAGCCAGAGGAAGGAGCAGTGACCCCAGGGGAGGCTGAACCAGACCTATCTGCTAGTGTTGGAGGGTCTCCTGCAGAGGTGGGGGAAGGGGCGCTGTGGCTCACCGTGGGGACAAGGACACTGGCAGCAGAAGTTTTGGGAAGTACTCCTTGGTGTGAGCCCTCCCAGAGTCTGTCATTAGCCCCACCAAAGAGCCCAGGTAGGCTCCAGTGTTGGCGCGCCTCAGGCCAAACAACCAACAGGGAGGGAACCCAGCCCCACCCATCATCAGACAAGTGGATTAAAGTTTTACTGAGCTCTGCCCACCAGAGCAACACCCAGCTCTACCCAACACCAGTCCCTCCCATTAGGAAACTTGGCACAAGCCTCTTAGATAGCCTCATCCACCAGAGGGCAGACAGCAGAAGCAAGAAGAACTAGAATCCTGCAGCCTGTGGAACAAAAACCACATTCACAGAAAGACAGACAAGATGAAAAGGAAGAGGGCTATGT
>NC_041224.1:51415062-51415436 GCF_002837175.3 Physeter macrocephalus
ACCCGAGAAAATACTTGAAGAGATTATAGTCGAAAACTTCCCTAACGTGGGAAAGGAAATAGCCACCCAAGTCCAGGAAGCGCAGAGAATCCCATACAGCATACCCAAGGAGAAACACGCCAAGACACACAGTAATCAAATTGGCAAAAATTAAAGACAAAGAAAAATTATTGAAAGCAGCAAGGGAAAAACGACAAATAACATACAAGGGAACTCCCAAAACGTTAACAGCTGATTTCTCACCAGAAACTCTACAAGCAAGAAGGGAGTGGCATGATATACTTAAAGTGATGAAAGGGAAGAACCTACAACCAAGATTACTCTACCCGGCAAGGATCTCATTCAGATTCGATGGAGAAATCAAAAGCTTTACA
>NC_041224.1:51415929-51416240 GCF_002837175.3 Physeter macrocephalus
AATGTATATGCACCCAACAAAGGAGCACCTCAATACATAAGGCAACTGCTAACAGCTATAAAAGAGAAAATTGAGAGTAACATAATAATAATTGGAGACTTTAACACCTCACTTACACCAATGGACACATCATCAAAATGAAAATAAATAAGGAAACAGAAGCTTTAAATGACACAATAGACCAGATAAATTTAATTGATATTTATAGGACATTCCACCCCAAAACAGCAGATTACACTTTCTTCTCAAGTGCACACAGAACATTCTCCAGGATAGATCACATCTTGGGTCACAAATCAAGCCTCAGTAAA
>NC_041224.1:51416858-51417234 GCF_002837175.3 Physeter macrocephalus
CACCGCAGAAATACAAAGCATCCGAAGAGACTACTACAAGCAACTCTATTCCAGTAAAATGGAAAACCTGGAAAAAATGGACAAATTCTTAGAAACATATAACCTTCCAAGACTGAACCAGGAAGAAATAGTACAAAAAAGATACTACAAAAAAAGAAAATTAAAGAAATTAAAGATGATACCAACAGATGGAGAGATATACCATGTTCTTGGATTGGAAGAATCAATATTGTGAAAATGACTATACTACCCAAAGCAACCTACAGATTCAATGCAATCCCTATCAAATTACCAATGGCATTTTTTACAGAACTAGAACAAAAAATCTTAAAATTTGTATGGAGACACAAAAGACCCCGAATAGCCAAAGCAGTCT
>NC_041224.1:51418548-51462386 GCF_002837175.3 Physeter macrocephalus
TGTATAACTGATTCATTTTGTTGTAAAGGAGAAACTAACACACTATTGTAAAACAGTTATACTCCAATAAAGATGTTAAAAAAAAAAAAAAGAGTCATGTACCACAATGTTCACTGCAGCACTATTTACAATAGTCAGGACATGGAAGCAACCTAATTGTCCATCGACAGATGAATGGGTAAAGAAGATGCGGCACATATATACAATGGAATATTACTCAGCCATAAAAAGAAACGAAATTGAGTTATTTGTAGTGAGGTGGATGGACCCAGAGTCTCTCACACAGAGTGAAGTAAGTCAGAAAAACAAATACCGTATACTAACACATATATATTGAATCTAAAAAAAAAAAAAAAAAAGGTTCTAAAGAACCTGAGGGCAGGACAGGAGTAAAAACACTCACGTAGATAATGGACTTGAGGACACAGGGAGGGGGAAGGGTAAGCTGGGACGACGTCAGAGGGTGACATGGACATATATTACACCTTCCAAATGTAAAACAGACAGCTAGCGGGAAGAAGCTGCATAGCACAGCGAGATCAGCTAGGTGCTTTGTGACCACCTAGAGGGGTGGGACAGGGAGGGTGGGAGGCAGACGCAAGAGGGAGGAGATATGGGGATATATGTATATGTATAGCTGATTCACTTTGTTGTACAGCAGAAACTAACACAACATTGTAAAGCAACTATACTCCAATAAAGATGTTTAAAAAAAAACAGAATCAATTGCCCAAAGTGCGGCTGTCAGCACACACACACACACACACACACACACACACACACACACACAGGTGGGGGAGTGGGGTAGGCGGTCATGACTTAATTTATGCACACTGCCACCAGGTGGAGGCAGAGTGCCATGGGTCTTGAAGCTTTGAAAGGGTAATGGAGGATTTGCTACAATTACAGATTGCGATTCTGAGTCCAAATGCTGCAGATATATGATCCCCAATTTTTCTATTTCTTATATATTAGAAATATTTATTGAAATAGCAAGGCAAGCAAGCTATAAACAAACATTTAAAATAACTCTTTAGAGGGGTTTTACAAATGAAAAATATAGTTATATCTTTCCCTTCAATCTCTTACGGTTCCTTTTCTCACAAATATCTTCACAAAAACATTGTTAGTTCCTCCTTATGTTGCTGTAGTGTGAAACTCTCCAAATCTCTGGATTATTTCTTGCAAAACTTCCAAAGATGAGTTTGGGGCTATGACCTCTTTCCCAGAGAAAGAGAGAGTGGTGAAGGGAATTTGAAGGGTGGTGGTGGGGAAGGCAACAGAGGGTGACCAACTGTCCTGGTTCGCCCAAGACTGTCCCAGTTTTAGCACTGAAAGTCCCACAACCAGGAAAATCCCTTAGTTTCAAGAAAAGCAAATATATATAAATCTTCCCATTCCAGACTCTCTGATCCAAGACGTTCATTTCTTTTCGTTAGGAAAAAAAAAAAGGCAAATGCCCTGTCATTTGATGAAAGCTACACATCCCATGTATAGAAAGCCTCCTTTAAGCATGAGCCTGCTGCTAGGTCAGGGTGTGCTTTATAGTTTACATGGAGGCAGGATATATAGCAGATGTATAAAGTATGTGCTGGTGAATGGTTATGCGGAGCAGGTGGGTCAACCATTGTAGGTAAATAGACAAGGGCTTTAAGAAGTTTCTCAGTTCCTCATGCCGACCTCTGAGGCTGATCTTTGAGGCCTCTAATGAGGTTGTCCTGCCAGGTGGAAGGGAAACGGGAAGGAAATCAGCCTGGGCTGACAAAGGATGCTGACTCTGGAGCAAAGACTAGAGGCTCCAGGAAGGGATATATTTAGCCCAGCTCTGTTAATAGCTGACCCTCTTGGATATCCTCAGGAATGCAGCAGGGAGAGTTCTTCACAGTGAACCAGGAGTGAAATACCACAAACAGGTTTATAACTTGAAAAGAAAAATACCTTTAAGGAAATGACCTAAAAAAGGACAACTCCATGGGGATTAGATGAAAATGTTAATGTGATTTTATGAATTGCTTTCCTGAGCAGTATCTATTCATTATATTCATTTCCTGTATCCTTTCACATAATTGGTTCAATCATAATTTAGCTTTTCTTTAGGACACATGTTCTTTATCAAGTTGTGTTCTCGGTCACACAGCACTAACAAAGCCTGCTCCATACACCTGTCACCTGCCAGAGTCTACGAACGAGGAAACCAACAGAATGCGGTAATGTTCTTAAAAACAAAGATCTAGTAAGAATTACCGCCAAACCCTCCAAAGAACAGAGCAGAGATGGTGACCGTGGAGACAATGTCACACTAGGATAGCAGGGCTATCTCACCCTGGGGCCCTGAGCGGGCACAGACAATGAACAAAGGCAACACAATAGCACACACACTATTGGAACAACACATTTATTTATTGAATCTGAGACTGGGGAACAGAAGACAGCTGAGAAATATGGTTGAGTTCCTAACTTGTCAATGAATAAGCAGGCTCTAATTTACAACTGCTTGGGTGTGAGACTGCCATATGTTATGTAAATAGCTGTGGGTCCCTTTAAGAAAAGAAGTGGTGTGAAGACAAAGCCCTTTTGTACTACTAAGCCAACCTTGATCTTCAGAAAATAAAAAGGCACCTGGATAGAGTTGCCAGATAAAATATAGGATGCCCAGTTACATTTAAATATCAGACAAATAATGGAGACATTTTTGAATAAGCATGTCCCCAGTATTGCACAGGCATACTTATACGAAAAATACTCTCCATTGTTTATCTATAGTTCAAATTTAACTGAATGTCCTGTATTTTTATTTGCTGAATCTGGTAACCCTACACCTGGGAACAAAAAGGAAGGGACTGTGAGATGGGGAGAGAAGTTGTCACTAAGGCAAAGGAACAGGAAGTTGGCCCAGCATAAGTATCACCCAAGAGAGAAGTCCAAACAGTGAGAGAGTCCAGGAGCATGGAGAAGACATTGTATACTCTTTCTCTCCCCAAAAAAGAACAGAATATGATTAAAATGGAACAACTGGAGAACAAAATAATATTGGAAATTTTAAGCATGATACCAAAATACAAACTCAATAGGAGGCTTAGAATATAAAGAAGAGGATCTCTCTCATAAAATAGAACAAAAAGACAAAGATATGGTAAATACGACAGAAACTATAAGAGACACAGAGGATCAATTCAGGAAGACCAATATTGACATTACAGATGTTTCAGAAAACAGAGAACTGGAGAAAACAGTGGGAAGGAAACTATCAAAAATTGATATTGAACAGTTCATGGAACTGAATAATAATAGCTAACATTTACTGGGTGTTTACTATGTGTTTTATAAGCATTCATTTTAATCTCCAATCACCCTGAGGTAGCCACTAGTATTATCCCCATTTCACAGATGAGGAAAATGAAGCACAGAGAGGTTAAGTAACTTGTGGTCAGCAAGGCTAAGACCAAGATTCAAACCCAGAGGCCAGCTCCAGAGCCCAAGCTCTTGAACTCAATGTATCTTAGTCTGGATTCCCTACAAAATGGAACCAAAGACACACATGTATTTACTAACCCTTCATCTGGGAGTGCAATCCCAGAAAAGCAGGAATGAGGGAAGAGAGGGAGGAAGGCAGGAAACAAGTAGAACAAATATAAGAGAAGGTGCTCTCAGGCTGGCCATGGACTTATAACAAGTGCAGCTGGTTGCTTTTAAGCCTCTTGACAAACCAGCCAGGAGGCAGTAGGAGAATTGATCCCCTGGCTCCCATTTCAACTGATCAAACATGCCCATGGGGCTTTCCTGGTGGCGCAGTGGTTGAGAATCCGCCTGCCGGTGCAGTGGACACGGGTTCGTGCCCCGATCCGGGAAGATCCCACATGCCGCAGAGCGGCTGGGCCCGTGAGCCATGGCCGCTGAGCCTGCGCATCTGGAGCCTGTGCTCCGCAACGGGAGAGGCCACAACAGTGAGAGGCCCACGTAACACACACACACACAAAAAAAAACATGCCCATGGATTTTAACCCGCCCTCCCTGCATTTCTTGGTTGTTCCATCTGGCCCTTTCAGAGGCTACCAAGGAAGCCAGATCCATCGTAGCAGCAGCATCCAGACAAGTGCACACAGGCCAGTAGCACATCCACGTGCTTGCATGTCTGCCACCAGTTTCTCAAGCCCTGCTTGGGGAGCCAGCAAGCACGTGTGGATGTTGGGTGGATCCAGAGTCTCAGGCCTCAGTGGAAACAAGTAATCTCTAGGGCAGGAAGTGAAAGACAGGTGACATGAAGAATGAGGCAGAGTCCTGTCAAATCATGCCTGTGAGTGACAGGAAGGATTGGAGCAGCTGCCACTGAGGGCCTAGCCAGCCAAGCAGGTGATGACAGAGAGAGAACTTAATAAGGGCCGAAACCTCTCCTCTGGGGCCTTGAAGAATGTTGGTTGGTTCCAGGTGATCCTCCTGGAGGGCCAGCAGTAAATGGCAGCCAGACCAACTCAGGGAGATGCACAACTGGACTGGACACACTTTTCTATGCTGACTCCACAGAAAAGGGTGCTGACGATGACTCTATCAATACAGCAAAAACATTTACGGAGGTGCCACCCTGTGCCAGGCATTATTCTAATGCTACATTTATGTTATTTATTTTAACTCTCACAGCAATGTCCAGAAGTTCCTTGTGATTTTACAGACAAAGATACTAGCCCAGAGAGGATTAGTAAGTTAACCAGCACCACAACTGGTAAGTGGGGGAGCCAGTTTTGAATCTGGGCCATCTGACCCTGGTGTCAGTTCACTTAACTATCAAAAGCCCACTGAATGATCAGCAAACAAATGAAAAGACCTCCCAAAATGTGAAAGTTTGAAACGGGAATAAAAAAGATGATTCTAAAAGCTTCCAGGGGAACAAATCATAAGAAAATGAGACTCAGAATTGTTATTAGTCTTCTTAACAGTAATATTAAAAGCAAGCAAACAATGGAGCAACGACTTCAAATTTTTAAAGAAAATAAATTTTCAAGCTAGAATTTTACATCCAGTCAATCTGTCAAGTATAAAAACAGAATAAAGATACTTACAGACAGGTTTAGGTTCAGAAAATTGACATTTCTTTTTTAGAAAATGACTAGAGGATGTGTACCAGCCAGCCAAAGAAGTATCCAAGGAAGAGAAAGACATGGCATTCTGGAGACAGTAAATCCAACCTAGAAAAGCCACTAAGAGAAGATCCCAGGTTGATAACTGTGTGGCAGGACTAGAGAACCATCCATCCACAACAGAGCAGGAAAAGAGAGGGTTTCACAAAAGAGTGTCCAGGAAAAAAGTGGACCCAATAGATGAGATGATGAAGCAACTGGAAATAAGATGCAATTAAGCAATTGTTAATCCAAAGAATGACAAAAGACTATATAAGAAAGGACATGTAATCAAGGCATTCTAATAGGTTCTACACTGAACAATATTTACATTGGTATAATAATGCAAACACTAATTATCGATATAAGTAAAACTATGATAAAATTTGGGGGAGAGGATGAGGAAGGGGAAGTGGAGATATTAAATCTTCATCTCTTAGAACATTTATAAATTTAAAAAATTTTTTCTTTTTATTGTACCTATATGAGATGAGGATGTGAAGTAAACTTACTGTGGTAATCACTTCATAATATATGTAAATCAAACCATAATGCTGTGTATCTTAAACTTATACAGTAATATATAGCAATTATTTCTCAATGAAACTGGAAAAAAATCTTTTAAAATTGTAATATATGCATATTCTCTAAACATGTGAAGGTGGCTACCAGAAAAAGCAGATAAAATTTCAAAGCAGTTACCTTTAGCAAAAGACTGGCAGCTGGTGTAGGGTTGTACAGGGTGCTACTGATTTGTATCATAAGCATTTTTAGCACTATTTGATTTCTTAATTATGTATATAATTACTTAATTTAAAAAATAAAACTTACTTTTAAAAGGCAAACCTATGAGAAGAATTCATGCAATTAAGAATAAAGCCTCATGGATCTTCCCAGTTCTTTTCACAATTCTGCTTCTTGGCACTTGACTGCTTCAGGACTTCCCATCCTTTGACTTCTCACCTGTGTCTCCTGGTTGTGCTCCCTCTTTGGTTTTGATTATCTGGTAAGATCTGGTTCCCCATTCTGACATCCCCTGTTCACACAACGTCCCAGCTCACTTTCTGTTGTTGACATTGATATCTTCCTCTTCCTCCCGCCCATTCTGCCAATTTATGACACAAGTTGCTCAGGAGTGTGGCTTTAGTCAAACAATTATAGGAAATATAATCTGCTGTGACTTTGACCCAATCACCTCACTTCTCATAGTTCTTTTTCTGTAAAGTGAGAAATTGAATCTAGATGATCTTTTATCTCTTTCTATCTCTAATGTTCTGTGATTTGTACCCTGATCAGAAGGCTTGGTTGGCAGAGGTGTATAAAAATAATCACAAAGAGAGTGACATCATCTATTCTATGATTAAGGAAAATAACTCACTGAAGGATCATATTGGGTGCTGTTCACTTAAAAAAGAAGTTTGAAACTCTATACTTGAAACCAAAAGAGTCAATGGTCCAGATCTGAATCAAGCCAGTCCAAAGCTTAAATGGAAAGTAGAGGGCTCCAGGGACTTCCCTGGTGGTCCAGTGGTAAAGAATCCACCTTCCAATGCAGGGGATAGGGATTCAATCCCTGGTCAGGGAACTAAGATCCCACATGCCGCAGGGCAACTAAGGCCGCGTGCCACAACTACTGAGCGCACGTGCCTCAACTAGAAAGCCTGTGTGCCACAAACTACAGAGCCTACGTGCCATAACAAAATATCCCACGTGCCGCAACGAAGATCCCGCATGCTGCAACTAAGACTCAACACAGCCAAAAAATAAAAAAAAAATGAATAAATAAATAAGGTTACGTGTATCATTAAGAAAAATAAATAAGACTTATACATTTAAGGAAAGGAAAAATAAAAAAGAAAAGTAGAGGGCTCCAAAGTCATTAGTCAGTCTTGATCAAACTTCTTTTATGACCCTTTTTATGAGAGAGGTATTCAAATCCAGATTATAACGATGGCTCTAGTAACCTCTTAACACAACGGCAGGAGTTTGGTTTTAAATCCCCTAACCTCTTAGAAGAGATAGAGGGTAGCTGGAAACGGACAAAGGCAGAATCTTCCATTAAGAAAGATGGTCCCGGGCTTCCCTGGTGGCGCAGTGGTTGAGAATCTGCCTGCTAATGCAGGGGACACAGGTTCAAGCCCTGGTCTGGGAGGATCCCACATGCCGCGGAGCAACTTGGCCCGTGAGCCACAACTACTGAGCCTGCGCGTCTGGAGCCTGTGCTCCGCAACAAGAGAGGCCACAACAGTGAGAGGCCCGCGCACCGCGATGAAGAGTGGCCCCTGCTTGCCACAACTAGAGAAAGCCCTCGCACAGAAACGAAGACCCAACACAGCAAAAATAAATACTAAATTAATTAATAAACTCCTGCCCCCAACATCTTCTTTAAAAAAAAAAAAGAAAGAAAAAGAAAGATGGCCCCCAGTGACAAAGGAGTAGAATAAGGGCCCAAAGATGCACATATTTCCCTAGTTAGGGGAAAGGGAGATTTCACAGTAACAGGCAAAGTCCTTCTTTTCTTTCTCTCAAAATACAGAATACAAAACTGTGTGAACTAATCCACTTGTGTTGGGCTACACCCTGCAGGTCTGCAGGCCCTGCACTTGCCCAGCCTCAAGACTGAATAAAGAGCCTGGAGTCAGCAACAGAGACATAAGTGGTTTAATGGACAGAGGGATCTTACACGTCCAAAGCAAAAAGGGTCCTGGAGGACCCTTTGAGGGGACAGCGGATGGCAGACAGGACATGGCAGTAGTCTTTGCTACCAGAAGAAGAGGGAGGTTACCAGTTACAGAGGGAAGTGACGTCAGGTTGGCTCATCGGTTACTAGGGAAACCAGCAGAGGAGCACGCCCCTCACTGCCCCTCATAAACTATATAATCTAAAGGGGGCCTAGAAACATAAACTATATCCCTACTATATATAGTAGGGATAGTTCTGATCTAAAGATTAGAACAATCACTAGCTGGGGCCAGGGGCAAGTACATAGGCATTTACTGATTAGGCTCTAAGATTGAGAGGGAAGGTCTGTCAGGTGAGTAGGTGCAGTGAGGCAGGGACTGGTCCAGCAGGGGATGTACAGAGAGCAAGAGAACAGCCATCTGTGGTGGCCTGATCACACAATTTGCCAATTTATCTTAGGACCAAAAAAAGAAATAATGATGTGCACTTATAATTACTAACAGGGAAGTTGTAAATGGCTGGTTTAGCATACCTTCTAGAGTTAGGGAGAAAATATTAGATACATGAGGTCCCACAACCCTTGTGTCACTAAGCAGATTAGACTTGATGGAACCTTGCAATTGTATTCCAGAAAAATGCACAGAGATCCAGGGAAGTCAGTCCTTTGAAGTATTAATAATCTGTAAGACTTTCACAAGTACAAGAAATTAAGCAGATTTGGTATATATTGAAGTAGTACACACACATACACACACACATACTCTGAGAAGCAGATGGTAAACAGAATACCAGAAGAAAAGGAATAGAAATGAACCTTAAAAATCCTAAAGGAGAAGGAGAAATCACTAAGGATTCTCAGGAGTCTGCTAAAACTGAATTGATTTTTTTAAGATAGATAACTCCATCCCTGCTAGTGGACTTAATCTTATGTTACAGCATTGATTGGTAAACTGAGGCCCATGGATACAAAATAACAAAGGTGTTCCTTCAAGATGAAAAGTTTTCAACCATGTACATATTCAATACACATTTACTGAACTATGGGAATATTTACTGAAACTTCCCAATGTGCCAGGCATGTCACTCTGTGCCTTACATATTTTGGCCCATTTAGTAACAACCGTGTGAAATATGAACTGCTAGTGGCTGCATTTTACAGATGAAGAAATGGGCAAAGAAAGGTTAGGGAACATGCCCAGATTTTACAACTAGTGAGAATTGTTCTGAATTCAGATCATGTTCTGAATTCCAGTGCTGCTTGTTGGTCTATCAGCAATGGTGGGAGAGGTGACCCCAATTCTGTCTGGAATTAGATGTGATAATCTAGAGGGGGCCTAGAAACATTCATGAAAAGTAGACAGGCATTTAAGGCCATCTAATAGGGTGAAGAGTTAAGAATAAAGACTGCTTGGTGTTAGACATGATTTTCAAAATATTTAAACACCATTGAAGAATAGTCACCTCGCTGGCTTCTCGTGGAGGTTTAAGGGTTCAGTGGGTGACCTGGGCCCCTGAATAGGAAACTGCTGCCAGATACCTGTCAGAGAGACCCAAGGCAAAAGACCCAGTTCAGAAGACTGCATTGTAGACTTGCCTGCAGATTTTCCAAACTGGATAATAAGAGAAACAGAATCAAGAGGCTCCTTCATCTCCCTGGACCTAGAGGCCCCTACGCCTGTCAGTGGGGTTGTAAATATCTACCTGGAGCTGGTCAGGGTATGTGTCTGATCTGTGTGTGTGCAGTGGCGGCGGGGGGGAAGTGGGGAGTGGGGGGTCGAAGAAGTTCCTCACAAGCCCAAAGATGTCTTTGAGATTTTATATTTATCTTTAAAAATTATGCTAATTTAAAATTCTTCACCAGAATGGATCAGTCCTTGATTTAACAAAAAAATTCACTCCTGAAATATTTATTTATTTTTAGATTTATTTATCTATTTTTGGCTGTGTTGGGTCTTTGTTGCTGCGCACAGGCTTTCTCTAGTTGTGGCGAGTGGGGGCTACTCTTAGTTGCAATGCGCGGGCTTCCCATTGCGGCGGCTTCTCTGGTTGCAGAGCACGGGCTCTAGGTGCACGGACTTCAGTAGTTGTGGCACACGAGCTCCGTAGTTGTGGCTCGCAGGCTCTAGAGCACAGGCTCAGTAGTTGTGGTGCACGGGCTTAGTTGCTCCACGGCACGTGGGATCTTCCTGGACCAGGGCTCGAACCTGTGTCCCCTGCATTGGCAAGCAGATTCTTAACCACTGCACCACCAGGGAAGCCCCTGAAATATTTAAACAGTAAATTTGACACTCCAGAGAGAGGCCCCATAATTGTGTAAAAGCTTCGAGTTCAGACCCACATCTGGTACCCTGTGCATTTGTTCCTCAAATGAGAAGCAGGGGTAGTGGAGGGAGCACTGCATGGGGAGTGAGGCTGCATTCCACACACCCACAGTGATTGATAAGCTGATGATGCTCTGGATGAGCCAATGGAAAAATGAAGGAAGGAACAAAGGAACAAAGAGGTGGTGACTCCTTGTGGAATACCAGTTTCAAGGAGGCCTGTCCATGTCCCTTGTGACTTTTCTTAACCACAGAATGTGAACAGTTTTTTTTACTGATACCCAAGGCACAAGTCAAACACAAGCACTCAAGACAGACTTTCAGAACAGACCCTGGAGATGCCAAAGGATGAACCTAGCAGGAATAATTAATCACCTGGGAAAACAGAACCTGAACTTGAGAGACAAAGCAGCTGACAAGAGGGGAATTCTATATGGAAAACTATTAGACATGGCTGTTAAACATCCCTACCGTCTGTGGCAGGAGAATAAATCATGCTGCCAACAGCAATTTGCAGGTAAAGGAAGGTTAAGGAGAGTAGAACAGGGGAGCCAGAAACACAGAAGGGTCTCTTAGGTAGGAAGCAAACCTCATGATGTGGGCCAGACCCCCAACCCAGAGAGGGGGACACACCAGGTACCCTGAAGGCAGCTATGGTGACCCGGCTGAAAACCAAATGATGAGAAGGCTCACAAGAGGGCAAGAACAGAGGTCTCTTCTCTCAGAGTGCTGGGTGGTTGCCTGGCAAAATGGTACAAGAGACTGGGAAGTGTGGCTATTTTAATTCAAGTATATGACAGCTGAATAATTGCATGCCATTTTTTACCTTGATACGGAATAATATTTGCATTTTCGTGTGCCTCAAACATGAAGGACATAGCGTTTGTGCATTCTGTGTACTTCCAGAGTTAAATATAAAACAGTCTATAAGATTATGAAAAAGGATTTGTAATCTGCATTGACTCCTGGGCTAGAGCTTGATGTATGTGGATTTTAGAGTTTAAAAACTTGTGTCAGTTGATAGGAAATATCTAGAATGGGCAAGTCCCTCCACAGAGACAGACAGTAGATTACTGGTTGCACAGGACTGAGAGGGGGAGTTGGGGGAAATGGCGAGTGACTAACAATAGGTCTGGGGTTTCTTTATGGGGTAATGAAAACTTACTAGAATGAATTGTGGTGATGGTTGCACAACTCTGCAAACATACTAAAAACCATTGGATTGTGCACATCAGGTGGGTGAGTTGTATGTGAATTATATCTCTATAAATCAGTTAAAGCAAAACCAGAAAACCCTGAGTCAGTGTCCTAACACTGCCACTTACTAGTTATATGCCCTTGAGAAAGTTACTTACCCTTGTCTCAGTGTCCTCATCTGTAAAGTGGGGATGATATGATAGTACTACCTATGTCATAAAGGGGCTGTGAATTCTCAGTGAGATCACACATGTGAGAGGGCCTAGCACCCTGTCCTGTATATGGTAGAGATGCAATAAATGTAAGCTTCCTGTCCATTTGTCTCAACATAACAAATAAATAAATTCATTTGAAAAGTAGGGTTTGAGGTTAGATGGCTAGTTCCCAATAGAGGGCGCTCAGACCTCCTGAGAGCCTAGAAAATAGCCCTTGAGTTTCCTCTATTTTCTGCCAGAAAACCTCCCTGGGTTTGCACAGTTACCGGAGACCAGGCTGCCCCAGACTGCTAAACACATCAAGCCTCTTTGCTTTGGGCTGAAATTAGATGAACTCAGCATGATTATTTGCAAATCGAAATTTCAGTTTGGCAATTATATAAGCCTTTGGTTAATTATCTTCTTATTTTCCTGGTAAATGCTGTTTATCCGGGAGCAAAAATCTTTCAAAACACAGGCAGGGCCCATGGAGTAAACTAATAAAAGGAGTTTGGGTGGTGAAAGGGTGGAAAACCACTGAACCAGTTTCCCTAAGCTCCTTCAGCTCTATTGTTTGTGTTGGGGTTTGAAGGAAGGGTGTTTGCCAGAGACAGGGAAGAAAGGCGTTCTGTGTGTTCCCCTGGGCTGGAATGGCAGTGCAAGTGACAGCTCAGAGCATGAGAGGCCTGGAGTGTGGGGAGGAGAAGCAAGGTCTCTGATCCTTTCTGGCTGCTTCTCAACCACTTAGACCTAATTCTGGCTGCAGGATCCAGACGTTTTGAAGGCCAGTGCAAGGTAATCCAGTTCATATTCCTGTCACTAAGGTCATCTTTTATTTGTGACACAGCTGAGGTCAAAGCCATAGTCCTAGTCACTACTGTTCCAGGACAAACGAAGGCTTGCTGTGGCTCGTTTCACTTCCTAAGTCAACATTTTTTTTAAACATTTTTTTGAAGTGGACCACATTTTTAAAGTCTTTATTGAATTTGTTACAATATTGCTTTAGTTCTATGTTTTGGTTTTTTGGCCGTGAAGCATGTGGGGTCTTAGTTCCCCAACTAGGGATGGAACCCGCACCCCCTGTGTTGGAAGGTGAAGTCTTAACCACTGGACCGCCAGGGAAGTCCTTGCCTCCTAAGTCAATGTTTATGAAGCACCTGAGTCTCCGGCAGCATCTGCCAGGCTCAGCAGCAGAGTTATTTGCTAGAAGGAAGAGTCACCTGGGACTTTGGTTCTGGGTAGATCTGATCCTGCTCAGGGTGCTCAGTATCCACCTCTGTAGGCAATGCACATAGCTTGTTGGACACTGGCCCCTTTCCAGACTCAGGAGCTGCCCCTTTGTCTATGTGTCAGCTGGCAGAGAAAGACTTCTGCCTACAGAAGGTCAAAGTAAGAACAGGGCTGACAGCTGTCTTCCAAGAGGTTTCCCAATGTGGCAGTTATTCACTGAGGGACTTGACCGTGGTCCATGGTCTGACCTTTGGTCTTAGGGTAGACACAAAGAGGATAACTGACCATGATCACATGACTGATGCATAAAGCTATTCTCCTCCTGAAGACAGATCTGGGACAGAAACCTACACATGGCTGTGGAAAGGTGTTCTGTGGCCCTGGATCAAGACAGAGGGGAGTCAGGCAGGTGAAAGGCGGCAACTGTTAAGACTGCCTGGGACAGCTATCTCCATTACAGGGTCTGACTTCATAGTAGTTTGGGAAGCCTTAAAAGATAATGGTTAAAAAAAAAAAAAAAAAAAAAGATAATGGTTAATGCTCCTGGCACCACTGCCAACCAAGAGAGAGCTCAGATGGACTTTATCCACCTTTGTCTCGGGGCCTCTCCTTTTTCTTAGCTTCCATGGTGATTATGCCCTTGTGATTGACTGACATCACCTGTCTTTAAATGCATTAAAATATTCAATCAAACTATTCAAATCTCAGAGGCCTGGGAGCCAAGCTGTCTCTCTCAGAATCTGCCCATAACTGCTGGAATCTAGTTGGGCCCTTAAAGGATAATTTATCTCCCCACTCTTTGAAGGGGTCTTACTGCAGCCTCTGAGCATTAATAACGGCAGACTAACTTTTACTAAGTGCCTACAAAGTGCCAGGCACGATGCCAAGTACTAACTCATCTAATCCTCATAAAAACCTCATGAGGAGGGTTCTGTTAGTATCCCCATTTACAAATAAGGAACCTGAGGCACAGAGAGGTTAAGTAACTTGCCAAAGAGCATGAAGTTCATAAGTGGAGGAGACATTATCTGAACACAGGCAATCCAGCTCCTAAGTCAATACCCTAATCGGTGTGTCACAAATACTAATAATAGTCACTGCTTGAAAGGCCTTCCCCAAGGAAAAGAAAATGAACTGGATTTCAGAGATAACAGATGGGAGTTTGCTGGAGATTTAAGAGCACTCTGGCTGAGTGCTGAATCTAGTCTTTATGAATAAGTAGAATATGTAGTGGCTGGAAAGGGGAAGGAGGAGCAGGTAAGCCCCTTGTCCTGGGAGTGCCCTCCCTCCTGTCTGGTTTGGATTCCCTGCTTTTGCGGTCACTCCTTTGACTTGTTGTATTATTCATTCAGTAGACTTGTATCAATCACTTTCTATGCAACAAACACTGGGGATGCCAAAGAAAGACACAGAGTTGCTGTTCCCAAGGACCTCCCAAATAAGATAAGAGATTAGCATTTGTTTCCACCTATATTGTCTAGTTCATTTAATCCTCAGAATCACCCCAAGAAGTAAGCAAGGTGGGAATGGATATACCCATTTTATAATTGGGAATACTGAAGCACTAAATAGCTAATGCTCTGCCGTGGTGTCTCCCATAATCACATCCACCAGAATTCCAAATGAAACTGTATTTCAAGTGTTCTGTCTTCTTGACTCCATTTATATTAAGTACACTCATATGGCCAATTTGTTAGGAGGCTTTCACTAGTCATCAATGAAATAAGAAAAAAAATAGGATGATAGAGAGGTTTTCTGTTAAACTAAATTTCTTCCATTTAAAAAAATATCCTCTATTCTGAAATTATGTCCTTCTTACGTTTTGGTATTAAAATGCCCTTTTATAAATATTGGTATTTTTTTCTTTTTAATGCACTTACACGGCAGAACAAAATGTTAGTCATTTTGTTGTTTCCCAAACCTGCTTGCTGGTCTTTGAACCATTGCCCTAAAATGCACATGATTCCTGAGAGAGACAGAAAGTCCATCCCATCATCCAAAGGTATATATAGATAAGCCTCCCACAATTTGTAGTATCTAAGGTACCTGAGACCATGGCCTTGGCTGGGAGGACAGGGACACTTTGAGGAGGCTTGGATTGAGAAAAACAAAGAGCGGTGATATGCTATGATCCCTTTATTCTGATTTATATGACACTTGACTTTCCATAGCCATGGCAACTAGCCAAAAATGATAAGGCTGATTAATTCCACAAGTGCATTATTCACATGTCACCAAATATTGACTCTTACCAACCCCCCTCCCTCCCAGCCATCTGCCCCGGTGTGTCAAATCAAAATAAATCAACAAACAAAAAGTGGCAGGCAGATGACACCCCAGGGACGCTGCAGCTAATTATACAGTTGCCAGTCCTAGGCTGAGTCCTGAGTGGCTGACCCATTTCTCCATCTCCCTTCTTCCCTAGTGACCAGGAATATGTACGCGTGCGTGCACACACACACACACACACACACACACACGCACACACACAGGCACACGCACACACGTTTTAGATGGGAATGGTACGGTATGTGAGGGGGACAGGGTTGGGGGAAGCTAGGGTGGAAAAGACTTAAAAGATCCTAGGGAGTAATGATAATAGTAGACCATTTATTAATATTTACCAGGCATATTAGTAGTGCCATCACAACTCTGAGATGTAGGAATTATTATTATTCCCATTTTATAGATGAAAAACTAAAACTTATTTATGTTAATCAACTTGTTCAAAGCCAAACATGCAGCATTTTATGGTCTGAATTCCAAGTTAATGCTTTTAATCCCTGCATAAGCCAACTCACATTTACTGCTACCTGGCCGTGTTTTTCAACCTCTCTGTGCTTCCATTTCTGCATCATGATAATGGGACCATTATGGTACCCAGTTTACAGGGTTATTGTGAGAAATCAATGAGCTAATACATTTAATGTACTTACAGTAGTCCCAGTACATACGTGCTCAATATGTGTTGGCTGTTATTATCGCTACTGTTGTTGTTTTTATTATATAATGTTGCCTTCCTTAGCTGGATGAAGGGAGTGTGGAGGTCACAGATTTTACAAGCAAAGAGGATATAGTTGGGTGTGTGAGCATTCTTGGGGATCTAGTGCCAAGAGAACTACATTTCTATTCCCAGGAAGAGCATAAGTCATTTTCTCTACACCTGACCAAACCAGGTTGTACATTTCCACACCCTGTAGATAGTTCTAAGTCCTTTGTTCTCCTCACTTCCTTCTGTCTCTTCTCTTCTGACAGCTCACCAGAGAAGCCACTCCCCCCATCTTTCACAGCCCTCTGTCCACTGAGTCACAAGCTGCTAGACTGCACAGCCCCTTGGCAGTGGTTGGAATGAACTGCCACATAAGTGGCTTTGGTGGTGATGTGTACCACACCTGCAGAAACTCCCGATGAAGCATAGAGGGAGATCAGCTCATCACTCCGGCCTGCTATTTTTAAAAGCAATTTCCAGTGTTTTCTCCCTCCACTGCTTTCCCTCAAACTATGGGAAAACATCACAATTAATGGACTGTAACATCCCCAACAGCTGCTACCCAACTCCATGTGGGGCTAGTGGTACACAGAAATGACTTTAAATTTAGTCTTACATTTTGTAACTTGGAGAATATAACCAACCAATATAATTGCGAATGTGAGTTATTTCATGGGTTTTCTTTTCCAGCTTCTGTAACTATGACTAAAGTCCCAGTCACCAGCCTGAGTGTGTCACAAATATGCTTCTTTCCCACATGACCTTCCTCCGTCACTGACTGCATTTTCAAAAGTAGCCTGAGGCCAAAGAACAGCTGTTTGCTGGTTCCCTCAAGAGCTGGTTGCAAATGGTGCATTACTGGCTTGTGCTTTTTTGCTTCTTTGAGGGAGGCATTTAAATGTGCTAAATGGGGGCTTCCCTGGTGGCGCAGTGGTTGAGAGTCCACCTGCCGATGCAGGGCACACGGGTTCGTGCCCCGGTCCGGGAAGATCCCACATGCCGCGGAGCGGCTGGGCCCGTGGGCCATGGCCGCTGAGCCTGCGCGTCCGGAGCCTGTGCTCCACAATGGCAATGTGCTAAATGGAAGCGAAGAATCATAGGATGGGTAACCAGCTCCATAACTCCTTGTGCTGGATTGTTCTAGTGTCATTTTGTTTACACTGGGTACTACACTTTCCAGAAAACTTTACAGAGTGTTCCGGATTTGAGTTTATCAAATGTGAATTTGGGAGGGACCTGGGAGGTGGGAAGTGAAGCAGCCGCCCTTACTCACTGGTGGTTGCTGTTGGTTAAGGGCAGTGAGAGACCAACACACAGGTGCCAATGGATTCCAGTTCGTTTTCACTTTTCCCTGTAGTGTGTCCAGCTCTCCTTCTTAGCTGCTGACCACTGCTGACCAGCAGTGACCCCAGGCCCGCCACAGACACTTAGCCATGAACTCAGGGAGCAGCCAGGAAGAGCAGACAACCTTCCACAGTGTTCTATACCTGCTCTCTTCACACACCTACTCCAGCAGCTGGAAAAGCCCAGCTTCCAGGTGTCCCTGAGAACTCTGACTCATCAGCCTGTGCCAAGGCTGCTTCATGACCTTTCTGTGACCCTTCAACTCCTCTTTTCAAACCTATCCTTCCCCTGTGCCTTCCACAACTGTGTATGCTCTAATTGCTGAAATATATTCCTCATTCCATAATGCTCATAAGGGTCTGCATCCCTGGCTAGACCCTGACTGATGTATCCCTGGACCCCTGAGCCAGATCAAGGATAAAGAGGAGTCAGAGTGTGAAGCAAAGAGAATTGCCAAGCTGAGAGATACAGCTGTGGCCTGTGTGCCCACCTCCTCCTATACGTCAAGTCTCACGATGGGCCCCATGGGCCCCTCAGAGAACTTTGACATGTGCTCCCAGCAGCTGAGATATGGAGAGCTGACACCTAACTCATGCCTCAGAAAGCTGCAGCAGAGAATCAAGTTGGCCACACTGGGTTCTGCAGGGTTGCCCAGAGTTTAGGGGGTCGTGGGATTGTCCTGGGCCCTGACCAATAGGACTCACGGGAGGGACACAGCAAGCACAGCATCAAGAAGCTGAAGGTGGACTCAGGATTCCTAGGAAGGAAGCATCTCCAGCAACCACCAGGAATGGAGATGCATCCACCAGATCAAGGGATCTGCAGGAGTGCTCCAGCAAAGAGAATGCTGAAGAAGCCCAGGAAAGCAGCTCACTGGAAAAACAGTGTTCAATATCTGCTGACCTGGCAAGCACCTCATTTACCACTCCTTTCTCCCTCCTCTCTGACCCTAGAGAGGACACAAATTGCCTAGTAAACTGAAATGATGGTGGGTGGGGAGCAGAAAAAGGATAAAGATTTTCTATAAAATTAAGTTCAGAGTTTTGGTTAATCTCTTGGGATGAACACAGCTAAAATGAGGCTTCATTTTGTGACTTAAAGTGACCATATTAACTGAGAGTGAGCTGGAAGTTAAGGGCCTGCTGGAGTTTTTACCTAGAGGTGGGGAGAGTATTTCCATTTAATTTCCTTTAAGGTGAGAAAGGAAAATGAAGTTGTGGTTGCTCATGGCTGGAGGCCAGGCCTCGTGCAAGCCAGTCACAAATGCCAAGGCAGGGAGAACCCATGCCCTGTGGACCTCACTCTGTGTTTGTGGAGCCCTGTATTCCTCTAGTGACACCTCAAGGACAGAAGGGACCACGGAGAAGACTGACAGTGTGGGATTTGGGGGTGGTCTACTCTTCAGATCTTTCACTACTTTTTATATTGGAGTTCCAGTAAGTTTTCATTTGAAGGCAGAATATAATTCCACCACTTAAAAAATATCTTGAAAACTACTTTCTGTCTAACCCCATTTAACCAATGGAGAAATGAAGGCTATAAAGGGGAAGCAATTTGCCCATGTAGAAGCAGGACCCAAGCCATTGCTCGGACTCATAACCCTAGACCTTCTCTCCACCACCCACAGCCTCCAACCCCAGCATCCACGTGGAGCTCGGCTGATTGATTTCAGATTTCTCCCCACCTGTCTCACTTTAGAGTTTTCAACTCAAAAATAAATATAAGGGCATATAGGAAACAAAGGATAGAAAACTAGATCAGCAAGTGCAGGGTCAAGCAGAAGGAAGGTCTTGGGGAAGAAATGGGAGAAAACTCAGCTTCTGGATTGCTCTTGACCTCAGTGGTGCCCTGTCACCTGGGGAGTTCGTGAAAAGGCAATTCCTAGTCCCCCAGGCCATCCTGGGGAACAACCCTGAATCTGGATTTTAACAATCACCTCGGGTGATTTAATCGTCAGGGAAGATTTGGTTCCATGAAGTGGCTGCACACATCAGGCCAAGAATGCCCAGTGCACCATAGTGGCAGAGGGCTGACACTGGTCCTGGGTCTCCCTCCCCACTGAGGAACACTCTGGAGCAGTGCCAGTGGGTTTCTGCAGGCTGGGTGGTGACTCAGCCTCAAAAGAGTTTGAAAGGGTGATTTCTAGGCTGAGGAGGTGCCACCGAGGAGCAGCAGCTGAGGAAATCTGGGGTCATCTATGCAGGGACCAGTTCTAGAAGCTAGCATAGAAGAGGCAGAGTCTCTGGCTGCATGATGGACAGAACACAGAATGAAGCCAGAGGCAAGAGCTGGTCCCAGGACAGCCCTGGGAGGGGAGCCGTTAAAGCCTGGGAAGTGGGGAAAGGTCAGGGCTCCAAGTGATAGGGGCCATTTTGAGAGAATGAGACATCGAAGGACGAGAAAAGGTCTGTGCTAAATTGGGACTCTCTGGATAACTCTTTGGCCATAGACCCTCATGGAAAGGTTTTGTGTTTTCATAACCAGTGACTCCCAGAGCATCTGAAAATATGTTACTCTTGCTCATCTAGGGCAGCCGTTCTCAACCAGGGGATATTTTGGCCCCCAGTGGACATTTGACAATATCCGGAGACATTTGGTTTCCACAGCTGGCAGATGGTGGGTGTGTGATCCTGGCATTCACGGTGGAGGCCAGGGAAGCTGTTGGGCATCTGACAACACACAGAGGACTTCCCCACAGCAAAGAACTACCCAGCCCAAAAGGTCAATAGTGCCATGGTGGAGAAACCCTAATCTATGATGGAATCATTAAAGGAACCCATCGTCCTTTGGGGAAACTCACATCTGAGATGCTCATGATATGAAGCCCCGGGTTAACTCTGCCCACACACACTAGAGTCCTTCCACTCTGGAGGGCAGCCAGGCCTAAAACCGGGCAATAGTGTGCAGGTATATGCTGGACACTATGTATCACAGTGAGTTTTATTAAAAGAAAAGATAAACAGCAACATCTTGTAATAGGCTAATGATAGGTATTGAAGTCTGTTGGGTTCATACCTCCCTGCCCCTGCTGCACCCCTATCTTGCCATCTCTCACTGTCCCACAGTGATGGTTCTGCAGCATCCCAGGTCATGGAACAAGGACCTTTGCATCCTTAACCTCCACTCCAGGCACTAGGACTCTGCTTATTCAGTTTCCAGCAGGCAAATCTGATGTCTCTTGTAAACCAAGGGGCCCAAGGCAAAGGTTAGGGTTGCGGGGGGTGGGGGGTCATTGCTTTTCCTCTCAGAAGAGCCAATTCACTTTCTTTCTGGGCTACTCAGTTTGCAGACAGGGTGACTGTAACCCCACCCTGATCCTGGCATATTGCCTACCTCTCAACTATAGGTGTCAGCATCCATGTCCCCTGGACACTGCTCCAACTTGTCCAGGCTGCAGCACCCCACTTTCTCCCAATTCATTCTTACTGAGGCACTCAAAATTGTCCCCCTAATATGCCAGGGTACCCAGGTCCTCTGTGTCTCTCAAAATGTATGGCCAAGCCCCTTAAGGGCATGGCGGGGAACAGAGGATGAGAGCTCAGAATTTGAGCTCTATCTAAGCAGGGTGCTGCCAGATTTTTTTCCACACTGGAAACAAACACATTTGTTATTTTGAGCCATGACTGGGATGACATTTATGACATATAGCAAAGTGGGAATGATCTTTAGGAGCAGAAAGACAAAGACATACTGTGGGTCTGATAAGATAAAAGCAGCAACAGATAAAAACATTTATAAAGGGAGATGATGGCTATCCACCAAACAGGAGCAAGGAAACTCACCCACTAAACACAAAGAAATGAAAAGAAGTCAAGCCAAATGCTGTGATGGGCTGCATATAAGCATCCATCCTTTCCTGCAAAAGGATTCAGCAAAGGAGAGACAATGGAAAGGGATGTTGGATGTTAGGTTTAGAGACACTGTATGACCTTGGACAGCAGTTTCCGAGTTTCCTGGGCATATAAAGGAAGGGAGGTGGCCTGTTTACCAAATTCATAGTCAAGGTGATGTTTAAAGTAAGTTGGAGCAGGTTAAAAGCTATGTGAGCTGAGAAGCCTCATATACTGAAGGGATGGGTTCTCAAATTGCATCATACGGAAGTGTCACTTAGGAGAGGTGTTAAAAATCCAGATTCTGGGCCCCATCCCCAGAGATGCCAATTCAGTAGGTTTGAGCTGGGGCCCAGGAATCTGGATTTTGGACAAGTACATCAGACGATTCTGAAGCAGGAAGTCTCTAAGAACCCTAGGAGGTAAATACTGTTATGACCCCCATTTTACACATGAGGAAACTGAGGCATGTGGGGGTTCAGGAAACCCCCATTTCCAGAAGCATCTAGCAATCTCAAGAGTGCTGTATTTCCGAATCCCTTGAACCTCAAGCAGACAAATATGCTTGAGACAGGTGTAAACAGACACACTCATGAATGATAGAGACAGAGAAGGAGGGAGGGAGGGAAGGGTCACATTAAAAACTATAATTTATTTCAAATTTGTGCTCCTCTAGAGCACTCTGAAGATTCACTGGGACAAAAAAAAAAAATGCTCTAAAATGCGTCAATCCCCATCAGTGTACAAAGAGGAGAGGGCACTGCAACCAAGATGTCAAGTTTTCAGAAAACAATATTAAATGAGTAAGAAGAGTTTCAAAACCCAGAATCATTGAATAGTAGAGCTGGGAGTTAACTTGATTAGCCCTTTTATCTTACAGATGAGAAAGCAGTCTTGGGTAGGGGAAGTGCCAAGGTGGGTCAGCAGAACCCAAACTTTGGGGTTCTGAGCGCTTAGTCTGGTGCTCATTTTGCTCCACACTCTGCCCCTGTGAAACTTGAAAGGAAAAGAAGTCATTAATGTAGTGTTCCTTCCAAACTCCTCTTTAATACACACTCTTTTTTTTTTTTTTTTTTTTTTTTTTTTGGTGGTATGCGGGCCTCCCTCTGCTGTGGCCTCTCCCGTCGCGGAGCACAGGCTCCGGACGCGCAGGCTCAGCGGCCATGGCTCACGGGCCCAGCCGCTCCGCGGCATGTGGGATCCTCCCAGACCGGGGCGCGAACCCGGTTCCCCTGCATCGGCAGGCGGACGCGCAACCACTGCGCCACCAGGGAAGCCTGAATACACACTCTTTTGGTTGGAACAGAGGCTGAAGGAAGAACAAACAGAGCTGAGGAGGTGTAGTCAGCAGCTGATTCAGTAGATGGCGGGGGGAGTCTCATACACAAGTAAGGTGTTGAGAGGTCCCAAGTCTCCAGCTCCCTCATAACATTGGAAATAGAGGGGACAAGTAACTGAGGGGAGGAGATCCTGGGAAGGCTCCCCAGGTTGAGTCTGCAGGGGTGAGCATGGTAACTCCCCTCTCACCACCTTCCTGTCTCTGATACCCAGGGACACTGCTAGAAAAATCAACATCTTTGAGACACAGGCTGCAGTGGCTGGAAGTAGAGGTGGGATTTGGGGCAGGTGGTTCCCTTCCAGGTCAAAACCCTCACAGGAGCCCTTGACCAGACGTTTCAGTTCCACCTAGGTCTGGCTGCATGCTGTCCATCCAATTTTATTTTCTATCATTGTCCTGATGAAAGCACACATCCTATACCTTGGATTATTTTAAACAATACCCTGGGAAAAGTACTGGTTTCAGCCCGAGAGGCCAGTCCAGGGGCAGTCCTTGGCAATGGAAGAGGAAGAATGTCCAGGGGATGGGGGAGTAGAGGGTCAGGATATAGGGAGCAGTCCTGAGACTTGGCAGGAAGGGCCACAGGCCTGGGCAAGGAGTAACCCAGGATTCCTGCACCTTTCTCACCCCACCCTGTCAGCACACTTCCCTGCACAAATGACACCACCATGTGGTGACATCAGCAACAGAGGGGACACGGCCCAGCCTCCAGCTTCTGAGCTCCCAGCACTCCTGCAACCAGACCTGTCAAGCCCAGCTCGAAAGTAGCCATTGTCCTGGGCTGTGACAAAAGCAGAAGAGGACAAGATAGAAGGATCCAAATCTTTTATTTTCTCTCCACAATGAGATTGTAGCCAAGATTAACATCATGGATTGAGAAATCCCTGAGACTATCACCAGAATGGGGGAATCCCAGGAGCAGGAAAAGATACACTATCAACAGTGAGAGATCAAAGATATGTGAGCTTATTTTCCACTCCAACTGGTAATACAGAGCTGACCCTGGGATTCAGGTTATAGCTACTCACTGGCTTTGGCTTTAACTTTGTTTAAACCAACTTGGATTAAAGTGAAAAGGAAGATGCTCAAGGTGTTAGCCACAAAAATAATCCACTGGGTAACACACCGTGCATCAGACTTATCAAATGGTCTTCATTTTCTGAACAGAACAAGGATGTGTGGTAACACAAGAAAGAATGATTGTCCTGCCAACCCTAGTAAATTCCAAAGATGCTCTCAAGTTCCCCCTTTTCTCCCTATTTATCTTGGTAATGAATTCTCTGAGTCTTTGACCTGCCAGTTCAGGTATCTTTCCCCATCTCTGATAAAAGCCTAGCTGTGGGAAAAGATAATATTTTCTTAATCAAATGAGTATCAGTGAGATCTATGGAGCAGCTTCTAGCATTTTTTAATGACTTCCTAGAAGCCTCTCTTAGGAGAAAGGCTTTGGGTATGACAAGAATATGAAGCAATATTCCAGATTTATTCAATGCATTTTTTTTTAACTTTAAGAGTTGCCTAGAGGAAACCTTGAAGTTTCTAGGCTTTTCTACATAGACAATGGAAAGGGGAAATGTGAACAATTATAAAGAAGATTTGATCAGTTTCTACTTCCAACCAGGATCCAACCTTAAGGCATGAGTACTTAGAGTTTTGAGAGACCTAGATTAGAATCCTCTGGGTTACTTAACCCCTCTCTGCTACAGTTTCTAAGCTTATACAAAGAGACTACTATAGTGCCTCCCTCATAGAGATATTGTGAGGACTACATAAAATAATGACGGTAAACAACACAGAGCCTAGCTCAGCAAATGTTAGTTTTCTTTCCTACATCAATCAAAGGATCATCTCAAATTTCCGTTTTATTTTGCCTTTATGGACATGGTTTCTAAACATTCTAAATATCACAGGGCAGACCTAACAGTGAACAAATAGCCTCTCTGAGTAAAATGAAGTTAGCACAACCTGTGTATTGGTTACCTGGAAAGAGAAATTGGCTGAAGGATTACTATATTTGTTTCCTAGAGCTGGCACAAAAATTTACCACAAACTGGGTGGCTTGAAAAAAACAGAACTTTATTCTCTTGTAGTTGTGGAGGCCAGAAGTCCACAATCAAGGTGTCGGCAGGATGAGTCCCTTTAGGAGGGTCTGTGGGAGAATATATTCTATGCCTCTCCCAGCTTCTGGTGGCTGCTGCCTCCTGGAATTCCTTGGCTTGTGGCTATCCTCCAATCTCTGTCTCCATCTTTACATGGGCTTTTCCTCTGTGTCTCCTCTTTCTCTTAGAAGGATACTAGTCATTGGATTTAGGACCCATCCTACATTCAGGGTGATCTTATTCTGAGATCCTTAATTAATTACATCTGCTGAGACTCCATTTCCAAATAAGTTCATATTCACATATTCACATTCACATTATTCAACCCACTACAGTTACTTTAAATTCTTCAAATTGGGCTTCCCTGGTGGCGCAGTGGTTGCGCGTCCGCCTGCCGATGCAGGGGAACCGGGTTCGCGCCCCGGTCTGGGAGGATCCCACATGCCGCGGAGCGGCTGGGCCCGTGAGCCGTGGCCCCTGAGCCTGCGCGTCCGGAGCCTGTCAGAGGGGGGCCCCCATACCATAAAAAAAAAAAAAAAAAAAAAAAAAAAAAAAAAAAAAATTCTTCAAATAAAATCTGTGTGCAATATATACATATATCAAATCATTAAATTGTACTTATGAAACCAATATTATGTTATATGTTAACTATATCTCAATTAAAAAATGTATTCCCCTACCCTGTTTCAGGAATGAAATTATTTCAGAGCAAGTATTGCTAATTTTCTATATATCTTGGGAAGCTCAAATATAAAAATTTTAAAGTGTGGAGTGTATGAAAAATGTAATTTTCTTTGGAACCTGAAGTCATTTTAAGTCTTGAAAGAAGACGGTGGCAAGTGAACTTATTCTGGTAATTTAGAAAATTCAGTTTCAAATTTCGAAATTCCAGTTAGTGATGCTGTCATAGACAGAATAATGCCCTCCCACCCCCGCCCCTCAAGGGTGTCCATATCCTAAGTTATTTTATATGACAAAGGGGAATTAAGGTTGCAGATAGAACTGCTAATCAGCTGACTTTAAGATAGGGAGCTTAGCCTGGAGGACAAGATGGTGGCGTAGAAGGACCTTGAGCTCACCTCCGCTCACAAACACACCAAAATCACAACTATCTCCTGAACAACCATCAGTAAAAAAGACTGGAACCTACCAAAAAAGATATTCTACATTCAAAGACATAAAGAAGAAACCCAACAAGATGGTAGGAGGGAGAGCACTCACGATATAATCAAACCCCATACACCCTGGGTGGATGACCCACAAAGTGGAGAACAATTATATTGCAGTTCTTCCACAGGAGTGAAGTTCTGAGCCCCACATCAGGGTCCCCAGCCTGGGGTCTGGCATCAGGAGGAGGATTTCCCAGAGCATTTGTCTTTGAAGGCCAGGAGGGCTTGACTGCAGGAGCTCCACAGGACTTGGGGAATCAGAGTCCCCACTTTTGGAGGGTGCACACAAGGTCTCGTGCATACCAGGACCTAAGGCAAAAGCACTGACTTCATAGGAGCCTGGTCCAAACTTACCTGCTAGTCTTAGAGGGTCTCCTGAGGAGAAAGGGGACAGCTGTGTATCACTGTGGAGACAAAGACACTGGTGGCGGAGGTACCAGGGCATATTCATTGGCATGAGCTCTCCTGAAGGCTGCCATTTTGGCACCAAGACCCCAACCAACAGCCTGTAGGCTCCACTGTTGGGACGCCTCAGGCCAAACAACCAACAGGGCAGGAACACAGCCCCACCTATCACCCATCAGCAGACAGGCTGCCTAAAGATTTCCGGAGCCCACAGCCACCTTTGGACATTCCCCTTGACACTGCCCTGCCCAGCAGAAGGTCAAGACCCACCTCCACCCACCAGTGGGCAGGCACCAGCCCCTCCACCCAGGAAGCCTGCACAAGCCTCACCCACCAGACTCACCCACCAGCGGCAGACACCAGAAGCAAGAAAACTATGATCCAACAGCCTGTGGGACTGAGTCTGCAAATACAGATCAGAGCCTATGCTGGGACCAGCTGGTCCCTGGCCCTTGGATGATGGGGAGTGTACTGCTGAGACACATAGGACACATCCCCTACAGAGGTCCACTTCTCCAAGGTTGAAAAACATAACTAACCTTCCACATACATAAAAATACAAGTAGAAATTTAGACAAAATGAGACGGCAGAGGAGTATGTTCCAGACTAAAGAACAAGATAAAACCCCAGAAGAACACTTAAGTGATGTGGAGATAGACAACCTACCCAAGAAACAGTTCAGAGTAATGATCATAAAGATGATCCAAGAACTTGGGAAAAGAATGGCTGCACAGAGCAAGAAGTTACAAGAAGTTTTTAACAAAGAGTTAGAAAATATAAAGAATGACAAAACAGAGCTGAAAAATATAATAACTGAAATGAAAAACACACTAGAAGGAATCAATAGCAGAAGAAATGGAAAAGCAAGCTGGAAGACAGAGGGATGGAAATCAGTGCCTCAGAACAGAATAAAGAAAAAAGAATGAAAAGAAATAAGGACAGTTTAAGAGACTTCTGGGACAAAGTCAAATGCACCAACATTCACGTTATAGGGGTCCCAGAAGGAGAAGAGGGAGAGAAATCACCTGAGAAAATATTTGAATAGTTACTAGCTGAAAAATTCCCTAACATGGGAAAGGAAATAGCCACCCAAGTCCAGGAAGCACAGAGAGTCCCAGGCAGGATAAACCCAAGGAGGAACATGCCGAGACACATAGTAATTAAATTGACAAAAATTAGAGACAAAGAGAAATATTAAAAGCAACAAGGGAGAAGCAACAAATACCACACAAGGGAATCCCATAAGACTATCAGCTGATTTTTCAGCAGAAACTCTGCAGGCCAAAAGGGAGTGGCATGATATATTTAAAGTGATGAAAGGGAAAAACCTACAACCAAGAATACTCTACCCAGCAAGGCTCTTGTTCAGATTTGACAGAGAAATATCAAAAGCCTTACAGACAAGCAAAAGCTAAAAGATTCAGCACCACCAAACAAGCATTATGACAGATCCTAAAGGAACTTCTCTAAGCAGAAAAGAAAAGGCCACAACTAGAAACAAGAAAATTACAAAATGGGAAAGCTCACCAGTAAAGGCAAACATACAGTAAGGGTAAGAAATAATCCACACACAAATATGATATCAAAACCAGTAATCATGACAGGAGGAAAGTACAATGGCAGGATATTTGAAATGCATTTGAAATTAAGAGATCAGCAACTTAAAAATAATCATATATATATAGACTGCTATATCAAAACCTCATAGTAACTGTAAACCAAAACTCTAATCTAGGTATACACAGAAAAAAGAAAAAGAAATCCAAACACTACACTAAAGATAGTCATCAAATCACAAGAGAAGAGAACAAAAGAGGAAAGGAATAAAAAAGACCTACAAAAAGAAATCCAAAACAGTTAACAAAATGGCAATAGGAACATACATATAGATAATTACCTTAAATGTAAATGGATTAAATGCTCCAACCAGAAGACATAGACTGGCTGAATGGATACAAAAACAAGACCTGTGTATATGCTGTTTACAAGAGACCCACTTCAGATCTGGGGACACATACAGACTGAAAGTGAGTGGATGGAAAAAGATATTCCATGCAAATGGAAATCAAAAGAAAGCTGGAGTAGCAATACTCATATCAAACAAAATAGATTTTAAAATAAAGACTGTTATAAGAGACAAAGAAGGACACTACGTGATGATCAAGGGATCAATCCAAGAAAAAGATATAATAATTGTAAATATATATGCACCCAAAATATGAGCACCTCAATATACAAGGCAAATGTTAATAGAATAAAAGGAGAAATTGACAGTAACACAATAATAGTGGGGGACTTTAACACCCCACTTACAGCAATGGACAGATCATCCAGACAGAAAATCAGTAAGGAAACATAGGCCTTAAATGACCCATTAGACCAGATGGACTTAATTGATATTTACAGAGCATTCCACCCAAAAGCAGCACATGGACATTCTTTCCAAGCAAACATGGACATTCTCCAGGATAGATCACACACTGGGCCACAAAGCAAGCCTTAGTAAATTTAAGAAAATTGAAATCATATCAAGTATCTTTTCCAACAACAACATTGTGAGATTAGAAATCAACTACAAGAAATAAAATTGCAAAAAACACTAACAGGTGGAGCTAAACAACATGTTCCTAAACAACAAATGGATCACTGAAGAAATCAAAGAGGAAATTTAAAAACTACCTACAGACAAATGAAAATGAAAACATGACGATCCAAAACCTATGGGACACAGCAAAAGCAGTTCGAAGAGGGAAGTTTATAGCAATACAAATTTACCTCAGGAAACAAGAAAAATCTCAAACAACCTAACCTTACACCTAAAGCAACTAGAGAAAGAAGAACAAACAAAGCCCAAGGTTAGTAGAAGGAAAGAAATCATAAAGATCAGAGCAGAAATAAATGAAATAGAGTCTAAGAAAACAATAGAAAAGATAAATGAAATTAAAGCTGGTTTGTTGAAAAGATAAACAAAATTGATAAACCTTTAGCCAGACTAATCAAGAAAAAAAGGGAGAGGGCCCAAATCAATAAAATTAGGAATGAAAAAGGAGAAGCTATAACTGACACACAGAAATACAAAGGATCATAAGAGACTACTACAAGCAACTATATGCCAATAAAATGGACAACCTAGAAGAAATGGACCAATTCTTAGAAAGGTACAATCTCCCAAGACTGAACCAGGAAGAAATAGAAAATATGAAGAAACCAATTACAAGCACTGAAATATAATCTGTGATTTAAAAACTCTGAACAAACAAAAATCCAGGACCAGATGGCTTCACAGGTGTATTGTACCAAACATTCAGAGAAGAGTTAAAACCTATTCTTCTGAAACTATTCCAAAACATTGCAGAGGAAGAAACACTCCCAGACTCATTCTGTAAGGCTACCATAACCCTGATAACAAAGTCAGACAAAGATACTACAAAAAAAGAAAATTACAGGCCAATATCACTAATGAACATAGATGCAAAAATCCTCAACAAAACACTAGCAAACTGACTCCAACAATATATTAAGAGGATCATACTCCTGGACTGTTCAAGACTGTTCTGATTTTATGTTTAAAGCAAAGGTGCTGGTTATAGATGATTCCTGCTAAACAATAAAACAATAGATTCAGCTTAAGAAATAAATTTAAAAATAAAAAGGATCATACTCCATGATCAAGTGGGATTTATCCAAGGGATGCAAGGATTTTTCAATATCCACAAATCAATCAGTGTGATACATTACATTAACAAATTAAAGAATAAAAGCCATATGATCGTCTCAATAGATGCAGAAAAAGCTTTTGATAAAATTCAACACCCATTTATGATAAAAACTCTCACAACTGGGCTTAGAGGGAGCCTACCTCAACATAATAAAGGCCATATATGACAAACCCACACCTAACATCATACTCAATGGTGAAAAGCTGAAAGCATTTCCTCTAAGATCAGGAACAAAACAAGAATGTCCACTCTTGCCACTTTTATTCAACATAGTTTTGGAAGTCCAGCAATTAGAGAAGAAAAAGAAATAAAAGGAATCCAAATTGGAAAAGAAGTAAAACTGTCACTGTTTGCAGATGACATGATACTATACGTAGGAAATCCTGAACTCGCTACCAGAAAACTACTAGAGCTCTTCAATGAATTCGGTAAAGTTGCAGGATACAAAATTAACACATAGAACTCTGTTGCATTTCTATACATGAACAACAAAAGATCAGAAGGGAAAATCAAGAAAACAATTCCATTTACCATCGTATCAAAGAGAATAAAATACCTATGAATAAACCTACCTAAGGAGGCAAAAGACCTGTACTCTTACAACTATAAGATGCTGATGAAAGAAATCAAAGATGACACAAATAGATGGAAAGATACACTGGGTTCTTGGATTGGAAGAATCAATATTGTCAAAATGACTATACTACTCAAGGCAATCTACAGATTCAACGCAATCCCTACGAAATTACCAGTGGCATTTTTCACAGAATTAGAACAAAAAATTTTAAATTTGTGTGGAAATACAAAAGATCCTGATAGGCCAAAGCAACCCTGAAAAAGAAAAATGGAGCTGGAGGAATAAGGCTCGCTGACTTCAGACTATATTACAAAGCTACAGTAATCAAAACAGTATAGTTCTGGCACAAAAACAGAAATATAGATCGATAGAACAGGATAGAAAGCCCAGAAATAAACCCATGCACCTATGGTCAATTAATCTATGACAAAGGAGGCAAGAATATACAATGGAGAAAAGGCAGTCTCTTCAATAAGTGGTGCTGGGAAAACTGGACAGCTACACGTAAAAGAATAAAATTAGAACATTCTCCAACACCACACATAAAAATAAACTCAAAATGGCTTAAAGACCTAAATGTAAGCCCGGATACTATAAAACTCCTAAAGGAAATCATAGGCAGAACAGTCTTTGACATAAAGTGCAGCAATATCTTTTTCGATCCATCTTCTAGAGTAATGGAAATAACAAAAATAAACAAATGGGACCTAATGAAACTTAAAATTTTTGCACAACAAAGGAAACCAGAAAGAAAACGAAAAGACAACCTACAGAATGGGAGAAAATGTTTGAGAATGATGCAACAGACAAGGGATTACTCTCCAAAATACACAAGCGGCTCATGCAGCTCAATATCAAAAAAAAACAAACAACCCAATCAAAAAATGGGCAGAAGACCTAAATAGACATTTCTCCAAAGACACACAGATGGCCAAAAGGCACATGAAAAGATGCTCAACATCACAAATTTTTAGAGAAATGCAAATCAGAACTACTATCAGGAATTATCTCACACCAGTCAGAATTGCTATCATCAAAAAGTCTACAAATAATAAATGCTGGAGAGGGTGTGGAGAAAAAGGAACCCTCCTACACTCTTGGTGGGAATGTAAATTTGTACAGCCACTATGGAGAACAGTACGGAGGTTTGCTCATAAACTAAAAATAGAGCCACCATATGATCCTGCAATCCCACTCCTGGGCATATATCCAGAGAAAACCATAATTTGAAGAGATACATGTACCCCAATGTTTATAGCAGCAGTATTTAAATAGCCAAGACAAAGAAGCAACCTAAATGTCCATCCACAGATGAATGGATAAAGAAGATGTGGCATATTTATACAGTGGAATATTACTGAGCCATAAAAAAGAATGAAATAATGCCATTTGCAGCAACATGAATGACCTAGAGATTATCATACTAAGTGAAATAAGCCAGACAAAGACAAATATCATGATACTGCTTATATGTGGAATCTAAAAAGCAATGTTACAAATGAACTTATACACAAAACAGAAATAGACCCACAGACAATAGAAAACAAACTTACGGTTACCAAAGTGGAAAGGCGGGGGAGGGATAAATTAGGGGTTTGGGACTAACATACACACTACTATACATAAAATAGATAACCAACAAGGACCTACTGTGTAGCACAGGGAACTATACTCAATATTTTGTAATAACCAATAAGGGAAAAGAATCTGAAAAAACAGATATATATTTATGGAGAACAGTATGGAGGCTCCTTAAAAAATTAAAAATAGAATTACCATATGATCCAGCAATCCCACTACTGGGCATATACCCAGAGAAAACCATAATTCAAAAAGACACATGCACCCCAGTGTTCACTGCAGCACTATTTCCAATAGCCAGGTCATGGAAGCAACCTAAATGCCCATTGACAGAAGAATGGATAAAGAAGATGTGGTACGTATATACAATGGAATATTACTCAGCCATAAAAAGGAATGAAATTGGGTCATGTGTAGAGATGTGGATGGATCCAGAGTCTGTCACACAGACTGAAGTAAGTCAGAAAGAGGAAAACAAATATTGTATATTAACACACATATATGGAATCTAGAAAAATGGTACAGATGAACCGGTTTGCAAGGCAGAAATAGGGACACAGATGTAGAGAACAAACGTATGGACACCAAGGGGGGAAAGAGGGCAGGGGTGGTGGTGGTGGTGGTGGTGGGA
This sequence comes from Physeter macrocephalus, assembly GCF_002837175.3. Classification (NCBI taxonomy): domain Eukaryota; kingdom Metazoa; phylum Chordata; class Mammalia; order Artiodactyla; family Physeteridae; genus Physeter; species Physeter macrocephalus. Next base: position 51,450,968 of record NC_041224.1, read on the forward strand.
TGAATTGGGAGATTGGGATAGACATATATACACTAATATGTGTAAAATAGATAACTAATAAGAACATGCTGTATAAAAAAATAAAATTCCAAAAATTTAAATTAAAAAAAGGCAATTAAAAAATGTTAAATTTTACGTTGCATATAATTTTACCACAATTTTTTTAAAATTTCATCATAGAATTTACATCCTGAGAGAGGGAAGATGAACAATGAATGGTTAAAATAAAATAAGTGTATAACTGAATCACTATGCTGTACACCAAATCTAACAGCACATTGTGAATCAACTATAGTTCAATTTAAAAAAAAGACAGGGAGCTTATTCTGCATTATCCAGGTGGGCCCAGTGTAATCATAAGGGTCTTCAAAGGTGGAAGAGAGAGAAAGAAGAGGAGGTCAGAGTGATGCAATGTGAAATTCACCCACTATCACTGACTTTGAAGATGGAGGAAAGGACCACAAGTCAAGAAATACAGGTAGGAAGAAGACAGAGTCTCATCCAGAGCTTCCAGAGAGAGGAATGCTGCCCTGCCAACATCTTGATTTTAGCCCAGTGAGACCCACGTTGGACTTCTAACCTTCAGATCTGTAAGATAATAAATTTTTGTTAAGTCACAAAGTCTGTGGTCATTTGTTATGGCAGGAACTGGAAACTAATACAGATGTGTTCTGAATGTACACAGTGGCCTGTCCTAGTTTAAACACCACTGAAAAGATAGGGGCAGAAGGAGGCATGAGCTCACAGTGACAAAGTACAGAGGAGAGGAGAAAAGAGCAACAGGTTTTTTGAAGCTAGAAATCAGAAAGATGGGTTGTACCTGACCTGGCTGTCCTGAGAAAGCTGAATCTTAAGCCCTTTTTGTTAAGACAAGAAACAGCCCAGTTTATCCTACAGAACCCCCAATGTCCCCAAAATTAGGGGCACCAGGTAGATCTAGAAGTAGGGATGAAGAAGAGGCTAAAAGCAGGAGGATCAATGAGACTTTTCAAAGAGCAGTTAAAGCCCCAGATCTTGTTTCCCTCACTGCTCAGAATGATAATTGCTCTCCCCAGCCACAGAAGAAGACTAGAGCTTCCGTTCCCCACAGAGGGTATAACAACACGATCCCTAGACCAAAACAGCAAAAGACACATGGCATCAATCAATGTTCACTGAACTGAACTGAACTGGTGAAATAAAATGTATGTTTATATCGTTTATCCATTCAACAGTCAATGTACAAAGATGACTAAAACATGGCACCTTTCCACCAAGAGTTCTGGTGTAGAGCAGTTATATAGGCCATTACAATAGTGTGGTAAGGGCTATGCCAGAAGTGAGCAGGCAGTGCTCTCAAAGTATAGAGAAAGGGAGCCCCTCACAGGGGATGGGACAGGCAGAACTTCCCAGATACTAAGATGCCTAACTTGATCCTCATGTGCCCACTAATCAGCCTTCTTTAATGGCCAATAGCACAGTACACAGAGTAATGTTTTCCCATGGAAAAACCGTTATGTGAAGTAATTGAGGTTATTTTGTGTTATCCTGTAGCTCCCAGCCAATAGTATTACCATAAAGCTGTGGATCTCAAAGTCTGGTGGAATGAAGAGCCACCTAGGTATAAAATTGAACAGCAGTTGCCTCATTTTGCAGATTAGAAAACTAATCAGAGAGTTTAAACTCACTCAAGATAATCCACCTGGGAGATGTCTGACTGGGACCTCCAAGTCAATCCGACCTCAAAGTTCACAATTCCTTTACATAGTCACACTGCTCTGAACAGTCAGGTCCCCAGAGAAGTGACTCTTGAGATTTGGTCACTAAACAGCCACAGGACTCTGGTGTGGCCTGAAGATAAAGCCATCTGCCCTGCTATGTAATGTTGCACTCTAGATTTATTCATGCTTCCCTCGGGGCAATAGGACAGCAAATTAGTAAACTGTACTCTTTAATGTCACAACGTTACTATGCATCCAGGCAAAACCTCTCTCTCTCTCTCTCTCATACATGTATACATATACATATTTTTATATATATTTACGCATATACATACACACATACACACATATTCATTCAACTATTTAGAGTGTCTACAATGTTTTAGGCACTATTTTTTTCTGTTGGGAATAAAATAGACAAAGTGCTCTTACAGAGCTTCTCACTGAGGAGATAGACAATAAACAAGTGAACAATAAATATATGAACACTGGTGAATAAATACTATAAAGAGAAAATAACACAAAATAAGAAAAAGTGAGAAGCAGAAGATTAACATGATCTGACGGAGGTTTTAAAAGAGATACTCTGGCTGATGCATAGACAACACATTGTAGAGAAGCAAGGGGGTAAACCAAGAAACCAGTGAGAGGTGATGGCAGATTTCAACTAGGATGGCTGGTAGCCATGGAGGTGGTAGAAGTTGATAAATTCCTGATTTGTTTTGAAAGTTGAGCCTACATAATTTGCTGAAAGATTGGGTAAGAGGTATAAAAGAAAAAGAATAAAAGGACCCTGTGGATGGCTACCCAAAAGATAGCTGTGGAACCTGTGAATGTTACTTTATATGGAAAAAAAAAAGTCTTTGTATATGTGATTAAAGAGTTTAAAATGAGATTATATCCTGGATTGTCTAGGTGGGCCCTAAATGTAATCATATGTAACCTCAAAAGAGGGAGGGAGAAGGAGATCTAACACACATAGGAGAAGGTGATGTGAAGATGGAGCAGAGTGATTTGAAGATGCTAACCTTGAAGATTGGAGTGATATGGCCACAAGCCAAGAAATGCCAGCAACCATCAGAAGCTGGAAGAGGCAAGGAATGGATTCTCCCCTAAAGCCTCCAGAAGAACCAACACCTTGATTCCAGCACAGTGATACTGATTTCGGACTTCTGGCCTCCAGAACTGTGAGAGAATATAGTTATGTTGTTCTAAGCTGCCCAGTTTGTGTTAATTTGTTACAGCAGCCATAGAAAACTAATATTGAGCTCCCACTCCAATTTCCCTCTGCACACTAAACATCAACTCTTATGCGACTGATATATGGCCTGATACAAGTACATTAATTTGTAAAAAAAAAAAAAAAAAAGAATTGCTGTTTGGAGCGTGTTTGCATTTTTTATTAATATTATTCAGGTTATGCTCTAGATCTTTCACTGCTTTTTTGTACTCTGTATATTTAAGGTCTGTCCACATGCTCATGTGTATGCACACCTGGTTTGATACATCCATCTACTGCAGAACATTCTGCCTCCAACAGATATCCCTTTTCCATTCTTGTAGACATGGACATCTAGGTTGCTTCCAGCTCACTGCTGTCAAACTACAACTTGAATAGAATTTTAAAATTTGCTTCATCGAGAAGCAAATAGTCACTGATGCAGTCTTTTCAGGATCAGGTGAAAAGAACAGATATTACTGTTGGACCAAAACTATAATATGATAAGCCATCAGCTCTGCAAGTGTTTAAGTAACGATTATGATTCTTGGGTTCCCTTGGCCCATCCTTTCCTCACAGTTCCCTCTGTACTGACCTTCCCTCTTCCCAAGAGATCCCAGGAAATTGAATGGCCTAACCATTCCAGCTGCCTTGCTTGACAAAGTAGAATGGAAGTCAACAGCTGTTTTCCCTCCAGCATCCTCTGGGAAATCCACCCAACTACATGTTCCCGGCCTGCCCTTGATTTCAAAGCTATAATGTTCAATACCAAGTGGCAAGTGCCATGTACAGGACGTTAGTGTCAGGAAGCAGTTTGAGGGCTAGGAGGGGCAGAGACAGCCCCTGGGAGGAAAAGAAGCCAAAGCTAGTTAGCTAAAAGAAATGTGAATGAAATGGGCTCAGGTGGCTCCAAGTGTATAAACAACGATGCTAAAAAATGGTGCTTCTACTCAGTCAAGGAACAGACACGGTAGACCTGAGCTGATAAGAAACACTTGGCTCAGACATTCAGAAGGACGTTTTAAATAAGTGAGGATGTTAAATATTAACAAATAAGGACATTTAAAATAAGCCACTGGGCTTCCCTGGTGGCACAGTGGTTAAGAATCCACCTGCCAATGCAGGGGACATGGGTTCGATCCCTGGTCCGGGAAGATCCCACATGCCGCGGAGAAACTATGCCTGTGTGCCACAACTACTGAGCCCACATGCCACAACTACTGAAGCCCTTGTGCCTAGAGCCCGTGCTCTGCAATAACAGAAGCCACCGCAATGCGAAGCCCGTGCACCACAACAAAGAGTAGTTCCCACTCGCCGCAACTAGAGAAAGCCCGCACACAGCAACGAAGACCCAACACAGCCAAAAATTAATTAATTAATTAATTAATTTAAAAAAATAAGTAAGTGAGGTTAGAGGCAACAATCATGCAAGTCTCAAAGCTGGAAAATGTGAATTCAAATAAGCTCTGTAAGAGCAAACACTTTGTCTGGAAAGGACTCTAAGAGTCTCTCTTAGCTCTATCACTAGTTTGCTTCAGAACCTGAACTAAGCTCCTGTATTTGGTTTCCTTATCTGTCAAGAGGAGGGTTCAAAAGATGTAGCTAGACAAAATTAACTCAAAATGCTCCACAGAGCTAAATGTAAGAGCTAAAGTTATAAAACCTCAAGAAGAAAACACAGGAGAAAGTCTTTACGATCTTGAATTAGACAAAAATTTCTTAGATATGACACCAAAAGCATGATCCATAAAAAATAAAGATTGATAAGTTGGACTTTTTCAAAATTAAAACGTTTTGTTCTTCAAAAGCCATTAAGAGAATTATAATATAAGCCAAAAACTGATAAAATTATATAAACAGTAATATATATTAAAAGTCTTGTATCCAAAGTATATAAAGAACTCTTAAAATTCAATAATGAGAAAAGATTTGAACAAATATTTAACCAAAGGTATGGTATATAAATGGCTAATAAAGATGTTCAACAACATACATTAGGGAAATACAAATTAAAACCATAATAATTTATCACCATACATTCACTACAATGACTATAACCAAGAGGTATGATGATACTAAGTGTTCATAAGACTGTGGAGAAACTGGAACATTCATATACTCACTGCTGGTGGGAATGTAAAATGGTTACAGCCATTCTGGAAAAAAAAGTTTGGTGGTTTCTTAAAAAGCTAAACATATACCTACTATATAATCCAGCAATTCACTCCTAGATATATACCCAAGAAAAATGAAAACATACATCAACACAAATGTTCATAGCAGCATTAGTCACAATATCCCAACACTGGCAACAGCCCAAATGTCCGTTAACAGGTGAATGGATAATCAAAATGTGATATACCCATACAATGGAACAGGAATGCAGCAATATAAGAGAGTAATACTAATACAAGCAAAAACATGGTTGAATATCAAAAACATTCCTTGATATGACAGAACCAAATGCAAAAGGCCACATATTTATGATTCCATTTATGTGAAATCTCTAGTAAAGACAAAACTACAGATACAGAAAGTAGTGATTATCTGGAACTGGGGATAGGAAAGGGGAATGACCATAAATAGTCACAACAGGGAAATGTGGGGCTGATGGAAGTGCTAATGGCTTCAAAATTATATAAATGTACTAAAAAGCATCAACTCTCCTCTTAGAACTGGCGAATTCCATGTGTTGTAAATTATACCTTGGTAAAACTGGGAGGGGGGAGTAAGATGTGGCAAAGTGGAGGCTCTCCATAGGCCCAAGGTCTGCACAAATTTTGGATTTTGTTCAATACACACCCATTTGTTCAACAATCTAGTTAGAAAATGCCTAAGAACAATGACCTAGGAGGTCATGGATTTGTGAAATTTTACACAAAAATCAGGGGTGGCCTGAGTTAAGACTACCTTGTAAAGTAGGTGGCTTTGTCTCTTTTCTGTTATCTGTTCTCTTCTCCGGGTTATCATTTCGAGTCACATTTTACCCTTTCTGTTAACCCTTGTCCTCAAGCAGAGTTGGACAGATTTGTGCTCAAATAAGCAAGTTCCTTAGACTCAGAGATAGTTTCTTTCTCTGTCAAGTGGGAATAATCAAACCAACCTCATAATGTGACCCATGCCCCACATATAGGGGCTGTTAGCTGTCAGCTTCTCTCTCCTATGCTCCAGCCACAAAACTGTTTCCAGGAAAAGAGGGTACTTAGCCACTGACACCTTGCTGAGAATGCACTGCGTCAAATTCCTTCTCTGCAGTTGAACTACCCTTTTCAGAGTGGAAGAAAGGCTTGTTCTGTACTGAAGGGAAAGATGGGCCCCAGCCAGGCTGCAGCCCTTCCTAAAACTCCCAAAATCTCACTCCCTGGTCTCCTCATTTGGTTACCCACCAGACTCTGGAACAAGGCTAATTTTTGGCAGCCTGAAAACTGTACTTTACCATCTTGAAGTGCCATGTTCTTTGTCACACAGTCTCCATGAATGTTGTATTTCAGATTAAATCAGCAGACACACTAAGAACGCCAAGGACACAGCCACAGCTATCCAATGCTATGTGCTTATATGTTATTGTTACTGAGAACATTGGTGTAGAGCAGCCCCTGGGACTAGGGTGAGGCAAGAGAGTGTGGAAGGGGCGACATTTAAGGAGGCACTCACTCCCAGGTCAGTTCTGCCTGGCATGACCCTGAGAAATGAGTGTCCCTTTAAGTGTGGGCCCCGTGGGGCACAACCTCTAGGGAGGCACTCACTCTCAGGGCTGAAAGCATATGGTAGGCCCAGAAAGCAGCCTCCTTCAATGTGGCACCCTTGGCACCTCACTTGCCTCACCTTAGCCACAGTCCTACTGTAGAGGGGTTGGACCCAAGTCCACATGCCGAAGTTACAGCACTCACCCTACCACCCATTAGATGTGTGACTTCAGACAAGTCTATGCCCCTACTCTTCCTGCCTGTTCTGGCTCTGTGATTCTAGGGCTACTTTACTCCTCTTTGCAATAAAGCAAAACAATTATGGAAATATGCATTACCTCAATCTATTAGATCCTGGCTTAAATTTGCTGTCTTCACAGAAGCACCTCTGGCCATGTAAACCACCCTCTGTCATGTTCTATTAGCAACTTGTTCATTTTATTCATAGCAGCCATATTAGTAATATTTTATTTTATTGCTTATATCAGTCGAGATAGCCTGGATTATGGTACAGTAACAAAACCTCAAAATCTCAGGAGCTTAAAACAGCAAAGGTTTATTGCTTTCTCACTCCACACGTCTGCTGTGTCAGCTGGGAGGCTCAGCTCAGGGACCTGGCTGATAGAGCAGCCACATATGCAGCACTTAGCTGGTCACTGTGCCAGAGGGGAAAAAGCTCCAGGTGGGTTCACATTAACTGCTCAGCCCAGAAGGGACACACATCACTTCCAGTCATGACTCATTGGCCAGAACTCATCAATGTCCCCACCCACCTACAGGGGACCCCTGCCACTGCCCTCCTAATATGGGCCCAAAATACAGACAGCTGGAAAGGTTTGGGCTGCTCCCATGACTCCACATTATTTATTTGGTTAGGTCTGACTCCCCTGACCAGCATGGCCCATTAGGCAGGACTGTCTGCCTTGTTCACCATTGTATCCCCAATGCTGGCACCTAGCTGGTGCTTAACAATGATCTGTTGCCTGCCTGAATGGTTCTGGTAATTTAGGATTGGTGACTGAGACTGTTGGTTGGATGAATGTCAGCTCCCAGGAAACTGCTCAGATCCTGGAGGACTCAGGGCCCAGCTTTCCATGTTAACTGGACCCTTCTGAAAGGGGAAGAATAATTACTCTAATTGCTGCTTTTCCTCATTTTCTCCTGGAGTGTCTAACTGCAGAGGCCAATGAAAAAGAAGCTTTAAGAGTCTGGGAGCGTGGTCCAAAGTGGTGAGCCAAAATCTGAAATCTCTTTGTAATTTTATTCTTCATCTTAAAAGTTCATGTGAATTTTATATTTTGTTGTATATTATATTCACAGTCATAAAAAAGTTTTAAAATATTTAACTGAGCTTAAATTGATTAAGGCTTCACGAATATGTGTCATCCTTATCTCACAGTTTCAAGGTCCCGCTCATAGCCCACACCCACCACACCAAGAAACACAGCTCTAAGCTGCCTTAGATGGTTGCTGGGGCCTTAAGGCTTACGTTTAAAGCATTACAAACATCCTCTGCATTTTGCTTCCTTTCTTTGGTGACACTTCTTCTCTCATGGGGATAAAACTCCATTTGCGTGTGGGAATTTGCCTTTGTCTAATGAAATGAGGAAAAGGTGTTGTTAAAGGCCTTGTTTTCTTCCCCACAGAAAGGTTTAGGTTGATGGACTAAATTCCTCCAAGCCAGTGTTTCTCAAATTTTTTTTTTTTTTTATCGTGACCCACACGAAGAGGTACATTTTATATCACTTCCTGTAAGGGGCACTGTTGTAACTCCGTGCTGGCTGGTGCACCCATCTCCCAGCGGCCGAGTGTTGGTTGCTGAAGATCACAGCTGCCTCCTCTAGAGATTTGCCCAGGGCTGAGCAGGAGCTGCCTTTCCGGAAGGTTATGCACCTCTCTTCCTCAGAGCAGCCTGCAGCCAATGACTGGTTGTTGACATGAGGGTTCAAGAGGCTACCTGCTTGTCTCAGGCAGCGCCAACTCTAATATAATTCAAGCTTCAGAGCTCTGCATGGGATCAGGCTTGAGAGCACACCCTTGCTCAGCTCCTCCCCTGCCCAATCCAGCTCTCCTCACTCCCCTCTTTTCTGAGAGCACTCCCTAAAGAGATCACATACACCCAAATCCTTTTCTGGAGCTCTGCTTCTAGGGAACCTAACTTAAGATGCTACCCAATACACACACACACCCCTGAAATAAAATTTCCAAAAATAATACTTACACTAAAGTTATGTGATGCACTCTTGATATCTTCTATATTCTATTCCTTTTTCTTCAAATTGCTCACTTGTGAGCCTCTAATCTGATTTCATAATCCACTAATAGGTCACAGTCCAGCAATTTGAAAAACACAGCACAAAACCTTTCCAAGTTAACCTTCTGGAGGCTGGTATTCAGCACCTGGGTAGGTTAGGGAGAAGGTGGGGCAAAGGGACTCTGTCTCAGTGTTCACAGCATCAAGAATTTAGAGATACAAAAAAAAAAAGAGAGAGAGAGAGAGATACAGGAAATTGATTCTATAGGGCGGAGCCTCTCAAGGGAGCATCGTGTCAACTGCCATCTGACAGCAGGGGTGGCCACCAGCATTCTCTACACTGTTCCCTGAGGTGTTCTTCCTTCCCTACAGGCACACACACTTACTCAGGGCTTCAATAGGAAATTGGGTTCCAAGGAGATAAAGCAGTTTTTGACCTTGCACAAATGCACAAATTCACAAGGATGGACATGTGAGAATATGTCAGCATTATCTGTGATGGCCAAAACTGAAACATCCCAAATGGCCATCACTAGATGAACCACAGTGTAACCGGACAAAGAATGACTAGGTATCCATAAAAAATAAATGAAGTAGGTACAGAAAATTTTCCATGATACACTAAGTGCAAAAATCAACTGGCCCTATAGTTCACCAATATAATTGCATGTTTTTATTAATTAGTTTTATCTGTGTACAGTAAAAAATATGGAAAAGTGTACTCAAAATTATTCACAGTAATCATCTGCAGGGGAATGATTATGGGAGACTTTTACTTTGTAAGTCATACATTTCCACAACATTTGAACTTTTTGCCACAAGCATGATTTACTATTGAAATGAGAAAAAGCAATAATTTTGGCTTTAGAAAAGTAAAACACAAAAAAAATCTATAAGGTGGGAGCATGTGTTCCTCTGAAGTCACAACAGCAGCCCTTCAGCAGGTAAAATGTGCTTTTAAGGGTCTGAGATAGAAACCATTTCTAGGAGTTCATGCTCTGAGGCAACATTTTTGCTCCAACATACAGAAATGTTAGATAAAATGCAAATTGAAGAAATTTACAAATCATATAGCAAGGCTCAGAAACTAGATACATGTTCCTAGGCACCAACAACAGAAGAAAAACCCCAATCCAGGAGCAGGACTGAGGCCAGAGCCTGCGAGTCAAGTTTTGCAAGCAGACAAAGGTGGTTCCAGCAAGGCCACAGGAACTAAGGGGTGGAGATTGTGGAGTGAGGGGTGCAGTTTAATGCTCACTGCTGGGAACAGGGACTGGTGGCCAGCTCCCCAGCTGGGAAAGAAAGCTGGGAAAAGCTGTCCGGGATTTTTTTATTTGTTTTTGTTTTTTATATCAGGAATTGATTACCCTGGCTGCATGTTAAAATCACCTGGGGACTTTTTTTTAATAAATAAATAAATAAATTTATTTTTTTTAAAAAAAGCGAACTCAAAACTTCCAATAGTTTTATCACACATTTGCCCATCAAAATATAATAGTTATATCACTGGGTTGTTTTATTTTATTTAGTTTTTGAACTTTATTTATTTTTTTATACAGCAGGTTCTTATTAGTTAGCCATTTTATACATATTAGTATGTATATGTCAATCCCAATTTCCCAATTCATCACACCACGACCAGTCCCCATGCCACTTCCCCCCTTGGTGTCCATACGTTTGTTCTCTACATCTGTGTCTCAATTTCTGCCCTGCAAACCGGTTATCTGTACCATTTTTCTAGGTTCCACATATATGAGTTAATATACGATATTTGTTTTTCTCCATCTGACTTACCTCACTCTGTATGACATTCTCTAGATCCATCTATGTCTCTACAAATGACCCAATTTCGTTCCTTCTTATGGCTGAGTAATATTCCATTGTATATATGTACCACATCTTCTTTATCCATTCGTCTGTCGATGGGCATTTAGGCTGCTTCCATGACCTGGCTATTGGAAATAGTGCTGCAATGAACACTGGGGTGCATGTGTCTTTCTGAATTACGGTTTTCTCTGGGTATATGCCCGGTACTGCGATTGCTGGGTCATATGGTAATTCTATTTTTAGTTTTTTAGGAACCTCCATACTGTTCTCCTTAGGGGCTGTATCAATTTTCATTCCCATCAACAGTACAAGAGGGTTCCCTTTTCTCCACACCCTCTCCAGCGTTTGTTGTTTGTAGATTTTCTGATGATACCCATTCTAACTGCTGTGAGGTGATACCTCATTGTAGTTTTTTTTATTTTTATTTTTTTTATTTATTTTTTTTTTTTTTGTGGTATGCAGGCCTCCCTCTGCTGCGGCCTCTCCCGCTGCGGAGCACAGGCTCCGGACGCGCAGGCTCAGCGGCCATGGCTCACGGGCCCACCCGCTCCGCGGCATGCGGGATCCTCCCAGACCGGGGCGCAAACCCGGTTCCCCTGCATCGGCAGGCGGACGCGCAACCACTGCGCCACTAGGGGAGCCCCTCATTGTAGTTTTGATCTGCATTTCTCTAATGATTAGTGATGTTGAGCAGCTTTTCATGTGCTTCTTGGCCAACTGTATGTCTTCTTTG
>NC_041224.1:51462464-51464383 GCF_002837175.3 Physeter macrocephalus
CTCAAGACTGCTTTGGCTATTCGGGGTCTTTTTTGTCTCCATACAGATTTTAAAATTTTTTGTTCTAGTTCCATAAAAAATGTCATTGGTAATTTGATAGGGATTGCATTGAGTCTGTAGATTGCTTTGGGTAGTATAGTCATTTTCACAATATCGATTATTCCAATCCAAGAACATGGTATATGTCTCTACCTGTTGGTATCCTCTTTAATTTCTTTCATCAGTGTCTTATAATTTTCTACATACACGTCTTTTGTCTCCCTAGGTAGGTTTATTCCTACATATTTTATTCTTTTTGTTGCAATGGTAAATGGGAGTGTTTCCTTAATTTCACTTCCAGATTTTTCATCATTAGTGTATAGGAATGCAAGAGATTTCTGTGCATTAATTTTGTATCCTGCTACTTTACCAAATTCATTGATTTGCTCTAGTAGTTTTCTGGTGGCATCATTAGGATTCTCTATGTATAGGATCAGGTCATCTGCAAACAGTGACAGCTTTACTTCTTATTTTCCAGTTTGTATTCCTTTTATTTCTTTTTCTCTCTTATTGCTGTGGCTAGGACTTCCAAAACTATGTTGAACAATAGCGGTGAGAGTGGACATCCTTGTCTTGTTCCTGACCTTAGAAGAAATGCTTTCAGTTTTTCACCATTGAGAATGATGCTTGCTGTGGGTTTGTCGTATATGGCCTTTATTATGTTGAGGTAGGTTCCCTCTATGCCCACTTTCAGGAGAGTTTTTATTATAAATGGGTGTTGAATTTTGTCAAAAGCATTTCTGCATCTATTGAGATGATCATATGGTTTTTATTCTTCAGTTTGTTAATATGGTGTATCACATTGACTGATTTGCGTATATTGAAGAATCCTTGCATCCCTGGGATAAATCCCACTTGATCATGGGGTATGATCCTTTTAATGTGTTGTTGGATTCTGTTTGCTAGTATTTTGTTGAAGATTTTTGCATCTATATTCATCAGTGATATTGGTCTGTAATTTTTATTTTTGTAGTATCTTTGTCTGGTTTTTGTATCAGGGTGATGGTGGCCTCATAGAATGAGTTTGGGAGTGTTCCTTCTTCTGCAATTTTTTGGAAGAGTTTGAGTGTGGCAGTCTCTTAGGATGCTTTGTATTTCTGTGGTGTCTGTTGTAACTTCTCCTTTTTCTTTTCTCATTTTATTGATTTGAGTCCTCTCCCTCTTTTTCTTGATGAGTATGGCCAATGGTTTATCAATTTTGTTTATCTTCTCAAAGAACCAGCTTTTAGTTTTATTATCTTTGCTATTGTTTTGTTCCTATTTCATTTATTTCTGCTCTGATCTTTATGATTTCTTTCCTTCTACTAACTTTGGGTTTTGTTTGTTCTTGTTTTTCTAGTTCCTTTAGGTGTATGGTTAGATTGTTTATTTGAGATGTTTCTTGTTTCTTGAGGTAGGCTTGTATTGCTGTAAACTTCCCTCGTAGAAGTGCTTTTGCTGCATCCCATCGTGTTTTCATTGTCATTTGTCTCTAGGTATTTTTTGATTTCCTCTTTGATTTCTTCAGTGATCTCTTGGTTATTTAGTAATGTATTGTTTAGCCTACATGTGTTTGTGTTTTTTACGTTTTTTTCCCCTGTAACTGATTTCTAATCTCATAGCGCTGTGGTCAGAAAAGATGCTTGATATGATTTCAGCTTTCTTAAATTTAGTGAGGCTTGATTTGTGACCCGAGATGTCATCTATCCTGGAGAATATTCCATGAGCACTTGAGAATAAAGTGTAATCTGCTGCTTTTGGATGGAATGTCCTATAAATATCAATTAAATCTATCTGGTCTATTGTGTCATTTAAAGCTTCTGTTTCCTTATTTATTTTCATTTTGGATGATCTGTCCATTGGTGTAAATGAGGTGTTAAAGTCCCCCACTATTATTTTGT
>NC_041224.1:51464744-51466481 GCF_002837175.3 Physeter macrocephalus
TTGAGGTGCACCTATGGTGGATGCATAAATATTTACAATTGTTATATCTTCTTCTTGGATTGATCCCTTGATCATTATGTATTGTCCTTTTTTGTCTCTTCTAATAGTCTTTATTTTAAAGTCTATTTTTTCTGATATGAGTATTGCTACTCCAGCTTTCCTTTGATTCCCATTTGCATGGAATATCTTTTTCCATCCCCTCACTTTCAGCCTGTTTGTGTCCCTAGGTCTGAAGTAGGTCTCTTGTAGACAGCATATATATGGGTCTTGTTTTTGTATCCATTCAGCGAGCCTGTGTCTTTTGGTTGGAGCATTTAATCCATTCACATTTAAGGCAATTATCGATATGTATGTTCCTATTACCATTTTCCTAATTGTTATGGGTTTGTTTTTGTAGGTCCTTTTCTACTCCTGTGCTTCCCACTTAGAGAAGTTCCTTTAGGATTTGTTGTAGAGCTGGTTTGGTGGTGCTGAATTCTCTTACCTTTTGCTTGTCTGTAAAGCTTTTGATTTACAGACAAGCAAAAGCTTTGCTTGAGACTGGGGGGAGGGGAAAATGGGAGTCATTGTTTAATGGGGAGGGAATTTCAATTCGGGAAAATGATAAGTTCTGGAGATGGATGGTGGTGATGATTGCAGAACAATGTGAGTGTATTTAATGCCACTGTACACTTAAAAATGGTTAAAATGGTAAAATTTTTTATCTATATTTTACCACAATAAAAAAGTTTTTAAAAATTCATAGGACGACACAGAGAAAGAGGACTAGAGAAGATGGCGGAAGAGTAAGACGCGGAGATCACCTTCCTCCTCACAGATACATCAGAAATACATCTACACGTGGAACTTCTCCTATAGAACACCCACCGAACGCTGGCAGAAGACCTCAGACCTCCCAAAAGGCAAGAAACTCCCCCACATACCTGGGTAGGGCAAAAGAAAAAAGAATAAACATAGACAAAGAATAGGGACGGGACCTGCACCAGTGGGAGGGAGCCGTGAAGGAGGAAAGGTTCCCACACACTAGAAGCCCCTTCGTGGGCGGAGACTGCGGGTGGCGGAGGGGGAAGCTCAGGAGCCACGGAGGAGAGCGCAACAACAGGGTGCAGAGGGCAAAGCGGAGAGATTCCCGCACAGAGGATCGGTGCCGACTGGCACTCACCAGCCCGAGAAGCTTGTCTGCTCACCCGCCAGGGCGGGCGGGGGCTGGAAGCTGAGCCTCGGGCTTCAGTCGGATCCCAGGGAAAGGTCTGGAGTTGGCAGAGTGAAAACAGCCTGAAGGGGTTAGTGCACCATGGCTAGCCGGGAGGGAGTCCGGTTGAAGTCTGGAGCTGCCGAAGAGGCAAGAGACCTTTTCTTCCCTCTTTGCTTCCTGGTGCGCGAGGAGAGGGGATTAAGGGCACCGCGTAAAGGAGCTCCAGAAACGGGCGCGGAGCTGCCGAAGAGACAGGAGGCTTTTTCTTGCCTCTTTGCTCTCCACACAGCACCTCCCGGGAGCTCGTGCAGCCCGCCACTGCCGGGGTCCCGGGATCCAGGTACAGCTTCCCCGGGAGAACGCGCGACGCGCCTCGGGCCGGTGCAGCATCATGCCAGCCTCTGCCGCCACAGGCTCGCCCCGCATCCGTGCCCCTCCCTCCCCCCGGCCTGTGCCAGAGCCCCCGAATCAGCTGCTCCTTTAACCCCGTCCTGTCTGAGCGAAGGGCAGACGCCCTCGGACGACCTACACGCAGAGGCGGG
>NC_041224.1:51471539-51475016 GCF_002837175.3 Physeter macrocephalus
TACAATGGACTATTACTCAGCCATAAAAAGAAATGAAACTGAGTTATTTGTAATGAGGTGGATAGATCTGGAGTCTGTCATACACAGTGAAGTAAGTCAGAAGGAGGAAAACAAATACCGTATGCTAACACATATATATGGAATCTAGGGGGAAAAAATGTCATGAAGAGATTAGTGGTAGGACGGGAATAAAACACAGACCTACTAGAGCATGGACTTGAGGACATGGGGAGGGGGAAGGGTAAGCTGTGACGAAGTGAGAGAGTGGCAGGGACATATATACACTACCAAATGTAAATTAGATAGCTAGTGGGAAGCTGCCGCATAGCACAGGGAGATCACCTCTGTGCTTTGTGACCACCTAGAGGGGTGGGATAGGGAGGGTGGGAGGGAGGGAGATGCAAGAGGGAAGAGATATGGGAACATATGTATATGTATAACTGATTCACTTTGTAGTAAAGGAGAAACTAACACTATTGTAAAACAGTTATACTCCAATAAAGATGTTAAAAAAAAATTCATAGGACTGTACAGCAAAGAAAAAAAGGCAATTTTATTGAATTTTATTGCACGGTTATTGAAAAAATTAAAAGAAAAAATCTGAAGCAAATATTGCAAAATATTAAGATCTATTAAAGCTACATGATAAATACATTCATGTCTGTAACTCAATTTTCTTCACTTTTCTGTATATTTAAAATGTTCAAGTAAATTTTTAATAGTTTAAGGTAGAACTGAAAATTTAGGGGTGCAATAAACTTTTGAGATCATTCCCTGCAGATTACTTACTTGAACAGAGAGAAACTGAGTTTCTCAGCTAAAACTCCTGAATCCTAGGTCACTGCTTTAACCATGCTGATAATTTTAAACTGAAGTTTTAAAATTATAAATTGATTGATAATAAAATTAGGCTTCCTCAATTTAGGCAAGATTTGAAATGAAATACACACACACACACACACACACACAACCAAACAAAAACCCTGAAGGGTGTGCTCAGCTTTTCCTAGTCCATAGGAAACAATTTCTACATAATCAGAACACTCAAGTAAGTACTGTAGGGAAGCAAAACCTGCCACCCCAAATGTCTCTTTGGCAGGCAGATTATTTCATGCTGAAAATAATAAAGGCCCAAAAGACTCAGGAAGAAACTCTGACTTTCCCCCTAACCGCCTAAAAGGATTTAGATAGAGGGCCTGTTTCCAGAATAGACCTATCACCAAAGACTCGGCTAAGTGCAGTGGGGGAAACTCAGCAGGACCTAGAGATCAGAGTCCACTCTGTGTCCCATTGTCTCTGTGGTGGCCCAGCAAACATTTATTTGCCAAACATTTGCTTTTCTATCTTCATGTGAATTTCCTTCCTCTCCTTTGAAGTCCCAAACCACTACCCTCAACATCCTCTTTTGCCTTTAGCTGAAGATATTATTTAAAGTGAGGGCTTCAGCCATTTTGGTGAGTTACTCAGTGTTCCTGGGTCTCTCCCATGTATACATGTTATTAAACTTTTGTTTGACTTTCTCCTGTTAATCTGTCTCATGTCAGCTTAATTCTTAGACCAGCCAGAAGAACCTAGAAGGGTAAAGGAAAATTTCTTCCTCTCTGACAATATTCTCAAGAACGGAATTAAAATTTAATCAGTAGCTCTCTTCAAAAGAAGTGTTAAAACAATTTTTTTAAAAAGTCACAAAAACATGTCAAGTTTACCCTGAGCTACTCAAATTGATATCAAAAAACATTTCAATTTGTTTCATCTCACTTTTGCTTCTGCCTATCTTTGTTCTCACCCCACTCTCCTCCTGTCTAAATACAACTTCATACTAAATAGCTTCTGTGACCTCTGCTCACTGTAACCAAGCAGGACCCCATGACTCCTTCCCAGGACAGACACACCTACCCCATGTCCTCTGCATGCTTCTTCTTTGTAGAAAAGCTGTAGTTTCCCAGGCCTCCCCTGAGTCACAGAAGCCTGGCTCAAGAATTAATGATTGAAAAAAAAAGAATTAATGATTGAAAGAATGTGAACATATAGTAACAACAAAAAATTGCAGTTGGGCCAGGAGAACTGGTAACAACTTAAACAGTAAATCAGCCATCTATCAGTCACAGAATCTTTAGTGTCTCCCTGAAGGACATAGATAACAGTATCTGATGCACATTCCTGAATTGTTTTACAGATACTAAAACCCCCACCAAATGGAAGAAGTTAACTACATGATGACCATGAGCGGGTAGCCCCCAGACTACCTGGAGCCTGAGGATTCATGATTTTTACCCCTGTGACACCACCCTGTTACCTCACCATCAACCAATCAGAGAATTGTGCACGAGCTCATCACACACCCTGTGACTCCTCTCTCTCACATTGCCCTTAAAAACTCTTCCCTGAAACCCACTGGGGAGTATGGGTTTTTCAAGCATTAGCTTCCCTCACTCCTCATTTGCATGTACAATAAATGCTGTAATTGCCTTCACTACAACCTGGTGTCAGTAGATTGCCTTTACTGTGTGTGGGGAAGCGGACCCAAGTTCGGCTCCATAACATCACCGCACTTCTGGAGTGAGGGTTACTCAAGCTAGAATGGACTTTATTTAAAGCCCAGAGATAAACCCACACACATATGGTCACCTTATTTTTGATAAAGGAGGCAAGAATATACAATGGAGAAAAGACAGCCTCTTCAATAAGTGGTGCTGGGAAAACTGGACAGCTACATGTAAAAGAATGTAATTAGAACACTCCCTAACACCATAAACAAAAATAAACTCAAAATGGATTAAAGACCTAAATGTAAGGCCAGACACTATAAAACTTAGAGGAAAACATAGGCAGAACACTCTATGACATAAATCAGCAAGATCCTTTTTGACCCACCTCCTCGAGTGATGCAAATAAAAACAAAAATAAACAAATGGGACCTAATGAAACTTAAAAGCTTTTGCACAGCAAAGGAAACCAAAAACAAGATGAAAAGACAACCCTCAGAATGGGAGAAAATATTTGCAAACAAAGCAACTGACAAAGGATTAATCTCCAAAATTTACAAGCAACTCATGCAGCTCAATATCAAAAACACAAACAAGCAAATCCAAAAATGGGCAGACCTAAATCGACATTTCTCCAAGAAGATATACAGATCGCCAACAAACACATGAAAGGGTACTCAACATGACTAATCATTAGAGAAATGCAAATCAAAACTACAATGAGGTATCACCTCACACCAGTCAGAATGGCCATCATCAAAAAAATATATAAACAATAAATGCTGGAGAGGGTGTGGAGAAAAGGGAACACTCTTGCACCGTTGGTGGGAATGTAAATTGATACAGCTACTATGGAGAACAGTATGGAGGTTCCTTAAAAATCTAAAAATAGAACTACTATACAACCCAGCAACCCCACTACTGGGCATATACCCTGAGAAAACCGTAATTCAAAAAGTCATGTACCACAATGTTCACTGCAGCTCTATGT
>NC_041224.1:51475222-51516114 GCF_002837175.3 Physeter macrocephalus
AGTTAAGTAAGTCAGAAAGAGAAAAACAAATATCGTATGCTAACACATATATATGGAATATATATTAAAAAAAAAGGTTCTGAAGAACCTAGGAGCAGGACAGGAATAAAGATGCAGACATAGAGAATGAATTGACTTGACACAGGGAGCGGGAAGGGTAAGATGGGAGGAAGTGAGAGAATGGCATGGACATAGATACACTACCAAATGTAAAACAGATAGCTAGTGGGAAGCAGCCACATAGCACAGGGAGATCAGCTGGGTGCTTTGTGACCACCTAGAGCAGTGGGATAGGGAGGGTGGGAGGGAGACGCAAGAGGGAGGAGATATGGGGATATATGTGTATGTATAGCAGATTCACTTTGTTATACAGCAGAAACTAACACACCATTGTAAAGCAATTATACTCCAATAAAGATGTTTAAAAAAAAAAAAGAATGGACTTTCTTTAGAAAGTAGTACTTTGCAAAATTCTTGGGTAAAAAAAATCTTCCATAGCATCTGCAGTGTTCTTGGTTGCAAGCAACAGAACTGACACTGAAGGCCATGGAAATCCAGTCCTGCAAAGGGCAAGACATGGGGAAGAAAGCCCAGGCAAGGACCCCTTGCCTTGCCACCAGAGAGGACTCAGCTTGAGATAGTACTGCCTTTGGCATCATCACCACCAGCAGGATTCTCACCTTGCTGCAGCCACCATGAAGAATTTCTCAGCTGATGGAGTGTCTTCTATGTGTCATTCCATCGAGATTGAAGGTTCTGGGTGTGGGCATCCAGTTGGCAATGCCTAGGTCTCCAGCCACTCTCTAGCTGCCAGGAGCTTCTTTAAAGGGAATCTGAGCCCCACATTCCAACTACATTCACACAATGAAGGACTCTCCTCTCCCTCATTGGGAAAGAATTCCACACTGGACAGCAACACAAGCAAGAACTGTCCACCCTAATGGACTTCCATAGGCTTCCCAACATTCACATGTTCTCTTCCTTCCTGACTTAAATTCACCTCATTGTTCCCACCACCAAAGCCACTGCGAATTTCCTTTGTGCAACAAAAAATATACTCACCGTTCCCCAAAGGGACAACACAATCCTGACATCTTTGAAACTCATGCTTCTACTCTTAGCTCAGTCACTTCTCCACATAGCAACCAGAATGATCCTTCTAAAACCTAAAATAGATCTTGTCACTCCTCTGCAGAAAGCCCTCCAATGGCTCCCAGGTCCCTCCGAGAAAAAGCCAAATCTTCACAATGGTCGTTATTACTCCCTCCCCACCTGCGTGATCCCATCTCCTCTTACTCTCTCCCTCACTCTGTTCCAGGTGCCTGACCCCATCTCTGTTTTCCCCACACACCTAGCTTGTTTCCATGCTGGAGGCTTTGTTTACGTTTCCTTCCCGCAGATAAACACATAATTTGCTCCCTGTACAGTCTTCCGTGACTCCTCCTAAATAAAAGAGCACCTCATCCCTCTTCCTCACCCCATATCCTACTTAACTTTTCTTTACATTATCACAGCTAATGGCGTTCTGTGTGGTCATCTGTTTATCATCCATCTCCTTCTACTGGAACATAAACCGTACGGTCAGTTCTTTGTGTCTCCATCGCAGTATCCTCGGACCCTGGATTGAGGCCTGGTTGAGAGCAGGTGCTCAATAAACATTAGCTATTACTGAAGTGGGAGGTGAAGTCATCTGGTGAGAATAAAGGGTGGGGAAGGGAATGAGGGTGTCTTCCATTGAGGAGGAGTGTGGATGGGGTTTGAGAAGTCTTCTCTGGTAAAGTGGAGAGAGCTGACCAGGAAATGGAGAGGTTTGTCCGTAGAGTGATGAAGACATGGGTGAGGATAGAGATTAGTAATAGGGGCAAGGATCTGTGGTTGAGGAAGTGTTTTTCTTTCAGCCCCACTCAGCAGCCTGGAGGTAGGTACAGAGAAGCCTTGTTGCATTTATCCAGTAATAGGGGTTGAGCATGTGGGTGGGGCAAAGGGGACAGGAGGCAAGGACCTTGAGATTCATTGCAAATAAAGTATTAGAGGGAATGGTCTTTGGACTTTAAGCTGCTTCAGGTAAGAAGTAAAGACAAGGAAGTTGTACATGACGATGCCTACAGGTGAGGGATGGCACTCTGTCCAAAGGCCAATGAACGGAACCATCTGGGAGGATTGCTCCTGACAAGTGGAGAGCCAGGCCAGGAGGCTGAGAAGAGTGGGAGAATTAATGGACAGGAAGTGTGGGACAGAGGGAGGGTACATCAAGTCTGAGATCTTTGAGCAAATCAGTCTCAGGTAATGTGTGTGGCCAGACTAATGGTAGGCAGATGTACAATGGAGCGTGATCTTTGTAAATTTTAGTAATCATAAGCCCTTCAATTGCAAGAATATCTTTTTGTTTTGATTGTTGTTTCATACATTATGATAGAGTTGAAATGATTAATTTCCCAATGATACTTAAAGATCTTTTTTATTGTTGAACTTCTCAGGTATTAATATATGACAGAATCTAATGTATAATAAAACATGGTGACTATAGTTGATAACACTTTATTACATAATTGAAATTAAAATTTGCTACACTGGCCAGCCTATAAAACCTTCTCTATTAGTCTGCTAGAGCTGCCATAACAAAATTCCAGGCTGGGTGGCTTAAACAACAGAAGCTTATTTTCTCACAGTTCTGGAGGCTGGAAGTTCAAGATCAAGGCGTCACCCGGGTTGGTTTCCCGGAGGCCCTTTCTTTGGCTTGCAGGTGGCACCTTCTCACTGTCTCTTCACATGGTTGTCCCTCTGTGCACGCGCACCCTGGTGTCTCTCTGTGTGTCCCAACTTCTCTTCTTAGAAGGAGATGAGTCAGATTGAATTAGGGCCTACCCTGATGCCCTTATTTTAACTTAATTATCTCTTTATAAGCCCTAATCTCCGATACAGTCACATTCTGAGGTTCTGGGCATTAGGGCTTCAACATATGAATTGAGGTAGGGGAGGAGACACGATTCAACCCTTGACACCTTCCAAGCAAGCTTTCTGTCTCAGTAAATAAAACCAAAGGAAAGCTCACTTCTACAAAGCCACAGTGCACCTCCCTAATTCATTCTTTCATGCATTCTCATTCCACCAATATTTAAGGAGAGCCATTTATATAGTGACATGATCTACATAAAACCAACAGAATAATCTTTCCAAAATGTGTGTCTGAAAAGGTCTCTTTCCAGGAACCCCTGAATGGCTCCCTGTGCCCTTAGGAAAATTCCCAAATCTTAGCATGGTATACAAGATATTCCAAGATGTGGATTCTGCTTATTTACACAGATACAATCCTCTCACATGCCTTTTGCTCCAGATAAACTCCTTGAGTATGGTGGTTTCCCAAATATGTTATGCTGAGTTACTCGTAGCTGTACAACCCCAGGCAAAAATATATTCATTCAACAAATATTTGTCACCTCCTTTCTCAGCTGTGCTAGACCCTGCAGCAGACGACAAAACCCCATCCTCAAAGATCTCCTAATATAAAGGAAATGTTAGACAAGCAAACAAAAATCACGATCAATTGATATGTGATGTAGTCTAGATGTATGCAAAAATGTGTCAGGAGCTCAGAGGAGGATCTCCCTAAATTTAACACAGCATTAGTTTCTCTGGTAAAGTAATATACCAACCTCTAAAATTAGACTAAGGAGAAGGCCAATTTATAGCACAACCTATATGTTATGTTAATATACTGCTGAAATAAATCAGATATACAGTTCCAGTTATTAAGAACGAGGTAAGTGACATCTTATATAAATAATGAAATGGAAATTGGTTGCACACCCACCAAAGTATGCAGAACCCTGAGGTGGAAATTAAAATTCCTCCTTGCCAGCATGAATCTGTCTCTGGAGTGTTTTTAAAATGCACACATGAAAATCACTTGGAACAACCACTGTACAAGCCACTCCACTATGCCTAAGATACTCTAGTTCATTAATCACCTGAAATTAGCAGCTGTCGTCAGCTGATATACTTTTAGTATCATGCAGTTTGTAGTGAGGATTATTTTATTTATGTCTAAAACCTTCTAGCATGTCTCTCAAGAAGTTACCAGGTCCAGAAAGTTGCAAAAGAAAACTGAAGAAAGAACAAGAACAGGTATTATTAAACTGCCAGAGTAATATAGACTGAAAACTTTCCCTCTAAGACCACTTAGAAATTCTGGGTGTAACGCATGCCTCCTTGTTTTTAGTGCACAGCTGAGTTCACAACCAGAAAGGGAAATTTCCAACTGATCATCAGGAAAAAAGAAGATAAAAGAAAAGTAGTAAGTGATATGATGACCAAGCAGCTACTCAACTGGATGAGATGATATTGATATGTTTCCAGGGAGTTTGGGTTTTAAAGCCCATGTGGGTACAGGAAAGAAGCCCTTGAATCCACCTGCAGTGGGGAGTGGGAAGAGGACGCTTGCATAAAGACAGGACTCTCAAAGGGCAGCACCTTCAGAGAAAGTCAGACTAACAATAATGTACCCATTGGCACAGAGATCAAGGAAGTGTGTATTCACCCACATTCTGGGTAAGGAAAAATGTCAGTCCTGATGGGGCACTTACCAATATATTACCTCCCAGTTACAAATTCAACTTTGAGTACCTGGACGGTGATAACAGATGGACTGGACTCCTTAAGCATTTCTCCTTTACAGTAAGCATGATACAATGCTTTGTCAGCAGAGGGCGCTGGAGGGACATTGCAGGAGGAAGGGGGCTTCTGGTTCCTGTGTGCTGGGTTTGGCTTTTTCTTGCTCTTGTTGCATGCTGTGTCAGCAGTGTGGGTGTGTGCTGACATCCAGAGGTGTTCTTCCCAGCCCTTCAGTGACCTCAATGTCCCAGCCAAGGCCTGGAGGCCACCTTTCCATGGCCCTCCTGGCACAGATACCATGTGCTCCAAACTTCTTGCCCACAGTGGCATTCCAGATCCCTGTGTCCACCCACATAACAGCCTTAACACGCCTGCACCCCAGAGAGTTGTTTCCTGCTTGCCCAACAACTGTGCATCCGCTTGAGTTTAGCCCAGTGAGCTTCTCTGCCTTCCTGTGAGCTTAACCACATCGCACCAATGAGGTGTGAACCCCAGCCTTGGGGAGGGCCCTCAGCCCAAGTTTGTCCTTCCTTTCAGCATTCTGTTTATATGTTTTTAGTACTCTCTTATCATACCTTAATAATTCCTTAAACTAACCTATGTAAATTATTGAGTGGTTTCTGTCTCCTGATTAGATCCAGACTAATTCAACTGGGAAATCAAAATCCTTGGCCTATGTCTTATTAAGTGTTCAAATTTACATTACCTAGCAGGAATAAACACAAAAACATTGTGAAGGGGTATTTCCTCAACCTAGTTTGCATGCTGAATATGCAAACCATATTCTCACAGAGAAAACATGCTGAATATGAATTCATGATCCAAAACTTAAAAACTCACAAATAAGTAATCCTTCATGAGGAAGTGTTGTCAAATATAATAATTATGGGGCTTAGAACTAAAATAATTTCTGATAATAAAACAATTCTAAAAGAAAAGTTTATAAATATGCTTAAAAGAAATTTTGTAACTTAGAAGAAATTACCTTAAATGTAAAGGGACTGAACAATTGAATCAAAAGACAAAGATAGTAAGAAATTTGTTTTACTTCCTGATTTGGATGGTATTTACATGGATATGTTCATTCTGTGAACATTTATATAGCTATCCTGTTATAATTATGCATTTTTCTGAATGTATCATATATTTCTTATATATGTTTCTAAAAATATATATATATTTATACATAATTTGTAGGTCAAAGAAACTAGAAATGCTTTAGAAATAAATCACAATAAAATACTATATATCAAAAGTTTGGGGATGTGGATAAAGCAGTACTTATACAAAAGAAATTATAAAGAAAAAAATCAATGAAATAAGAAATTAAACAAAGAAATCAGGCAAAGAAAACAGTAAATTTCAAAGAACATAGAAGGAAGGAAATCATAAGGTTAGGGAAAACATGCCTGAGAAGTTGCAAATATTACTAGCTCTTCTAGTGTTAATTTGTCCTTGCCTTCACGTTAGATAGCCCATCTGTGCAAGTAGGATACCTGAGCCTTGAAACTGCTTTTGCCCTGAGGGCTTTGGTTAATCTAGGCAAACTTGGACTTCTGTTTTGGTAGCCTCATGAAGTAAGAAAAAAGGAAGTAATGACCCAGGGCTCACCCTGAGCCTGGGAATCTAATAGAAAACCCTCTTCCTTATCAAGATGGTTTCAAAAGACCACACCCTCAGGGGAAGATAAACCAGGGGAAGTAAATCTGCCCTGAACCCAACCCCAGGGCACTAGTAAAGGTTGCCTCATACTGCGGGCAGCTGGTGTTCAACTGACCTCCCCAGTTCTTCCTTTTCCTTCAATTCTGTTCTGATCGTTCTTTATGATCTTTTCATTTCTGTAACATTTTTACTAGATTTTAAAATATGATTTAGGGGGAATAAAATATATATATATACACACATATATATTTTAGATAGCATTTACATGCATTTATCACGAGGAAGGGCTTGAAATACTTAGGCCAATGTTATCAGAAACCAAACCTCTTTATGTGATAGAAGCATAAAAATCTTTCTAGGAGTTACACACACCAACTTAAGGTTACTGGTTACCTGTGGGATGGAAGGGAGGAAGAAGAGAAGGAGATGGGTCTTTAGCTTTATTTGTAATGTTTTATATCTTTAAAAGAAAACAAAAAATATGAAGCAAATTTGCAAAACATTAACGTCTATTAAATCCTGGTAGTAGGTGGAAGCAGACATTGGTGGATCACTTGCTCAATGTCCATGCTCTCTTTCTTATCAGTGGAACCCCAATTTTGATGAGGATGGTAATGCCACCCTTCCAAAGTTTCCTGTAACCTGGAATGGCAATATGATATCATTCTGGCCAAATTGAGGTGGGCAAAAGTCTCAGGGAAGGGCTTCCTGATGCAATAAAACAACAATAACAAGGTTCTGTGTATGGAGAAGGCCCTTTTCTGTCTTCTTCCTACCTGGAACAGAAAAGGTGACTGGCAGCAGCCATCTTCAGATCATGAGGATTGAAACCACTTAAGGTGATGCTAAGGGTTGAGGAAAAGCAAGAGAGAAACCTGGTCCTTGCAGGCTTTGTAAGTTATCCCATCACCTTTGCACTGCCTCCCTCCAAACTTCTCGTTATGACAGAAAAATTAACGTTTTAAAGTCACTATTTTTCCTTTTTTGTTACAAGCTCCTGAACAAGCTCTGGTAAACAGATTATACTATTTTCTATATGTTGAAATGTCTCATAATTTTAAATTATTTTAAAATTTAAAGAGGTAACAGAAAATATAGGGAAGTAGAAACTATTCTACCAAACGAGTTCAGCCTCTCTACTCTGTTTAGGCTGGCTAAAGGGAATTAATGGCTGTACCAACGTCGTACCCTCTGTTTCTGAGAAGTTTCTTTTGCAGAATTGGATTCCTATTCCAAGTTTGAAAAAGGAATAGAAGTGGAGTAGTGTTCAATTCTGCTGTGTCATCTTCTGTGGTTCTGAACACCAGCAGGGATGAGGACAGTCTTCTTGTCTGCTTGATACGACATTTCCAGCTCATGGAGCTAAGCCAGTTTGACGGATGTTACTGACATCACTTACTAGAACACTGCTTGGTGGCCTGTGACCCTTGATCATATTTTGTCATAAGGTGAATCACATTAAGGTGTTTCGTTAGCAAACAACAGAAAATAACTAGGTAGTTCAGGCAGAAAGAATGTACAGGAAAGAAGGTTACATGACTGAAAAGGGAACTGAAGAAACCAAGGGAGGAGGATACAGAAATAGACATCTTCAAACATTCTAGTGGCAAGAAAACTCAAAGGCCTTGGCAGGTCATTGATTGACTAAAAGATTCCAGTCATTTATCTCAACCTTGTGACACTCAGTCTAAATTCAAAGTCCCAGGTTTGTTTGTGTGTGTGTGCGTGTATGTGTGTGTGTGTGTGACAGACAGAGAGACAGACAGAGAGACTTATTAGCTAAGCATAAGCCTTAGGACTTCTTGTCTGCTACCAGGATTTGGACTTAAAGAATGTGACAAACAGAGCCTTTAGATTCTGAAAGGAAGAACATGCCACTGATTTGTCATCTCTCTGCATATATGTAGAAGGGCTATTGTTCTGAAAGTAATTTGGGCCACTGTGACAAAGGGGTCTGGGTGCCAGGCAGCTAAAACAATGATAACTATCTATTGTTGAGGTATATGTGCAAAAAGAAACTAGTTTATTTATCCTAGAGCTTCTCTTAATCACCATTGTTTTCTATTTTTGCAGATTTTTTAAAAGCATATTTCTAAATGTCCCTGTTAAATGAATGCATAGGTATTATTATCAACTGAAAAGTATGCTGCTCAAAGCATGGACTTGTCAGATATTAGAATCAGAAAAGTGCAACCTTTCAACTTATTTTTAAGAAGCCTTTATAGCTATGGTCATGTGAGTAACTCATAACCTCAGTGAACAAGGATAATTAATATTACAAAAACCCAAAGGTCATTCCAAGATAAAGTGTTACCTTGTAGGATCATTTATTCAAACAAGTAAGATATTTTAAATAAATAAATATGTAGACAGTGATCCTCTATGTACAAGTTAGACTTACTTTTGAAAAAAGCCTTGAAAATCTTTGGAAATTACTTTCTAGCAGTGTTATTTTTTTTCCATCATTTTGAAGTTTTTTAACTAACTGGCAATTTTGTTTTTGTTAGAACTTAGGTTGACATTTCTATTTATTTTTCATCTGTCTTTTTGTTGTCTTCAACTAAAACCACTGAAGAACAAAGAACAGCATATTTAAATCTTAAGTTTGAAAAAACTGTTCTGTTTTGTGGTTCAGAATAATGCATGAACACACATACGTTTATCTCCTCTTTCTCCAGAGACTACATTAAGATGAAACTAAAGACATGAAAAAGGACAAAGTCAACAACAATGAAGAGAATCAGAAGGGACCATGGATGGATGAGAGATTTCAACACATTTACACAAGATGAAAAGTAGATAGAGACATTCACTTCTGGGAGCAGAGTGGCTCAAATATTCTGAAGCTTAAATTAAGTCTCGCATAAATTACAACAAACATGACTCTAAAAGTATTGCTGAGATCACAAGAAAGTGAACAAAATCTCTAAAAGCTGAAAGTCAATAAAACATGAACAGAAGAGGAGGAGAGGGAGAGAAAAAGAGAGAGGAAGGAGCAGACAAAGAAAAAAAGTAAGTGAGCCAGACCACTATAACAAAGCTTCATCCTTCATGCCACTTGTGATTGTAAAACCACCAAGCTATGGAATTTTGCGTAATAAAAAGAATAGGATATATAGGAAAGCTAAGATTGGGGAAAATACTCCAAACCTGTACAGTCTCATAAAAAATTTACTGAAATACAATACAAGTAAATAAATACATATATAAATGCTACTGCCAGTTTCCTTCTCCAATAAATAAATGCAATAGTAATCATATACAAAACAGCTAAGTTTGCTTGCTGTGGTGTAATGTCGTAACTTGTGAGTCACGGAGAAAAGGAGAAGGAAGGACAACATTATTCTTAGGCTGAAAGGTTGTGACCCCAGAGGTGGAGGGTTACAGTTCACTGCTTTCCTTTCTTTTACTCTGGCTTAAAATAGAAACCCTACCTATCTTGTTTCCCAGTTTTCTTCTTTCACAAAGAAGATGTACACGAAGTTCCAGATGTGTCCACACGCAGGGTGCCATCTTGCTGCTCTGAGCACTGTATCCATTAGCTCCAATCTCTTGCAAATGCTTCCTAATCCCAACTAATACAGAGAATAACTGGGATGTGTCCATCTCTCCTTTCTTTTATTTTCTTCACAGTGTTGTCTCTGATGGAATGCGACATTGACTCCTTTGTTCCTAGGATATCACATATTCATTTGTTTCCTTTAAAATTATAATTCCAGGGCTTCCCTGGTGGCGCGGTGGTTGAGAGTCCGCCTGCCGATGAGGGGGACGCGGGTTTGTGCCCCGGTCCGGGAGGGTCCCACGTGCCGCGGAGCGGCTGGGCCCGTGGGCCATGGCCGCTGGGGCTGCGCATCCAGAGCCTGTGCTCCGCAATGGGAGAGACCACAGCGGTGAGAGGCCCGCGTACCGCAAAAAATAATAATAAAATAAAAAATAATAATAAAATTATAATTCCAGGCTACCCTTCAAAACTTTAAGGCTTTCTTTTTTTGTTCACCGCTTGGATCCACATAACCAGAATATTTACTTGTGTTTGGAATGCTGTCTTAACTATGTATATTTAAAAGAATACATAAGCTTTGGAGAAGCTTATGCAATGCATAAGTGCAATGCATACTTGCATGTTAGATGGATAAATCGAGGAAAGAGGAAAGTTGAAGACTGTATGTGTGTTTGCATGTGTGTGTGCATCTGTATGTTTTGTAGCCTTTCGTGAAACACTATGTTTAACAGGGTGGCTTTTTTTTGAATTCTGATGTTTCGCTCAAGCACAAGCAGAGTCAAAATGTGAAAAATCATGGATAGGCTAATACAATTTCTAGTTTTGGTGACTTTATTCTTTTGCTTATTTACCTTGAATGTATAAATTTACTCATTACAAACAAAACAGAATTGTAATGATGGAAAAGGCAAGATTGCCCCAGAGGAAAATGTTGGTAACAATTCTGTAATCTGTAAACTAAAACTGAGGCCCACAGCAAAGTAGGTAAGCTAAATCTCAGATTCATCCATTAAGCTCATTAAGGGGGCTGAAGTATTCTTGGTGGCACCCCTAGGTCCCACCAGGACCAGAAACAAATGCTCAGTCTTTCTGGCTGAAAGTACTCAAATTTAGGCTCTCGGGATTCCCACAAGCCAATCTTCTTCATGAACATAGGGGCATACATTTTAAACAAAAAATTAACAAATCTAATCCATTGATATATTAAAGGATCATACATCACAATTAAGTAGCAATTATTCTAGCAATTCAAGGGTAGTTTAATGAATAAGTTCGTGTAATTCACCACATTAACAAGAAAAAAGAGGTATAGATCATATGGTCATCTCAATAGGTAGAGAAAAAGCATTTGATAATTACTCTTAGCAAATTAGGAATAAAAGTAAACTTCCTTAACCTGATCAAAAGTATCTCTGTAAAAATCTACAGCAAACACCTTACTTCATGTTGAAATGTTAAAACATTCCCCTACAGATGGGAAATGAATCAAGGATGCCTTCTATCTTAACTTTCATTCATCACTGTGCTGGTTCTAGCCAATGCAATAAGGCAAGAAAAGAAATCATAAGGATTGGGAAGAAAAAAATTCTACTTTATTCACAGATGATATAGTTATGTATACAAAAATCTAAAAACATTGAAAGGTAATTTCAGAATTATTAAGTAAATTTAGCAAGGTCATGAGATCCAAGATCCAAAACACTGCTCTTTTTATACATCAGAATAAACAAATAGAGTATGAGAAGTTTAAATGACCCCATTATACCAGCATCAAAAAATTCAAACCTTCAGGGAAATGCAAACAAAAAACCCAGTATTACACGACTACCCACCCAATAGAATGGCTATAACAAAAATCAGATGATACAAAACGGTGGCAAAAATATGGGGCAACAGTAAATCTCCTACACAGCTGGTAGGAGTGCACATTAGTACAACTACTTTGGAAAACTGTTTGGCACTATCTAGCACAGTTGAACATATATCTACTCTATCACAGTAGAGTATTCCCACTGTATTTCCCAGTATTTCCACTTCTAGGCATATATCCAATAGAAATGTATACATAACTTCATCAAAAAATGTGTAATAATGCTTACTGTAGTACTTCCAAATGTCCAAATACTGGACAGACCATAAGTGTCCATCAACATTAGACTGGATAAAAAAGTGTGTATTTTTATATAATAAAATACCATACAGAAACGAGAAGGAACGACATATAAGCACATCAACAACAGGGATAAATCTCACAAACATAATGTTGAACAACAACACAAAGCCAGATACAATAGAGGACATATGGAATAGTTACATTTACAGTCAGCCCTCCATATCTGCGGGTTCTACATTGGCAGATTCAGCCAACCATGGGTCTAACATGGGGACACAAAGGGCTGACTGTAAGGGACTTAAGCACCCCCTTATTTTGGTTTCCATAGGGGTCCTGGAACCAACTGAGAGACAACTGTACACAAAATTTTAAAAGAGACTGAACTTATCTACAGTTTTACAAGTCAGAATAATGGTTACATTTGGTAGAAAATATCAATAGTAAGTGGGAATGAGCACAAAGGGACTTCCAGGTGGTGATAAAGTTCTATTTCTGGATCTAAGTGATGGTTGCAGAGATGGGTTCACTTAACAAACTTTTCACTTAGGATTTCTGTACTTTTTGAGTATAACTATATTTCAGTTAAAAGCTTTTTAGAAAAGAAAAACTAGAGCCTAAAGAAACTGGGAAGTGAAAGGGAATGATACAGGTAAAAATAGGGAGGAAACAATAATGTTTTCATCTTAAAAAGTGGGGAGTCAGCAGATATTATTCATGGAACAAGTAATGTAGGTTTAACTATTTTGAGGTTGCAAAAGTGATGAACAGAGAAACTAGGACTAGTGTCAAAACTATAAAATGAGGATGTGTAGCAGAAGGGGATGAAGTAATGAACTAAATCTTCATTTGTCATAGCAGGAAATTAACGCACAGTGCCAAAACCTGATAAAGAAACTAAGTATCTTAAAACAACAACTCTTTGTTATTTCTCATAATTCTGTGGATTTGCTGGGCCGTTCCTCCACTGATTTTACTTGGGCTCACCCATGGGCTGCATTCTCCTGGAAAGATGGCTGGGCTGGATAGTCCAGTCCAAGGTGGCCTTACTTGCACATCTGGCTGTTAATGCCGGCTGACAACTAGGGTACTTCGGTTCACCCCTACAGGCTAGATCTGCTTCCCTAAATGACGGTCTCAGTACAGCATTTATCCAAAAGGCCAAAAGCAGAAGCTGCAAGGCCTATTAAAAGCTCAGCCTCGGATTTTGCAAAATATCTCTTCCATCTTAGGCTATTAAACAAAGAATGTCCCGGGGCCAACCCAGGCTCAAGAGGCAGGGGGGGCGGGGGGGGGGGTGTTGGTGGAACACGGACACTCTGCCTCTTGATGGAAGGAGCTGCAAAGTCATGTTGTAATGGGGTGAACATTAAGAGGAAGAGGAATCTGTGGCCACATTTACAATCTACTACCATCTGCCCTCTGTTCACAATTATTTACATTTCTCTCTCATGCAAAAGAACAAAAACAAAAAGTTCAAATTGATTGTTTCTGGGAAGTATAACAGGGAATAAGGAAGGGGGCGGGGACAGGGTTTTTTTTTACTCTAAGGCATTCCACATTATTCTTTTTAAACACATGCATGTTGTATAAAAATAAATATTTCTAACATTTATATAAGGTTCAGTGCATATAAATTCCTTGCTTTGAAGAGAACAGGAAAGGCAGTTTCTCCTATTCCCATTTTAAAAATGCCAAACAACATTTACTGAATATGGATTTTAAGAACTGTGACATCATTAAACTACTCAGAACCAACATTCTTCAGTTTTGTCCTACCTACTAAGGATTCTGTTTAAAAATGTGATTGTATATATGAAACATGCTTCTTAAACTAAAAATGTTTTATAACTCACTATCCATTATCCATTGCTACTGTTTCTATGTTGTACCTGGCACTGTATTAAGCTGTGCAGAGGCCACAAAAGGACCAGAAAATAAGGTTCTAGCCACAAGGAATTAACAGTCTAGATGAAGAGACAAGGTGACACCCACAAACCAATTATAGGACACTATGCTAAAATGTAAGGGTCCCTGCAGACAGAGACATTACTCATTGTTCACTGCAGCCTCATCAGGACCCCCACATATGATAAGATCTTGATAAATATGCATTAATGGAGAGATGGATCAATTACATGACTGACCATAGTTCAGAGCCTGGACACAGTACCAATTGGGAATGCTGGAAGCATCTAAGAGGCAGAGATCAAAGTAGCTGCTGTACTCATCCATGGCAGCAAGGCTGGACTTTATTTCCCATCAGGGTATGACAAAATCATAGTGCTACAAGAGGAGAAGATGAATACCGCAGCCTGGAGGTGCCCAGAAAAGGAAAGACTCAGAGGTGAAAAAGGGTCCAGACCACCCTGGATGGAAGCAGAGAAGGTGAGGGCTGTGGGGTCCCTGAGAGAGCCCACTTTCTGCCCCGTGACAGCTGGGCAGACAGAGGAGTAGACAGGATGGCAAGGGACGGGAAGCATTTCAGGGCACCTGAGGAGGAGGGAGGGAACAAATCCCACCACCGAGAGGGCCACAACGGAGCCCCAGTCACAAGTGCTGCTGCCCATCCACAGAGAAGGATCTCACCTTCTCCTCGCATTTGTATCCAGCACCCCATTCATACTAGACTAAGCAGAGAAACCAGGGGTGAGTTGGACATTCTCCCACTCACCAGGATGTGACAGCCTTTTACAGTGGGAGAGACACCAGTTACAGGATGACTGAGGGCCTTGGAGCATCCCAGAATGGTAGAAACCTAGGCTGTGAGCTCAGGCACCCCTCGGTTCCTATGCTGGTTCCAGTGCTCACAGCTCAAGATCCTCAGGCAAGTTAATCTGTTAAGTCTCAGTTTTGTCACTTGAGACCAGTCTCTGCCACCCAGTTTGTGAGGATGAAATGAGGTCCTCCATGTTAAGGTCTCAGAGGACTCCATGGGCCCTACTATTGTCAGGCAGACTCACAGCTGTGAGCCCAGGGAGGCTGGATGGAGGTGCTGGCTTTTGATCTGGGGACTTGAAAATGAGTAGAATTATTTTTTTAATTTTTTATTTACTTATTTTTTGGCTGTGTTGGGTTTTCATTGCTGTGCGTGGGCTTTCTCTAGTTCGGTGAGCAGGGGCTACTCTTCCTTGCAGTGCATGGGCTTCTCATTGCGGTGGCTTCTCTTGTTGTGGAGCATGGGCTCTAGGCACGTGGGCTTCAGTAGTTGTGGCTCGCGGGCTCTAGAGTGCAGGCTCGGTAGTTGTGGCACACGGGCTTAGTTGCTCCGTGACATGTGGGATCTTCCCGGACCAGGGCTTGAACCCGTGTCCGCTGCACTGGCAGGTGGATTCTTAACCACTGTGTCACCAGGGAAGTCGCCAAAAAATGAGTAGAATTTAGATATGCAGAGATGGACAAGCCAGAGCATCCCAAGTGGGAGCAAGGAAAACAAAGCCCCAATGCAGAAAACAGTATGTGGAGGGAGCCACAAAGCTTTCCATTTGACTGGCTGTGGAGGATACAAGGGAGCTACATCTGGAAGGGCAGATGGGTGTCCTGGGTATCCTGGGGTGTCCTGGAGTGTTCAGAGCAAGAAACACAGACCTTTTCCTACAGTCAGTGGGGAACCATGAAAGGTTTAAGCAGGGAAGTGACTGGGTCAGAGGTGGGAAGTGGGGCAGGAGGCTCGTGAGGATGGATTAGATGTGAAGAGTCCATGTGGGCCCAGGTCCAGCTCCTGGATGGACAGGTGGATGGGTGCCTTTCAAACAGATCACCTCTGACATGTTCTAGAAAAGACCTAGGGTTGAGAAGTAATTCTTAGGACTTTATCTCTTTCACAACTGGCTTCAAAGCAGAGAAGATTGGTTGACAACAAGACAGGAGATGAAGAGCCATGTTAATGATTGGAGAGGCAACATGGTTCAGGAAAATATTGATACACCTCTTCTAATCATTCACCAAGAAGGTATGTGCAAGGGAGCCACGTGGGAAGCAAAGCTCTGCAGCCCAGACAAGAGCTGAAGTCCAGACGTGGTCTGGCCGTGGACAAAATGAAAAGTGGATTTCTCTCTATATCTCCCTCACACCTCTCTACGGTCCCATTGTACTATTAGCATGTCCTCTTCCCTCAACTGACCAGAGTCCACAGCCACATCCAAATACACTATATCTTCACATGTAGGGTGGTGTAGACATGTGAAGTCCCAGCTGTGGGACTTTAGGCAGGTGACTTATCTTGGTCACTCGAGATCTCTGCAGTAAACTGAAATAAGCATGTATCCTTTAGCAGTGGACTTACTGCCTTTTCTAACATAGAGGGAAAGCTCTTGAAACTCTACAGGCACTGGACCAAGAGCCCCTGTATGTCCCCAACCTCAAGGACAGCTGAGTGTATGTTCAGAGAGCTCATGTGCTTCCCTTTCAGGCTGATCCTAAATACACAGATGCTGTTTGCTCATAATACAAAGAAGATATGTCACAATCTGTGAGAACATCTGAACTTGTAACAAACTTAGAGTCAGGTACTGGGGTAAATGTTCCGGAGACCTGCAGGTGTTTACAGACCAAATTGTTTTTTTTATGAAGAAATTACATGAATTGTTGACACTGGTAAAAAAAATTCCAAAATGAAATCTGATTCCATACATTTTTTTGCTGGTTTTAAACTAAAACAGTTTCATATAATATTGTTTCCCTTTTGAATCTTGTAGTAAGAGTGTTATTATTGCCACTGATAAGCCTCTACAAATATCAAGCCATTTATATCAAATATGTGTGATATAAACATGGACCCTCCCATCTTTCTCATTGGGAAGACAGGGTTCACGACAAATTTTACTCTCACTATCTCAAATTCTGATTAAGGTTTTGGACTAGAGTTTAAGTTTCTATCTTCATATTAAATAAGTTATTCAGTAATGAATGAAAACTTCGTAAGACTATGGAACTCACGTTTGTCCACATGAAACACTAGATAGAGTTCAAGTATGTAAAAGGCACCATTTAAATAAAACATATTCTTATCCGTTCCATCTCCAGTAGACTTTACCTGTGGCATTTTCTTAGCTCAGGTGAAGTTTTTTATAAAAACTGAAAATAATAAAACTATATTTTAAAACATCTTTGAGTAATTCAAGGTGGACTTTCTTCTAGCTAGTCTGAACATGTCAGGTTTTATATACTGGCATTAAGAATAACCTTGAAAGCAGCCTTGCAGTTACTTTCAAAACATTTAGGTGTTCCCCTTCATCATAATTACTTCATGAGGTGGGATAAATGTGAGAGAATCAGAGTTCTTCCTTGCCGAGAACTAACGTAGGTAGACTTGTGAACTCAGGCAGAAAGGGACTGTATTGGACACACATCAGAGAACATAAAGAATCAACATAAATATGTGTAAGAAAACCAACAGCACGAAGAAATGAAAAACTAGCAAAAAAATAAAAGAAAACTTGATTTGAGGAATTAGAAATAATTCGAGGAACAAAGTATCAAATCACAAGCAAGCAAGAAAGCTAACAATAACATAAGACAAACCATCTAACACCTAAAGGGAAATATGAAAATATATATTTATTATATATAATTTTATATGTATAAATGACACGGGGAGGGGGAAGGGTAAGATGGGACAAAATGAGAGAGTGGCATGGACTTATACTACCAAATGTAAAACAGGTAGCTAGTGGGAAGCAGCCACATAGCACAGGGAGATCAGCTCCGTGCTATGTGACCACCTAGTGGGGTGGGATAGGGAGGGTGGGAGGGAGACGCAAGAGGGAGGAGATATGGGGATATACGTATGTGTATAGCTGATTCACTTTGTTATAAAGCAGAAACTAACACACCATTGTAAAGCAATTATACTCCAATAAAGATGTTAAAAAAAATTTTTAGTGCCAATATATAAATTATATATGTATATAAACTCAAAGTTTTGTCTTATGTTATTCTTGTTACATATGTATATAAAAGTTATGCTACCCTTTAGTGAGAGTCAAAAAACAAGAAAGTTTGAAATTATAAAAAGTTTAAAAATTTAGTAGGAGGGCTAAAGATAAAGTATAAGTAAATCTTTTATATTAGAAAGCCAAAACCCAAACAGATAAGAAATATGACAGAAAACTATCCAATTAATGGTGTTACTAAAAAGTGAAGAAAATGGAGAGGGACTTCCCTGGTGGTCCAGTGGGTAAGACTCTGTGCTCCCAGTGCAGGGGACCTGGGTTTGATCCCTGGGTGGGGAACTAGATCCCACATGCATGTCACAACTAAGAGTCCACATGCTGCAACTAACAGCCCGCATGCCGCAACTAAGAGTTCACATACCGCAACTAAGAAGTCTGCGTGGTGTAACTGAGTCCACATGATGCAACTAAGAAGTCCACATGCCACGACTAAGAAGTCTGTGTGCCGCAACTAAAGATCCCGCATGCCGCAACTAAGACCCTGCGCAAAAGGGAGGGAGGGAGGGAGGGAGGAAGGGAGGGAGGAAGGAAGGGAGGAAGGAAGGAAGGGAGGAAGGAAGGAAGGAAGGAAGGAAGGAAAAAATAAAGACCAGGATGGGGGCTTTAAAATAAAAAGAAAGAAAAGAAAATGGAGAGAAGGGATTTATTAAAAGTAATAGAAAAAATTTCCTCCAAATGAAAGTTTTATGTCATCACACAATGACTTTTCCCAGCAAAATAAAACTTCTGAAAGATCTACAACTAGACACACAAGATCAAAAATAAAGAAATATAAAAAATCTCCATGGTGTTGGGTCGGGGGGCAGAGTAACTACCTACAAAAAACAAGTAACATTCTGACATTGGACTTCTCATAGGCAATACTGGATGTCAGAAAAAAACTGTAGGGAAAATAAATTTTGAAGATAGAATTGTATATTCAGCCAAGCTATCGATCATATGTGATTTATCTAAATAAGGACATTTTTGGACAAACGAGGCCTCAAAAAACTACTTCTGACTTTCTTAAGAAGTTACTAAGGGATGTACTCCAGAAAGAGAAAGACATGGGATCCAGGAAACAGTGGATCCAGCCTGGGAAGGTTGTATAGAAAAATCTCAGGACAGCTGTCCAGAAGAGAGTGACAGGTCCTAACTCAGGTCGGGGAGGCTAAGACCTGGAGAAAGACAGGGGCTTTGCAAGAGTTGCTATGTCTGAAAGGCTTACTAAACTTGAGGCTCTGGGAGGGAGGAAGAAAAAAGAAAGATGAAAGATGAGAAATGTCAGGAAAGACCAAAGGCTATACAAGAAGGTAGTGATCTAACTTCAAAGCAAAGTAAAAAGTGGTATGATTTTAAGTAACCAATAGAGTGAAAGAAAAGGAAAACCATTTGACTTTGATGTTACTGTGTCTCCTCCCTTTCAAGTAGCCTGACAAAGGACCCTTAGATTGGTGTATACAAACTATGGATACTGCCCCTCCCTGTAGTGGGCAATAACTAAGTAATCGTAATAATGCAAATGCCTTCTTTGTGAGTTAAAACTGTTAAAATCAACCATAGATAAAGCATGGGAAGCCATTACACAATTGCAGAACTGAGGAAAAAATAAAGACCAGGATGGGGGCTTTAAAATAAAAAGAAAGAAAAGAAAATGGAGAGAAGGGATTTATTAAAAGTAATAGAAAAAATTTCCTCCAAATGAAAGTTTTATGTCATCACACAATGACTTTTCCCAGCAAAATAAAACTTCTGAAAGATCTACAACTAGACACACAAGATCAAAAATAAAGAAATATAAAAAATCTCCATGGTGTTGGGTCGGGGGGCAGAGTAACTACCTACAAAAAACAAGTAACATTCTGACATTGGACTTCTCATAGGCAATACTGGATGTCAGAAAAAAACTGTAGGGAAAATAAATTTTGAAGATAGAATTGTATATTCAGCCAAGCTATCGATCATATGTGATTTATCTAAATAAGGACATTTTTGGACAAACGAGGCCTCAAAAAACTACTTCTGACTTTCTTAAGAAGTTACTAAGGGATGTACTCCAGAAAGAGAAAGACATGGGATCCAGGAAACAGTGGATCCAGCCTGGGAAGGTTGTATAGAAAAATCTCAGGACAGCTGTCCAGAAGAGAGTGACAGGTCCTAACTCAGGTCGGGGAGGCTAAGACCTGGAGAAAGACAGGGGCTTTGCAAGAGTTGCTATGTCTGAAAGGCTTACTAAACTTGAGGCTCTGGGAGGGAGGAAGAAAAAAGAAAGATGAAAGATGAGAAATGTCAGGAAAGACCAAAGGCTATACAAGAAGGTAGTGATCTAACTTCAAAGCAAAGTAAAAAGTGGTATGATTTTAAGTAACCAATAGAGTGAAAGAAAAGGAAAACCATTTGACTTTGATGTTACTGTGTCTCCTCCCTTTCAAGTAGCCTGACAAAGGACCCTTAGATTGGTGTATACAAACTATGGATACTGCCCCTCCCTGTAGTGGGCAATAACTAAGTAATCGTAATAATGCAAATGCCTTCTTTGTGAGTTAAAACTGTTAAAATCAACCATAGATAAAGCATGGGAAGCCATTACACAATTGCAGAACTGAATGCAAATCTTATGAATGTTGATAACATGAAAGCAATGTGCAGCTGACAAAAGGGGCTCTAGATTAATTTAATAAGTAGGCTTGCATCTCTTAAGAACGAAATTGCCGCAGAGGAATCCAAAGCAATCAAATCACTATGAAATGCCAAACTCCTAAATTTGGTAAATTCAGCAAATTTGTTATTCATCA
Organism: Physeter macrocephalus; assembly: GCF_002837175.3. Lineage (NCBI taxonomy): Eukaryota > Metazoa > Chordata > Mammalia > Artiodactyla > Physeteridae > Physeter > Physeter macrocephalus. The sequence continues at coordinate 51,495,836 of NC_041224.1, forward strand.
AGTTGCAATTTAGAGAATCGGGCTACCTCTTACAGGAGATAAAAGATTAAAGAGAAAGGGTGCTAAACTTAAGGGGATTAAAATATTAACTGAAGGTGATAGAACAAGAAATAGACGTTTAAGCATAGTATTTAAAGTTTAAAATATCAGCAGTAGAGGAATTTTTAGAAAAAAATATAACTATCAAACGTCAGGAAGGGTAGAGGTAGAGGAAGTACAGGGTCATGTGATCTATTAAATCCTCTATCATAATGAGGAGTCAATAGATTGTTCTAAAGCTGATAAAATTAGGCAAAAGTAATACAAGCTTATTATTTTGAATTTCAGAATGAATCACAGAAGGATGAAAAAGAAACAGTGAATAAAGTGTGTCTCAGAAGAATGTGACTAGGGCTTGGGCAAGGTAGGCCAGGAGACACTGCTTTTCATTGTAAGCTTGCTTTTGCTATTTTACTTTTATACCAAGTGCATCAATGTCAGTAATATTTTGGATGTGTGTATGTGTATTTTCCTTACAGGCACGGACGATGCTGGAGCCATCTTTGTTTTAGCAGGTCTAGCCTAGTAGCTGCACAATAGCAGTAAAATAACAATAATAACAGTAAAATCATCTATTTGGTAAGCACCCACCATGCCCCAAACATGTACAAGTACTTCACATATGTTATTCCTTACACAACCCTGCAAGGTAAATATTCTATCTTTCCAACAAGGAAACTGATGTAAAGGAATTCAAAAAAAAAGAAATTGTCCAAGGACACACAACTAGTTAGTGGCAGAATTTGAACCCAAGTTCTGAAAACCAACAGGATTTGAATCTAAGTCTGACTGTCTCTAAGACCTTTTAAACTAAATCAACATTTGAAGGAATTACTGTGAATGAATGTGAATAAATGAATGCATACAAAACTCAAAACGAATGTCAGTTACATTGTTCCTTGCCTCAAAAAAATACCATTCTATCTTGCGACCAGTATCACCATCTAGAACCAAAAGGCTTGAGATTCATAAACATCCTGCGCCTGAAATAACTTGAAGAGGCTATTATGTGAAGCAACAAATAAGGTCTAATAGAAACCAGAGGGAAAATTTAGATTCTCAAAAGTAAGTGGAGGGCTTCCCTGGTGGCGCAGTGGTTGAGAGTCTGCCTGCTCATGCAGGGGACACGGGTTCGTGCCCCGGTCCGGGAAGATCCCACGTGCCGCGGAGCGGCTGGGCCCGTGAGCCATGGCCGCTAAGCCTGCGCGTCCGGAGCCTGGGCTCCGCGACGCGAGAGGCCGCAGCTGTGAGAAGCCCGCGTACCGCAAAAAAAAAAAAAAAAAAAAAAAAAAAAGCACGTGGAGAGATTTTTGTACAGTAATGGAACAAATTGAAATAATTCAGGCTGAAGAAACACTGGGTCGTAAATACATATTGAATTAACCTCAACATTTTCAGCCTTCTGAGCTAAAAGATTATTTTCATGCAGATTTAAATGGCTTAGGGATTAGGGTTTAATGCAAAATTAGTTTGCCTAAGTGGCTGTGTCTTTGAGCCCAAAGAAGGGCACATGGATGCAAGAGTGTACCCTGCCTTAAGAGCACAGTACTGTTCCCCAGGCCTTTTTGACTATTTGCTCTATCAATAAAAAAGGCATATGTTACACTGGATTAAAACATGCATTATGGCACATACACAGATATAGAAAACTTAAAAGAATGAAATAAATACAGCAAGTAAACAGAAGTTCTACTTTTTCTTCTTACCCCCCAATGGGTAGTCTTATAACAAGCCTACACTCAATTTAGAAAAACACTCATCTATGGGATTACCACACAGTGAGCAAGTAGCCATGGAGAACAAGTTGTATATAAAATAAAACAAAAATATTATAATTAGAGCTAACCCTTATTAAGCACTTACCTTGTGCCAGGCACTTTCCTAAGCAGTCTGTGTGTTTTTAACTCATTTAATCCTTATAACAACCCTACGGGCAGGTTGTATACTTAACCCCCATATTACAAAAAAACAAGACTGATGCCCTGAAAGATTAAATAAGTTTCCCAAGGTCCCACAACTGTTAAGTGTTGGATCCAGGTTGCCTTTTTAAAAGTAAACGTTTTATTTTGGAATAATGCTTAATTTACAGAAGAGTTGCAAAAAAGTACAGAGTTCCCATATACCATCACACAGCTTCCTCCTCCAGGGTACATTTGGGAAACCAACAGTTGTACATTAACTAAATTCCAGGCTTTATTTGGGTTTCACCAGTTTTCCCACTAATATTCTCTTTCTGTTCCAGGATCAAACCCAGGGATACCACCCAAAAGTGGTACCCCTTCTCATTTGGTGCATGAGTTAGTGTTTTAACAGAGAAACAGAGTCACAGGAGGATGTGGAGATGGACTGTGAGAAGCCCGCGTACCGCAAAAAAAAAAAAAAAAAAAAAAAAAAAAGCACGTGGAGAGATTTTTGTACAGTAATGGAACAAATTGAAATAATTCAGGCTGAAGAAACACTGGGTCGTAAATACATATTGAATTAACCTCAACATTTTCAGCCTTCTGAGCTAAAAGATTATTTTCATGCAGATTTAAATGGCTTAGGGATTAGGGTTTAATGCAAAATTAGTTTGCCTAAGTGGCTGTGTCTTTGAGCCCAAAGAAGGGCACATGGATGCAAGAGTGTACCCTGCCTTAAGAGCACAGTACTGTTCCCCAGGCCTTTTTGACTATTTGCTCTATCAATAAAAAAGGCATATGTTACACTGGATTAAAACATGCATTATGGCACATACACAGATATAGAAAACTTAAAAGAATGAAATAAATACAGCAAGTAAACAGAAGTTCTACTTTTTCTTCTTACCCCCCAATGGGTAGTCTTATAACAAGCCTACACTCAATTTAGAAAAACACTCATCTATGGGATTACCACACAGTGAGCAAGTAGCCATGGAGAACAAGTTGTATATAAAATAAAACAAAAATATTATAATTAGAGCTAACCCTTATTAAGCACTTACCTTGTGCCAGGCACTTTCCTAAGCAGTCTGTGTGTTTTTAACTCATTTAATCCTTATAACAACCCTACGGGCAGGTTGTATACTTAACCCCCATATTACAAAAAAACAAGACTGATGCCCTGAAAGATTAAATAAGTTTCCCAAGGTCCCACAACTGTTAAGTGTTGGATCCAGGTTGCCTTTTTAAAAGTAAACGTTTTATTTTGGAATAATGCTTAATTTACAGAAGAGTTGCAAAAAAGTACAGAGTTCCCATATACCATCACACAGCTTCCTCCTCCAGGGTACATTTGGGAAACCAACAGTTGTACATTAACTAAATTCCAGGCTTTATTTGGGTTTCACCAGTTTTCCCACTAATATTCTCTTTCTGTTCCAGGATCAAACCCAGGGATACCACCCAAAAGTGGTACCCCTTCTCATTTGGTGCATGAGTTAGTGTTTTAACAGAGAAACAGAGTCACAGGAGGATGTGGAGATGGATACATATATCATTCCTTCACGTGTAGGTGACTGTGTTCTCCCTGATTCTGCATGTCATCTTTCCTCTATGCACGTCTTTCCCTGTGTCCAAATTTCCCCCTTTATAAAGACACAGCCATTTTGGACTAGGGCCCACCCTAATGACCGCATCTTAACTTGATCATCTACAAAGATCCTATTTCCGAAAAAAGGTCACATTAACAGGTACTGAGGGTTAGGACTTCTGCATTTTGGGGGCGGTCACAATTCAACCCATAACTAGGCACATCTGAAATCAACAGGGCAGACCATCAGGAAGGGCAGGCTGGAGACAGGCCCTGAGGTGCTGTATACAGGCAGAATTTCTTCTACTTCAGAGAATCCTCAGCTCTGCTCTTAAGACTTTTCAACTGATTCAATCAAGCTCACCCAGATTATCTAGGATAATCCTCCTTATTTAAAGTAAACTGATTGTGGACTTCAATCACAGCTAGAGAATACCTTCACAACCACATCTACATTAGTGTTCGACTGAATAACTAGGAACTGTAGCCTAGCCTAAATGACACATAATACTGACCATCATACATTATAATACGTTTAGATTCATAAACATAGAACTTACTGCCTTAACCGTGTTTAACCGTTACTCCCTTTGTCTTTTGAGGTTAAATAAGTCTTCTCTAAAGCCCAGACACTCCTCTAAAGTTGGCTGGTTTATTATTAAGGCTGTGATGACACTTTCCCTGGCTAATAGCAGAAAAGAAAAACCTGGAATAAGAAATGTTCATAGGCCAAGAGCAATGGGTTTTGCAAGGCTAGTGCAGCAGGAGGACCAGGGTCGCCAGGTTGGTGCCTGCACTGATGGCATCTCCAGATGGCAGCTCTTAGCTGGGTGGCAGAGGTCAAGAATCCAACAGGGCCCAAGCAAACCTCTACAAGGTTTTCCCCTCCTACCTTCCCGATCTTTAAATTACTGTCAGGTTCTCAAATGAGCATCTTGATAAGCAACCAAAAGAGAGGAGAAGCAATCTTTGGTTGGGTGTGGCTCACCAGAATAGCAGTTAAGGAAAAGCTGTCCACACAACCCTACCCCCGCTGCAGGCAACAAAGAACTAACAGTCCTGAAGCTTTATCATTAACCAGCTTGATGCCCCTCAGCAATGACCAAAGCCTACTGAGGTCACAATTCATACCTTCCACTATTTTACACGTTTTAACAGAAAGGGACTACTTTTCAGAAAGGGTTACAAGATGGTTTTCTTAAAATAACTGCAGAGACGGAGGACAGAGTCTTGGGGTACTGGAAGGAGGCTCCTTGGATTAGGGGCCTACCCTACTCCGGTGAAAGGAGCCTCCATTCGCCTGTAGCTCTCACCTGCTCAACTGCAGCTCACCTACAGCTATCATCTGCTCCCCTCCAACTCTCACCTGCTCACCTGCTACTCGCTCACCTGCAGCTCTGCTCTGCAGGTCAGAGGCTGACATCAAAAAACAGGTCAGACTTTCAGGATGGAATGAGTAATTCCGCAGCCCTGGAAATCTGTCCAGTCTACTCCAGGTTGCCCACACAACCTACCCCAGCGAACAGATGAGATCTAATGCTTTGCCTCCTGGCAGTCCACAGTTACTACTCAAGCACCACTGGGAACAACAGGGACCCAAAGCGACCCCAGACACCACTGGGCATCTTCAGGAAATTCTCTCCTACTTTCCAGTCAGAATCTCAGACTCATCCAAGAAGAGCAGAACTAAACCGCTCCCTCCTCTTCTACAGCAGCTCGCTTGGAGTCAAGGGTGTTACAATGTGAGGCTAATTATTGTAGCCTTTTAATATTCTCTTCTTTGAGGCCCTTCCGGGAAGGATGAAATAAAACACTGCATAATAACATATGAAATGAACGGTGGACTGGGAACCTTCAGTAACTGTGTGACCTTGGACAAAGCAGTGGACGCAGACTTGCAATCTCATTAATACAAAAGGAGACACAGGGGAAAGGCCCCTTCCTTTCCCTTGCCAGGGTGAGGAGGATCAGGCCAGAGGCAGGGTGTGTCAAAGAGGACCCAGGGAGGTGGCGCTGCCTTGTGGGAGCCACGACGCCTGGCTAGTCTCCCTTTTATACTCCCCACAATTTTTGTTCTGCTGACGGTCTCAATTTTATGTGCCGAATAGCTTTTTTTGCCTTGCTTTAACAGTGAGCTATATTATACAAACAGAAGGGTATAAAAAGCTTACATACAGTTTAGAAACTATTAACAACACGAACACCTGTGTATTTGTCACCAGCAAAGCCCACTAACAATTCTCAGGAAATAAAAATAAAATTCGGGTAGTATAATGAAGTCTAACCTTTTTATTCCCTTGGTGCATAGTCTGGTTTCCCTTGCTCACAGGGGGCCGCATGCAGAGACCTCGCAACCGGCCCTTCAGACCAGAGGTCCTCCTGGGAAAGAACTGCGCCGACACCTCAGCTCTAGGAAGGTGCGCAGAAGCGCCCCGCAGAGAACCTCAATTCAAGATGGCGGCGGGCGTGCGCAGAGACGCTGCCGAGGCTGCGACCTGAGCCCTGAGCATTACAGCTGCGCCCGCCCTCGAGAACTCCACCCCCGCCCACCCCCCACCACCCCGAGGAGATCCCTATAAAGCAGCCCCACCCATGGCCTTTCAGGGGAGGTTGTGTTCTGTAGAGAACGGGCTTGCACCCTTCCATCCTTAGATCAAAGAAGAAAGCTTTCTTTTGCTTCTGAACTAACCTGGGTGTCATTCTATTGGCTTGAAAGACACCGGGCAGGAGAACCCTACTTGGGGCCCAACTCCAAAGGGTCGGTAACATATTCACCACTCAGGAATAGAAATAGAATCTTACCGTACCTTAAAATCCCCACGTGCCTCCTCCAGATCATTTCCTTCTTCTTCCCCTAGAAAGCCAACCTTACTAGCCTGATTTTTGTCGTAATGGTTCTCTCTTGCCTTTTCTTATCACCTGCGAATGTGCCTCTAAAAAAATAGATAGATTAATTTTGTTTTTGACATTGATATCAATGCAGTCATGCTGTTAGGAGGTGATCTGTGACTTGCTTCTTGTGCTCAGTTTTCTATTTTTAAGAGTCCTTCATATTTTTGAGGGCAGCTGTGTGTAGGGCCTTCATTGTCACTGCCGTATCCTATTTCTTCACACACTGAGTCAAATATACCAGAATTTATGTATTCATTCTACTGTTGATGGGCATTTGGGTTGTTTCCAATTTGGAACCATTAAGATCAATGCAGCTATGAACACTCTTACATGTCTCCTGGCACACGTGTGTAAGTTTCTTCAGATAGGAGTGGAATTGCTGGGCCGTAGAGTGCACGGATGTTCACCTTTACTAGGTAATACTAGGTGATGCGATCCTGTTTTTCAAAGTGGTTGTACCAATATATATTCCCAGTAGCAGTTAATGAGTTCCTTGCACAACCTCAACATGATAAATTATCAGCTTTGTTGCTGTTGCTAATTTGTTAGTGTAAAATGGTTTATCACTGTAGTTTTAATTTGTAATTCTCTGGTAAATAATGAGATTGGGCATCTTTTCATATGATTGAGTCATATGTGTATTCTTCTGTAAAATGCCTGTTCATGCCTTTGCCCACTATTTTATCGAGTCATTTGTTCTTATTGCTTCATAAGAATGGTTATATAGGGCTTCCCTGGTGGCACAGTGGTTGAGAGTCTGCCTGCCGATGCAGGGGACACGGGTTCGTGCCCCGGTCTGGGAAGAAAAAAAAAAAAAAAAAAAAAAAAAAAAAATGGTTATATATTCTGTAGTTATGTAGAAGGGTATATATATATATATGCCCTTGTAGTTATATACTGCAAATCTCTATATATTTGTATCAACTGTTCACTACCTTAAAGGTATCTTCTGATAACAAAGTTCTTAAGTTGAGCATAGTTGAATTTGCAACTATTTATAGAAGTTTTGATCTGTAATAGGGACAGGCCTACCACCTTCTGCTGCTTCTTCAGGATTGTTTTGACTATCCTTGGCCTTTACCTATTCCGTATAAAGTTAAGAATCTTCTGGCCATGTTCAACCAAAAAACAAACAAAACACCAAAACTCCTACTGGAATTTCACTAAATCTATAGATCAAAAAGGACAAGTTTACATCTATATAATATTGTTTATCTATTGAAAAATATGGTACACATAGTGTATGTCTGCATAGTTTTAGGACCAAAGTCTTTCCGTAAAGTTTTTAGCCTTATAAAGAATTACATCTCTTTTAGAAATTTATTTACTAAGCACTTCATTTTTTATTGCTAATATAAATGGTATCTTTTAAAATTACATTTTCTAATTGCTTCTGGTATATAGAGATGCAATTAATTTTTATATTAACTATATATGCAGACATCTTGCTAACTCTTATTAACCCTAATTCATATACAGATTATTTTAGAATTTCTACATCTCATCTGCAAATAGTGACAGTTTTGTTTCTTCCTGTTCAATTTTTAGACTTTTCATTTCTTTCTCTTGTTTTACTACCCTAGCTATGACCTCCTACACATTGTTGAATAAGAATATTGGAAGTGGGCATCTCTGTCTTATCCCTTGAACTTAAACTTTTGACTATCAATAATGATGTTTGCTGCAGGTTTTTAAGAGGTCCTTCTCCAGATTAACAAATATCTCTTCTATTCCTAGTTTGCTTTAACTGCATTCCAGAAGTTTTAAAACATCATATTCAGTTCTATGTATGTAAATTTCCATTAGACATTTTCTTTGATCTGTGAGTTACTTAAAGTGTGCTTTTCATTTCTAAATGTAAGGTTTTTTCTCATATTTTGTTATTGATTTCTAACTTAATTACATTTAAATTTATTCATAGGAAATTCCATGAGTGCTTAAAAAGAAGCAACAATCTTCAACTGCATGGTGCAGTGTTCTCCATATGTCCGTTTTATTGTTTATTGATGTGTTCTTTAAATCTTCTATAACCTTACTGATTTTTATCTGTTTAGTCTATGAATTACTGAGAGAAATGTATTAAGATCTCCTACTAGCACAATGGATTTGTCTGGCTTCCATTGTAGTGCTGTCATTTGTTTGCTTTATGTATTTGAAGCTGTATGTATATATATAATATATATTACATACAATATATATTATATATATAAAATATATTTTATTGCTAATATAAATGGTATTTCATATATATCATATATACTATGTCTTACAAGTTTAGAATCATTATATATTTTGGGGAAATTAAGCATTTCACCATTATGTGGTGACACATTGCTCATAAAACTGTCTGGCTTAAAGTCTGTTTTTTTCTGATATTAATATATTTTTCCATCTTTCTTTTGATTAGTACTTGCTTATTGTATCTTTTTCCATCCTTTAACTTCCAATATTTCTATATCCTTATGTTTAAAAAGCATCTCATGTAAATAGCATATGCTAGACTGTATTTCTTTATCCAGGTTATCAATTTTTGTCTTTTAACCGAGGACTTCAGTCCTATTGTATTTATAGTAATTACTATTATATTTGAATTTATTTCTAACATCCTACTATGTGTTTTATATTTGTCTCACTTTATTCTTCTCCCACACCCCACTTCTTGTGAGTTAAGCAAGATTGGTTTTGCTTGTATTTCATCATTTGTCTTTTATTTGTTTAGAAGTTATCATGCCCATATCTTTTCTGTGGTTTGCCCTAAAAATTATAAAATGCATTTTTAATAATTCTAAAATTAATATTTTTAACCCCCTCCTGAAAAATCAAGTTTCTTAATTTTTTCTTCAATTCCAATTATCTGTCCACCTAATCCAATGCTTATGTTGTGTGGTATTTTCTTCTAATATTTTTTTTCCTGAAAATAGGACATTTTAATCATGTTTATAGTTAAGGTTTATTTAGGTTTATCTACATATAATATTTATATTTGTTCATCATTCCTTCTCATATCTCAGATCTTGTCTCTTAGACCATTTTTCTCCTAGCCAAAGTATATTACATAGAATTTCATTTAGTGGAGACCTTCTGGAGATAATTACCTGTTTTATGTATTTCTTTTATTTCAAATATCTTTGCCCTCATTCTTGAAAAATCATTTGTCTGGATATAAAATTTTTATTAACAATTGTTTTCTCTCAGCACATTATGCCCTCTGGCTTCCATTACAGAAGCCAGCATTAACACTAGTTGCCATTCTTTTGTAGAAGATCCATCTTTCCTCTCTGGCTGCTTTTAAGATCACCTCTTTTTCTTTATCCTGATGTATCTAGGAGGATGTTTCCTTTTATCTATCCTCCTTCAGATTCGTTAAACATTAGTGTCTTTTTTAAGAATTCTGGAAGAGTCTCAGCCATTTGTTGTTAAAATTAAATCCCCTCCTTATATCTGACTGAAATCTTTCACTTTGTCCACTTTTTCCTTTTTATTCATATTTTTAAACTTCTCAAATTTATATCCATGATAATGCCATTGCATCCATCTCCATTATTTCTCTCTAACTGTATCCAATTTTCTCGTTACTCCATCCATCAAGGTCTTAATTTCAATTATTATATTTTTCATTTTTAGAAGTTATGTTTTGTTGGTTCATTTTCAAGTCTACTTGCTTCCTGCTCAAATTTTCAAGACTTCTTCATATTTTACATAGCTATTTTACTTGTGGTGTTCAATAAATCTGCTATTTAATGCTCTTGCTGATGTATTTCTAGTATGTGTTTGGTTTTTATTATTTTTCTTTTTTGCTGGTTCTCTCAATCATAATACTTTGTTTCCTTGCATGTTTTGAGATTTTTTTACTGTAAACTGCTCATTCTCTTTGGACATTATTTGTGGAAATTCTGAGAGGACTGAGTTGCAGCACGATTCCTCCAGAATATATTTGTGTTTATTCAGCTGGTCATGTCAGGTATTACCAAACTGAGAATAGGTTAAATTTTCAGACTTAGATATTTAGGGCCACACATGTGAAATGAAGTTGAACTTCAAGTGCAAGAGACAGTTTGTGCCAAGCCAAAGTGGTTATCTGGATTGAGACAGGCAAGTTTTCTTGCTTCTCTTTCTGTGTTCATCATAAAACATGTGTAATCTTTTGGGATTCCAGCTTTATTTAAGGATCTCCTATGATGTACCCCACCTTGATCAAGCACTGGACTTAAACTCCTATATTCCATCCCCATACAACCTCCAAGGCAGTAGCCCAAGGTGTTGGCATCTGGCAGAAACTTCAAGGCTGAAGGCAAGCTTTCGTATTCATTTACCTCTCAGAGTTCTTGGTTTCAGTTTGTTTGGGAGCTGAGAGGATTTCTTACCTTCCTGTCAGCTCAAAGATGCATTTTTAAAGATTTTTAAAGGATACTTTATTCAATATTTTCATTGTTTTGGATGGGAAAATTATTCTGGCTATCTAATTCATTCTATTGCTGGAAACAGAAATGATCAAGCTAGTTTATTTTTAGCCAAGGCTAATTTCTGGATCGCTCTGCACCTGTGAACCTGAACCAGTTTGCATGAATGTGCCTTCCTTTTCTAGCTAAAAAGAATTTTCAAAGATGATGACCAATGGACTTCTGTTGGAGAAAAACAAATAGCATGCCAGTCTACCTGTCTCAGAGGCTCCCAGAAATAACAATTCTATCCTACATTTGAAACTATCATGTCAAATGTATTAATAATAATAGCTAATGTCCATCCAGGGTAAGGCTTATTATCATTTGCAAAACACTAGGTAATGATATGTATTATAAGGTTGGCCAAAAAGTTTGTTCCCGAACGAAAATTTTGGCCAGCCCAAATACCTCAGTTTTCACAACTGTCTGCGGTAGGCATTATTATTAGTTCCATTTTACAGATGAGGAAACTGAAGAGCAAAATGGTTAAGTAATTTGCCCGAAGAATGTGGTGGAAGTGGGAGGCACTTGGGCTCCAGAACAGATACCCCTCACCTCACTGTCATGCTATCTCTGTTAGAAGATAAGCAATCAGTGAAAAACTAGCTTCCTGAGAGATATGGCCCATATTAGATTATCCAGGGGAAATCATTCCTCTAGCACCATGGTTCTTAATCTGAGCAGCCCATCAGAAATACCCAGGGAGTGTTTTCAAAATATACCTGGCACCTCCCAAGAAGAGATTCTAACTTAGTTGGTCTGGGGTGGGGTCCCAACATCTTTATTTTGTCAAGGCTCCCCCTGCAGTTCTGGTGAATATCTTTGATTAGAACCACCCCCTGTGGCTTATCCAGGGCTGCCACCCTGGATATCTTCTTCTGTCCCTTTGTTCACATGTGAGAACACTTTACCAGGCCTCAACTTCCCAGAAAAATGGATGTTTGGCAGGAAAGAGAGTTGTCATCTCACTAGCCACCATCTGTATGTCCTGAGGCAATTCAGACTCTCTGGTTTCTGAGTGGGCATTGAATAAACCCAATCTCTCTTGGATTAGCACTGTGTAGCAATGGGTCAGGGCTGGGGGAAGGGCAGCTGTGGCTTAAATTAGACATGGGGATTATTTATGCATTTCACATATCCATCACTCCTTATGTGTGGATACTTGGGAGTGAGAGTCACTGTGGGATGCTGCCACCTAAGTGATCCTGAATGATCTCGAACACATTTTCCCTCACTGACAACCCATCTTCTCTCCTTCCTAGTTAAGTGCTTGACAAAAGCACGAAGTACAATTTAACTTGGGAAGAGTCACTAAGGGACAAAGTCCTAAAAAAGAAGGAGAGGCCCAGATTGAGAATGCCACCCACCTCCACACGCACACACCCTTCTGTCAAGGCTGCTGAAGCCATCTGGGCAGGAAGAAGCTGCTTTTAAGGAATTTGGCTTTGTTGGCCCTGCATATAAAATTCCAACACAGATGTTCCTTGGCAACCAAGCACCTGGCTTCTCTGGACAACACGGGAAAAACTCTTCCTCCCTGGCTGGTTCTGGACCCAAGTTTGTGTCATCAACGTAGTCCTTCCATTCAGCACTTCTGGCCTGAGTCCTTCCAACTGTACTGGATCCCTCCCAGGAGGTAACCAAATACTTCACTGCAGGGCCGAGCCTGGATGCCCTCCTCAGTGTTCCCTGCCATGTGCTTTGTAGGGCTCCACAGCTCTGCTCTGTTCACTCACAGTATCCCCAATTCTCAGAGGTTATGGGCAGAAGCCACTCCATGTGCAATTAGAAAGGTGCCAGGGGAGTGGGCTGAGCTTTCTGAGGACCCTTGACCAGCCGTAGGCCCTGGTCCATAACCCAACTTCATCCACTTCAGGTGGGACTCCCCTGAGAGGGGACCGGGCTTTCCCTGAGCTTGTCTCTGGATCACCAACTAAGCCTGGCTGTATCCCCTAGACACCCAGGCTTCTTGTGGCTGCCTCTGTAAAGCCCAGGTGAGGCCTCAGACAGGTCATCAGTTCTTAAGGAGAAGGGTTAGGCCTATATTCTGCTTCCCTCACAGCTGTGCTTCCTTCGAAAGGCCTCTGGACAGGGGGCTCAGGGGAGGGTAGCAGAGGGAATAGAGGCCAACAGGACCTGGTTCTGTGTCTAATGAGCTAATGTCCTTAGCATATTACCTGCGGCATTTTAAGGGCGCATTACCCCTCGGCTATTACGGCAGGGTGCTAGGCAGTGAGACAGGTCTCCCAGACACTGTGTGAAGCACATTATGTATACTCTCCATGAGTCCTAATAAAGTTCCTGCAGGGTAGGTATTATTATTACCACAATTTTATGGATGAAGAAACAGAGAGGTTTAGTAACTTGACCAATGTCACACAGCCGATGAGAGTCTGAATTCAAATACAAATGAGACCAACTCTGAAACTGGACTCTTTCCTACTACTCCAGACTGTGATAATTCCCTTCCCAAATGGCAAGTTTATCAATGCATTTATTTCTTAAAATGACTAATAAAGCATTTTTTAAAGGATAAGAGCTATGAGAAAAAAAGCCAAATGACAATCATTACAACCAATGTGGTTATTGTAATTGAGCATAAAACTATGCTCTGGCCTCTTTAAGGCCAACGGGGGAAATTAAATAGGTGAAATTTGTCTTCCTGGGCCCTCCTTTTCTTGTGGCTCGTGTTTCCACCACCCCAATATCTACCTCTATCGCTCTTATAGAAGGATTCTAGTGCCTAGTGCTTGATCCCACCCAGAGCAGCATCCCATGCCATACCCCATTTCTCTTCCCCCAGCCTGCCAGACATCAGTGATCATTTTTTCCTTCATTCTGTGCATGCATAAAAATAAGAGAATAAGCCACGTTCAGCAAAGGACTGATCTGTGAGCACAGGTAATTACAGGGCAGAGTACAGTGAAGGGAAGAGTTTGAGGTTCAGACAGGAAGGGCAGTAGGCGTGTCTCCAATGGAGGAAGCATCTCCCATGGTTGTCAGGGGTATAGGGGAGAATTCAGAATGGGAGTATCTTTGGAGACCTACATATTGTGTCCTAGAGTCCCTGCCTGCTCTACCATCGGTTGAGCTGCTCATTCTCTTAACAAGGAAGTACAAGGTTAAGCAAGTTTCACTAAGTAATCCTGGAAGAATAGGACTGCTTCCCTGAACAAAGTATCATTTCCTACTATTCTGCTGTACAGGGCAAAGGCAGCTAACGAAATCCTATACCTAAGGCTGAGCGGGTCAACCTGTTCTTCCCAGTTCCTGGAGACTGAAGGTAGTCTGAGAGTCAGAATCCATGCGTGCACCAAGCATTTACTGTAGACTGAATCACTATGTCTCCCACTACTAAGAGCCACCATTTCACAAAGGTAGTGAACACTACTGAGTTTTTGTGTAGGTTCATTTGATTTTAAGGAACAAAGAGAGAAGGGCTCTTTGGTGGCAGCGCCATGGAGTGATGAAGAAGGCAGACTCTCATGGGGTATCAGCGAGGATTCTCTAGAGAAAGAGAACCAAGAGAAGCAGGAGTTGATGCTGCAGTCTTGAAGCAGAATTTCTTCTCTGAGAAATCTCAACTTTTGCTTTGAAGGTCTTCAAATGATTGAATGAGACCTAACCACATTATTTAGGGGTAATCCCCTTAACTTAAATTCAGCTGATTGTACATGTTAACTACATCTACAAAATACCTCCACAGCAAAACCTAGTTTAGAATTTGATTAAATAACTGGATAGTATAGCCTAGCCAAGTTAGTATAATACCAACCATCCCACATGCATATCCAGGAACAGGAGCCATCATGGCTTCACGGACCCAGGAAAGAAGGCATCTCTAGATCTACTAGTACCCAGACATTAATGGGACTCAGCCACCTCCTCACATCTCTTCTACTCCCAAGTAGCAAATTCGTTTTGAACATTCAGTTCAGATTTCCGAGAGAGAAAATCTATTTATTGAGGCCACTTTTTCATAGCAGGCTCTGTTAAGGCCGGTGTGGTGCCTGGTTGTTCTGGAGTCAGGCAATCTCCCCATGACCCAGGCAGTGGTTTCTCCTGTGCAAAGACCAGCCAAGGGCTCCGTCTCAGAGAAGGTGGCTGTGGGCCAAGGAGTTTCAGCTTGAGGAGAATGTGGACCACAGCAGGCCCCTGACTGCACACCTGTAATACACCCTCTGTCTTCACTGTTCCAACCCAGTGTATCTGAATCATCACGCACAGCTGCACACAACCCACCTGCTCCCAGCAAGCAGACAACCAAAGGTGTGCATCCTGCAGGGACTGGCTGCGACGACCATGTCGTGCGTTCACTTATAAAGTTGTTTTTCAGTGTTAAACCCACGATCTCCTGATGAGACTCATTCCTCTTGTGTTCCCTCTGCTACCCTTTCTGGGGGTTATGCTTCATCATTTTGCAAACTCAGGGCAAATGGTGAATGTAACCACCACCAACACACCTGATAAATAGGGTGAGAGGAAAACAGAACATTCTTAAGCTAGTAATAACTAAAATAATAACATCCATCATGATGTTTAAAAATGGTTAGGGGAGAATAGGGTATAATTCCTCAATTTTCAGATACGTTAGCAAGGAGCGAAAAATATACCTGAAAAAGAGGTAGGGACCATGCCCTTAATTCTGCAATTGATCCTGAGGCTGTAGCTAACATCTATAGCTACCTTCTCCCCTCTTCTAAGTTTCTTTTGGTTTTTGCCCAATGGGGTGACTCTAACTTTTGCTATCAGGAGATCTTTTGGCTGCAAATAATAGAAAATCCAGCTAACAATGGCTAAAATAAATAGGGATTCGTTTTTCTCACATACCAAGAAATTGAAAGCAATTTCTGGGATTGGTTTAGCTACAATGTCAGGTCTCTGGGTCACATCTCTGTTCCATTCTTGCCCTTTGCCTCATGATGAGACGATGCCACCATGGGCATCCTGGCCATGTTCATGGAAGTATGACTAGAGAGGGATGGACACCAGCTACACCTGGACTTTTCATCAGCAGAGCCAAAGCTTTCCTCAAAGCTTCCAGCAGCCTTCTCCTTCCATCTTCTTGGCCAGAACGACATCAGATGACCACTCCTGCTACACTGGAGGCTGCAAAATCAAATACCTAGCAAGGGGAGAGAGGAACATCATAACTGACTGAAAGCAAATATGATTCTTTAGTTGGGTCATGGCAGATTACCTTCCTTCAATCAAGATGAGCAAGAAAGAAGTGGGGAATGGGTCATTGGTGCACCTGCCTATATGATACAGTCTGTTTTCTGCTCATCTTTATAGTCCCCTGCCTCTTGTTTGATAGTTGCACCTCCCCTGGATAATCAACATCAAGCTCTTTGCCAACACTCTGTAGCCTCAGCAGTTATCATATCACCAGTGGCAGTCCTAGTTCTGTAGGATTTTATCATGTCCCTCAGTGGAAGTATCCCTCCACTGGGTAGGGAAACTTCCAGACCAGTAGTGTCCAGCTGCGGGGTGAGATTGCATTGTCAGGTGTAAGCATGAGCAACATCCCCATCTCCACCTGGAGATTCCTGGCTCTTTTCTCCTGGTTGTGGGAGAAGACAACATCATATAAAAGAATTTTAAATTATTAATGAATTCACTGTTGCTTTTTCTCATTATCTATTTTCTCAACCAATCATTACCAAGCAAGACTTACATGAGTATCTCTGAAATGGTTTTGACTTCCAAAAGGGTTCCTCACAATTGAAGGAAGATGGAGTCTCGCTGATCCAGTGGGAAGACGCCCAGGAGTTAGGAGACTTTGGTGCTAAGCCTGGCTCTGCAGCTGGCTAACCAGCTGTGCAATTTTAGAGAAAATACCCACCCTCTCAGGACCACAGTTGTACACTCAGTAAGATCAGCAGATTGGACTAGAAAAATAGCTAAGGTCCCTTCCAGCTTGCAACATTTTCTACTAATTCATTAGGATCTTGGGATTCTAAACTCCTAGGATCTGATTACTTTCGGGGTTAAACTTTCTTGCTCTTCTTAGTTGGCCTTTATTTTACACACTGAAGATAGACATCTTCTCATTTCCTCTGAAGGGAATGGGCTTTCTCTCTGGATTAACTACCTAGAATGTTGCAGTAGCACGTAAAAAGCCTCCCAGTGATCATTGGTCCTACTGTATTATTTGCAACTTCTATTTTCAAAACTAAGAAAAAAGAAAGGAAGGAAGAAGTTCAGTTCAGAAAATCTTAAATCTCCCCAAAAGAAAAAGAAAGCCAGTTGAAACTGTCTGGATATTACCGGGGCCTTTCACCTAGGCTAACTGGCAATGCATCAAAAGTATCACAAGGGGGCTTCCCTGGTGGCACAGTGGTTGAGAGTCCGCCTGCCGATGCAGGGGACGCGGGTTCGTGCCCCGGTCCGGGAAGATCCCACATGCCGCGCAGCGGCTAGGGCCGTGAGCCATGGCCGCTGAGCCTGTGCTCCGCAACGGGAGAGGCCACAGCAGTGAGAGGCCCGCGTACCACAAAAAAAAAAAAAAAAAAAAAAAAAAAGTATCACAAGGTTCTAACAGAATTCATTAATGCCAAAGTTCATTTATTCACACATGGTACAAAAATGATGATGTACTATGGCAAAATAAATCTTCATTTAAAAAATAAATGTCAACGCTGTTTGAAGAATTTTTTAAAAAATTAATTGTTTGGGTTTTTATGCCTCTCTTTCTTACCCATGAATGATCACTTGGTATACTACAAAGAGCACAGAGCTGGGAATCAGTTATCAAAAGCCTTTGGCTGCACTAATTGTGTGATCCTAACCAAGCCTTTTTACATTCTTTAGCTTTAAAATAGAAATTATAATAATTAACACTAAGGGCTTTGGTGAGAATAAAATCACACTAGAAGAAATGCAGTAACATATGCCAAAGTTTTTATAAACCATAAAATAATATAATTTTTAAAAACTCCTTATGAGCTAACATAGAAATGATGAAAAAAAAGAACAGCTTGCAAAATACATGATTTGTGAACAATAATTTTGTTTGAAGTTCAAAAGATCCTCTACATCTGAGTTTTTTAAAGATATATTTGCCAAAATTCAAAGCAGCTGAGCTCACATAAATACACACAGACACTTTTTCTTTTAAAATAAATTTATTTATTTATTTTTGGCTGCGTTGGGTCTTTGTTGCTGCTCACAGGCTTTCTCTAGTTGCGGCGAGCGGGGGCTACTCTTTGTTGTGGTGCGCAGGCTTCTCTCTGCAGTGGCTTCTCTTGTTGTGGAGCACGGGCTCTAGGCGCACGGGCTCCGTAGTTGTGGCTTGTGGGCTCTAGAGCGCAGGCTCAGTAGTTGTGGCGCACGGGCTTAGTTGCTCCGTGGCATGTGGGATCTTCCCGGACCAGGGCTGGAACCCCTGCATTGGCAGGAGGATTCTTAACCACTGCGCCCATCACACACACACTTTTTTGTAGGATTTTAGACATTTGTTTTCATTTATTCAGAAAATAAGGAAAAACAAATTCTTTTCATTACCTTAATTGCAGTTATTGTTTTACAGTTGTATATATATGTCAAAATATCAAATTGCACACTTAAAATATGTGCAGTTTATTATGTATCAATTATACCTTAATAAAACTGTAAAAATATGTTAATTCTAAAAGGTCATTTAACATGGAGGATTATATCCTGGTTGACTCACTCTTTTGGCTTCCTTCTCCTGTATGTTCCTTCATTCCTAGAAATTTTCTGAGGGAACATCCCTAGCATTGAGCTACTTCCAGTTGGAGTTGACCTAGGGCCAAGACTTCACCACCATCTCTGGCAGTCATGAGAGAGAAAATGAGGACTGGGACTCTGGAAGAACTTCTGTTCCTGGCAGGAGGAGCTCAGCTGTGACCTAGCAGGTGGGGGTAGAACCAGCCACTGCCCACTTCTGAAATTCCTCACCCAAATGCTCAGCTTGTCTTTCTCTGGGAATTCAACACCAAAGGGCAGGCTGTCAGCACATTCCCCAGGGAAATAAACAGATGGGGGCAGGGTGGAGGGGAGTGTTAGCAGGGCCTGAGTTGAATCTGATGTAAAAGCAAGAAAAATCTTTGCAGCACTATTTACAATAGTCAGGACATGGAAGCAACCTAAATGTCCATCAACAGAGGATAAAGAAGATGTGGCACATATATACAATGGAATATTACTCAGCCATAAAAAAGAATGAAATAATGCCATCTGCAGCAACATGGATGGATAGACATAGAGATCGCCATATTGAGTGAAATAAGTCAGACAGAGAAAGACAAATATCGTATGATATTGCTTATATGTGGAATCTAAAAAAAAGGGTACAAATGAACTTATCTACAAAACAGAAATAGAGTTACAAATGTAGAAAACAAACTTACTGTTACCAGGGAGCAAGTGGGGGGAGGAATAAATTGGGAGATTGGGATTGACATATACACACTGCTATTTGTAAAACCGGTAACTAATAAGGACCTACTGAATAGCACAGGGAACTCCACTCAATTCTCCGTAATGGCCTATGTGGGAAAAGAATCTAAAAAGAGTGGATCTGTGTATTTGTCTAACTGATTCACTTTGCTGTACACCTGAAACTAACACAATATTGTAAATCAACTACACTCCAATAAAAATTTTTTAAAAAAGAAAAGTCTGGGGACTTCCCTGGTGGCGCAGTGGTTGAGAGTCCGCCTGCCGATGCAGGGGACGCGGGTTCGTGCCCCGGTCCAGGAAGATCCCACATGCTGCAGAGCAGCTGGGCCCGTGAGCCATGGCCGCTGAGCCTGCGCGTCCGGAGCCTGTGCTCCACAGCCACAACAGTGAGAGGCCCGCGTACCGCAAAAAAAAAAAAAAAAAAAAAAAAAAAAGAAAAGTCTGGTCGTCTTGAAAGAACCAACCCCTGCCTCCCAGCATCCTTCCCCTTGTCCTGATGTTTAGCTGCAGGGCACATGCTGGGAGGCCAAACCAAGGAACAGATTTTACTGAAAGCCGTTTTCATCCAGCACAGAGATCTCTAAACGGATAGACTATTTTAGGCCTAATAGAGGAAGAGATGAGGTAGGACATTTGCACGAGGACAGGAAGTTTAGGCAGGGACAGTAAAGAGAAGGCTACTCTGCCCATGTTGAATTCTTTCCCACCAGCAGCAGTTAATGATTAATTCCTGCACGTCATGGTTTTGACTTCTGTACAAAGTAAATTCTTCTAGGAGCGTAATGCTCAGATAATATTTTTACTCTCAGATAGGTTTGATAAGGATCAGAAAGCCCTAGCAGTGGTTCTCAGGATTATCTACCCATTGAAATCACCTGATTACCTGAAAACTGGGTCACTGATACCTGGTCTCACCTCCACAGATTCTTACTTAGTTGGTCTGGGCTGCAGTCTTGGGTGTAGGGATTCTTTTTTTTTTTTTTTTTT
>NC_041224.1:51516286-51535166 GCF_002837175.3 Physeter macrocephalus
GCACGAACCCGTGTCCCCTGCATCGGCAGGCGGACTCCCAGCCACTGCGCCACCAGGGAAGCCCGGGATTCCTTTTAAGTCCCCCAGGTGATCCCAATGTCCAGCCAAGGCTGAAAACCACCTCCCTGGGCAGTGTACCCACACTGGCTGATAATCCCCTAAATCTCCCCAGGAGCATGGTGAACATAAAGATGTGAGGACCCTTCTCAGACCCCCTGTTCAGGATCTCTGGTAGTTTATCATGCAGCCATTTGTTTGCCTGGTGCTAAGGCCTCCAAGAAAGTACTTACATCTGCTGCTGGCCACTCTCACCTCACTGGCAGGTTAAGGCCAAAAGCAGTGCCTCTCGATGTGCATTCACATCCCCCAAGGATCTTGTTAAATGCAGATTCTGATCAATAGGGAAGAGGTCTGAAATTCCACATTTCTAACTAGCTCCCACCTGATGCCCAAGCTGCCCGTCTGTGGACCACATTTTAAGGAGCAAGAGCCTAGAGTCATGGTTTTCAACTAAAAATACTGATGTCTGGGAAATTCTGATTCAATTGTTCTGGGGTACAGCCTGGGCACTGGAATTGTTTTGAAAGTTCCCCAGGTGATTCTCAGGTGCAGCCAAGGTTGAGAACTACAAATAAGCAAAGACAAAAAGCTATTTTAAAGGGATATCAGCTTTAGGATTTTGGCAAAGTAATGCTTTACATTTACAACAGGAACAGAAAAGGTTAAAATAAAAGTATATATAATTTCTCTGTAGAGAATGATCTTGAGGAAGAGCCTTTTGTTTGTTGAAGGGATGGTAAAAATGCAGAAGCTAGAGGTCAAAAGGGAACTCTTTCTACATAAAAAGGAGCATGGAGTTGTGAGGAAAAATGATCCCGGCACTGGACAACACCTGGAGAGAGAGAAAAGGTAGCTGCTGTGAGGATGGAACTTGGGTAAGAGAGAGAAATGTCTACAGAGAATTTTAAGGAAGTTTTACTGTGTGTATGCCGTGTACCCTCCCTTCCTCAGTGTCCTCAAGAAACCTTGAGCAAACACCTAGTCCAAATATTATTTGGACTCCAATCTGTGGTGGGTTTTGTTTGGTTTTTGCCTGAATCACTATACCTAATGGGGTCTCATACCACACCTATATGGAAAGTACTCTTACTACCTGTATATCACAGATGAGGAAACTGAGGCTTGGAGAAGGTAAATAATCTGCCCCAAATCTTTTAGCTGCCAGCAGAGCCAGAGCTGAGACCTGTCATTGAGTGAATCAACCACAGAGCCCAGACCTCAGGATTGATCTGCATGAGAAGAGAAAAGGCCCCAAGGCAGAGAAAATATGGAGATGGATGCAGGAATAATGATTCTGCTGAAGGTGAAAGTCTGCCAGCTCAGCACTGGCCTGTCACTCAGACCACACTCCAGGCCTGAGCCCTAGGGAAAGAGAAGGGGTTGGGGGAGAAGAGGATGGGAGAGAAAAGTGGGAGAGCTTTTTCTTCAGGGATCTCTGGGCAAAGGTGGGTTCACAAGATAGCCTGCCTTGAGATCCAAATAACAATGAAACACAAAGGTAGGCCAGGGAGTCTCCCCACTTTGGCAGGAAGCACAGCTTCAAGAGCTCTGTGGAACACTGCATTCATTCAGCAAAATATTTATGGAGCACCTACTGTATGCCCAGCATTGAGGATTCAGTGGAGCATTCCTAGTGCTTGAACGAGGGCACTCCTCTCAAGATGGGACACTCACTCATTCCTGTGTCCAGTTTACCAAGGGCAGAGGTGCCCTGTAGGTTGTTCTGGCTACCCTCACATCTTGAACTTCACTCATTTCACCAAAATAAATTATTTCTAACCTTCCTTATGCTCCAAGCTTTCTGGAAGCCAAAGACAAGAAGAAAGTGTCCATAAGATTTAAACAACTGCCCAAGGGCTTGGAAGAAGTGTCTCTCTTGCTCCTTTAGGAATGCACATAGTGTAATATAATCCACAAATCAACAGCAGCCTTATTACAAGAGTTTCAAGGGTTATTTCTTCAATTGCTCCTCAATATAAGTTTGCATATCATGCCAAAGAGCAATTCAGCAGAACAATTCCACAGAGGCCCATTCAGCAAGGGCATGCCCAGGGGGACGGTTTCTTCCAGGAAGTTGTTAAAGTAATCATTCTTAAATTTGTTGGTGGGTGGGGTGTGGAAATTCCCTTCAAGAGTCTGAAGAAAGCTATGTTATATCTCCCTGGGAGGAAATGGACAGTTCACACAAACACACAGAATGCTGCCTAGGATTCCCATTCCCAGAGCCCTGACTCCAGTCACAGACCTGTTAGAATTTGTGGAGGCCAAAGGAGAATGCCTAAACTGGAGGAATGGGCCATCCTTCACAAATGTTACTTTCAGCTGGGCTTTGGAGAAGAGCGAGGCAGCCATGAGTTTGAGGTTAGGTTCTCGACAAGAAGCTGAAGCAACTGCGGCATGAACATATATACACTAACAAACGTAGGGTGGATAGCTAGTGGGAAGCAGCCGCATGGCACAGGGAGATCAGCTAGGTGGTTTGTGACCACCTAGAGGGGTGGGATAGGGAGGGTGGGAGGGAGGGAGACGCAAGAGGGAAGAGATATGGGAACATATGTATATGTATAACTGATTCACTTTGTTGTAAAGCAGAAACTAACACACCATTGTAAAGCAATTATACTCCAATAAAGATGTTAATAAAAAAAAAAAGAACTAACAGAAATTAAAAAAAGAACATAGGGAATGCCTCTTACTCCTCAGGCTCATCTAATTCCTGAAATTAGAAACCCCACCTCCTAGCTTACCTCAGGTCAGCTGGCTTCGAAGAGACATCATCTTAAATAACCTACACTAAGATATAAATGACTAACTAGCCCCAAGCCCTTCCAGGGACATTTCCATTTCAAAAAGTGGTTAATTGTTTATCCAAATGATGACATTCAAAACAAGTGACAAAGGAAAATAAATAATTTGAGAGGGAAAAGACAAAGGAAATCATTAGTGAGCGCCCACTACATGTCAGGCACTGCATGTATTCATGTGATTTTCTCAAATGAGAGATAAGCTGGGTATTGTCCACTTTTTACTGAGAAGGAACACCAATGCCCAAAAGACAAAATAACTAACTTAATGTCATAGAGCAGGATTCTCAACTTGCATGCACACTGGAATCACCTGGGGAGCTTCAAAGATACTGGGTTTCACCCCAGAAATTATGGCCTGGGCTTTGGCATTTTTTAAAAGATCCTCTGGGTCTACTATGCAGACAGTTTGGGGACCACTGTCAGAGGGTGGGTAGTGGAGATGTTAATTGGCCCAGTTCTTTCTTACTCTCAAGCAGTTATTCTACTGGGACACATTCGTGTGGTCACCCCAGTTGTATAAACTTTGAACTAGTTTTATATCAGTTGGTATCCATCTGCTGACTCAAGCCCCTGTCCTCCCCCATGACTCCCCTCCTTGCCCTGGCTCACTTGTTCCTCTCCCCGAGTTGGAAGGAAGGCTCTGACTGGCCCTGCCTGTGCTAGAAATGTTGCTAAACATCTTGACAATCACTCCTGGCAGTTTCAATGCTCATTTCCCTTTCATAATACCTTAGTACATGTGGGCAAAGTCAGAAAGACAATTTTGAGCAAACAGCTTTCCTGACATAAGTTACACAAAGCTGAAAGCCCCAACCCTACTTGTTCACATACTGACACTAACTGGAAATGCCTACAGCTAATTGGGACCTTTGCTCAGGTTTTGCAAGAGACAGCTCAGGACTTTGAGGCTTTGTTCCCAAATGTACCAGGTCTATAGTCAGGTCGACTCCTTGAGTTGTCCAGAGAATGAGAGATACTAAGTAGGAAAAAGGAAGAGAAAAGACTCAGGAAATTATCTCCTACTTCCCAGCCAACTACATTTTCCTATAAGATGATCAGCAGGCCAAACAAGTCTGAGATTTGAGCAAGAAATTCCTGTCCTCTTTGGGGCAAAGAGCAGGGGAGTGTAGTTTTCCATCATTAACCAGAGTAAACCACATTAAATGGGACAATCAGGCAACATACAAGAACAAACTGGAAGCATCTGGCCTCTACATATCTGGTCAGAGATAATAAATACAGAAAATGAAAACAATATATTTTACAATTAGTTCATTCCCTTTCATAATTAACTGCAGAAGAATATAAGTAGTGATAAAGGTCTTTACC
This sequence comes from Physeter macrocephalus, assembly GCF_002837175.3. Lineage (NCBI taxonomy): Eukaryota > Metazoa > Chordata > Mammalia > Artiodactyla > Physeteridae > Physeter > Physeter macrocephalus. The sequence continues at coordinate 51,520,483 of NC_041224.1, forward strand.
TTACCCAGGGCACATCATCTCTCTATGCATCCCCAGCTTTATTGCATGTAGAAAGTGGGGCCCTTCTTTATTCATTTCACAAACAGATACTATTTGCCAGGAACTCTGCTAGGAGGGAGGGTGGAAAGCAAGCCTGAGTAAGACACCATGCTGGCTCTCAGAAGCCCACAACCTGGGAGACAGACATGCAAACAAATAATTATAATGCACTCTGGGAAAAGTTGTAACCAACACCTGTGCAAGGGGCATGGGAGCTCAGTGCAAGGAGTAATTAGCTTGCTGCCAGGTTAGGAAAGACCTCATGGGGAGGCAGTATCTGAAATAATATTACCGATGGGTATTATAGTACAGATGATTCCTACTGTTTATTCCAACTCTGTCTTTAGATTCTGTAAAAGAAGAGAAAGTACAGTGAAGACACACTGGGAGCAGCCCTGGATCGAGCATGGATATTTCTTAAAGGCTCAGACCAAGGGTTGGAGACTCCTTATGCATCACTGAGACCCGAAAGAGTGACCTGTTAATATCTGCTGGGTTTTAAAAAGTATCAGACTAAGTAAGATATGGCTTGGAAGTTATGGCATGACATTAAAGAATTCGTCTTCAGGGAGAAAATGGTGAACCCCTTTTCTATGAATCATGCATTTCCCAGAAGCCTCTGATTCCCTGAAACTTCCCTTGGGTATTCCCAGATGCACTAATGAGCTCTTTCAAATGGCATCATTTTTTATCATGTTTATCATGTTTGCCTTGGAGTTCCAGTAAGAAAAACTGGGTTTACACTGAAGATTCACATTGAAGGTTTGGTTGGATTTCATATCTTCACCTCCCACTGCTTCTTTCATGGGCTTCCTTGGAATGGAGACTGAAAATAAAATTGAAAAGGAAACCCCTGATTTTCCTAAACAGAGGCTTTGGGGAAAAACAACTGACAACCCTTTGGTTTGGAGTCACTGAACTTTCTTCCCTAAAGAAAAACCCTCTTTCAAGGTCCACTGTCTGGAAGCTGAATGGAGGGCAGGGCAGGGGAGAAATTTATTCTAAAAGTAACCCTAAGAGTAGACTTTGGTAGAGGGAAAAGAAATGGATTCATCAATTCTGACTCCCCTCACTCCCATCCAACCACCACTGCAGGGAGGGGCTTCTCTCATAAATTTAGTTGGTGTGTTTATTTCTTTATTCACTGAGCATCTATACAACTGGGAACTAGAGATAAAGATAAAGGGTAAGGTTCTCAAAGGAGCTTACACTCTATTTATAGACATGTACATTGATTTTTTAAAAATTAATTAATTAATTAATTTTTGGCTGCATTGGGTCTTCATTGCTGCACGCGAGATTCTCATTGTGGTGGCTTCTCTTGTTGTGGAGCACGGGCTCTAGAGCACAGGCTCAGTAGTTGTGGCGCATGGGCTTAGTTGCTCCGTGGCATGTAGGATCTTCCCGGACCAGGGCTTGAACCCGTGTCCCCTGCATTGGCAGGTGGATTCTTAACCACTGCACCACCAGGGAAGCCCATGTACTTGATTTTGCTTTTTAAAAATCTTCAACAAAGCATAGGGCAATGCAGAATATGGGAAGTATCCCATTTTGGCCGCTAGATTGGAATCTGGCATTAGGTGTGAAGGGCCACAGTAAATTCGGTGCCTGAACTTGAACTCAGCGAGTCCTCACAGGTCCAGGGTAGGAGAGTCTGATGAAGAACCAGGTGTTTGGGGCATTCTCTTCGACCAGCTGCTTGAGACCACCCTGTGGGCATCCATGGCTTTGAGGCAGCACCCTCTGTGATGGGGTACAAAGGTGTTTGCTGCATTATACTGAGGATAGTGAGTCCAAGAGAAGACAAATGGCTGAGTGAAAGTTTTGTGGGGGAAAAAAGCACTTCACAGGAAGTCAAGACACCTGGGTTCTGTCTCAGCTTTGTCACCCTATCACCAAGACAGACAACCTGCTCAGCCTCTTGGCCTCAGTTTCCTCACCTGTAACATCAGAGAATGGGTGATGTCATCTCTGAGTTCCTCCTCAGACTTCCCCAGGACTTGTGTGAACTGTCACTCCAGGGGCCTCCCTGGCCCTCACTGAGCCTCTCAGAATCCTGGGGTGATTAACGTAGCTTCCCAGAGAAGGCAATGAATGCCATGGCTGGGAGAAAAGCCTTTCCTGTCCCTGCTGGAAAGTAGTACGTTGTTTGTCTGGTTTACAGCCTTCATCCATCTTCCTGACCCTGGCCAGTTTGGGGTCACTGACAAGGCTGAGGGAATATCTCTGGGGTAATACCACCCCGGGTCCTCCTGCAGGCGCCTCCTGACGACTCCTTATTTAGTTCACTTTCTTCCATAAACTTGCCAAGTACTTACTGAGACCCTCCTGGCCAGGACCCTGGAGTCTAGTTGCAGACAGAGACATTGTTATGGGTTGAATTGTGCCCCACCCCCAAATTCATAAGTTGAAGTCTCACTCCCAATATTCAGAATGTGACCTTTTTTGGAAACAGGGCTGTAGCAGATGTAATTAGCTAAGATGAGGTCATTAAGGTGGGCCCTAATCAACATGACAGGTGGCATTATATAAAAAGGATTAATTTGGATGCAGACAGGTACACAGAGAGAACACCATGTAGAGATGCAGGGAGAAGGTAGCCAACTACAAGCCAAGGAGAGGGGCCTGGAACAAATTCTTCCTCAGAGTCCTCAGAGGGAACCAATCCTGCTGACACTGTGATTTTGGGCTTCTAGGCTTCAAGACTGTGAGACAATAAATTTCTGTGGTACTCTGTTATGGCAGCCCTAGGAAACAAATAAAAGATGTGTACTTGAGACTGTCAAGCACAAGGCAAGGCCAAGGCCTAGCTGAGGATGTGGCTGGTAAGAAAACAACTAACCCTTTTAAAATTCAGACAGGTTATTACTTACCCAGACAGTGTAAGGAAGAGCAGCCAAAGGTGCCAGCTCCCTGTGGCCCAAGCGCAGGGTGCCACCAAAACGAAGGGGGGAACAGAAGCCTGAAACCTGAACGCTGGGGCACATGCTGCTGAGGAGCCTCATGCCTCCTAGAACCTGGAGGAGATGAGAAGTGTCTCATGACAGCCTCCTTGGAAAGAGGGGAGCAAGTGAGAAGTGCCCTTGTGGCAGCTCTTCAAAGAGTCCTGCCCTCTCCTGCACTGGAAGGATCACAAGGCGTTCCACCAAGACTCACATCCACTGTGGGTCTAGCACTGCCTGCATGGCCTCTGTGGCTACATGCAGGGTCACCAGGGTGCCCCCCAGAGCTGTTCTCCTACAGCGACACTTAACAGGAGCAGACAGTGAGGTGTCAGGGAGAGGAGCACAGTGCCTGAGCTGCACAGAAGCTCAATAGAGGGAGGTCAGTGGAACCTGGGGGGTGAAGGGCTTGACAGATGGAGCTTCACATGAGTGAACGCAGACCAAACGTGGGCGGACAAAGAATGAGAACCCTGCTTTTACAAGACGATTTTTTTTTTTAATTCTTGGAATAGGGCAACATGTAAAATTTAGAAAATTAAAATAAGTATAAAACTCACAGACATAATACTGAGCAAAAGAAGCCAGACACAGAAGAGTGTACTTTATGAGTCCATTTATATGAGGTTCTAGAACAGGCAAAACGTACCTAAGGAGGAGAAAAAGAAAAATAGAGGTTGCCTCTCGCAGGAAGGATGTGACTAGAAACGGTCGCAAGGGAACTTTCTAGAAAGATGGAGATGTTCTATGGTGTAATAGGAGTGTGATATGTGTGGGTATAGTCATTGTCAAATTTGTATGGTTAAGTTGTGTGCCTTTTAGTGTACGTACCTTAAAAAAGAAAGACAATAACCATCACCCAAAATCACACCAGCCAAAGATAATCTATTAAAACTTTTATCTATGGCCTTTTTTTTTTTTGCGAAGTTTATATAGCTGAGATCATACTGAATATGCAATTTTGAGTTTTTCAAGTTTATGTTTAAAAAATATCTTTCCATAACATTAAAAAAAGTTAGTCAGGGGCTTCCCTGGTGGCGCAGTGGTTGAGAGTCCGCCTGCCGATGCAGGGGACGTGGGTTCGTGCCCCGGTCCGGGATGATCCCACATGCTGTGGAGCGGCTGGGCCCGTGAGCCATGGCCGCTGAGCCTGCGCATCCGGAGCCTGTGCTCCGCAACGGGAGAGGCTCCAACAGTGAGAGGCCCGCGTACCACAAAAAAAAAAAAAAAAAAAAAAAAAAGTTAGTCAATATCATTTTTAAGTAACTGCCTGGGACTGCATTGTTTGGATGTACAGCCTGTGCCCGCAAAGGGAGAGGGCCCCAACAGGGGAGGGCCCGCGTACCAAAAAAAAAAAAAAAAAAAAAAAAAAAAAGTTAGTCAATATCATTTTTAAGTAACTGCCTGGGACTGCATTGTTTGGATGTACTGTAATCTGAACACTATTCCATAGCACTGGGAATTGAGGTTGGTTTGTTAATAATAAATAACACTGTGATTAATATCTGTGTGCATACATCTTTGTCTGCATTTCTGATTATTTCTCTAGAAGATTTACAGTAGAGGAATTACTGGGTAAAGAATAAGATTTTTTTTTTTTTTTTTTTTTTTGCGGTACACGGGCCTCTCACTGTTGGGGCCTCTCCCGTTGCGGAGCACAGGCTCCTGACGCGCAGGCTCAGCGGCCATGGTTCACGGGCCTAGCCGCTCCGCAGCATGTGGGATCATCCCGGACCGGGGCACGAACCCACGTCCCCTGCATCGGCAGGCGGACTCTCAACCACTGCGCCACCACGGAAGCCCAAGAATAAGAATATTTTAAAGCTTTTCAAAGCCTATTGCCTGAACAGTGTGTGAGCAGTGCTTTTCTCCCTACACCCTCACCAGCCTTGAGTAGTATCATAGCGTTAGTCTTGCATGATGCAGCAGGGGGCAAAAAGTATTTTATTGTTGTGTTTGCATTTCTGTGATTACTGTTAAAGCCGAACATTTCCCCATACATTTATAAGCCATTTTTATTTCCTTACCTGTGAACTGTTCATGTCCCCTACCCACTTTCCTATATTGATGTTTTAGTAGTTGTTTTTTTTAATCAAAGTAGAAACTTTTTAAAGATTGAGGCTATTAACCTCTCTACCACATTTGTGACAAATACTTATTCCTAGCTGACGTTTAATTTTAGGGTGTTTTTTTTTTTAACTTGCATCTTGTCAGAATCCTTTCTTTTTTTTTTTTTTTTTTTTTGGTAATGGTTGGATTTTATTTTATTTTATTTTATTTTATACAGCAGGTTCTTAAGTCGGAGTTCCCTCTTGTGTCTCCCTCCCTCCCACCCTCCCTATCCCACCCCTCTCATGGTCACAAAGCACAGAGGTGGTCTCCCTGTGCTATGCGGCAGCTTCCCACTAGCTATCTAATTTACATTTGGTAGCGCATATATGTCCCTGCCACTCTCTCACTTCGTCACAGCTTACCCTTCCCCCTCCCCATGTCCTCAAGTCCATGCTCTAGTAGGTCTGTGTTTTCAGAATCCTTTCTTTTGCCTTCTTTTTCAGTACTCGTGGTAACACTAGGTGGGGCCCCCATGTGAGTTACGGCCTGGAATCTGGAGAGGAATGATGAGGCTGAAAAAAAGGACTGGAGATATATAGATATAGATACATCAGTTAGAAGAAAATTGATATCTTAATATATATCGTGCTATATAGTTATCTATCTATCTATATATGTATATAATGTCAGTTTTCTTCAAATTGATCTATAGATTCAAAGCTATTGCAATTAAACTCCCAGATGGCTATTTTAAAGAAATTAACAAGCTGGTTCTAAAGGACCTAGAATAACCAAAACAAATCTGAAGAAGAACAAAATTGAATGACTAAAGCTACCTGATTTCAAAAATTACTACAAAGCTCTAGCAGTCAAGACAGTGTGGTATTATCATAAAGACAGACAAAATAGATCACTGGAACAGAATAGAGTTCAGAGATAAATTCACATGTATATAGACAAGTAGTTTCTGACAAAGGCTCAAAGGCAACACAGTGGAGAAATGACAGCCTTTTCAACAAACTATTGTGGGAAAATTAATTAACTAGATATAAATAAATTTGAGTCCATAGTTCATACCATATACAAAAATTTAATAAAGATGGGACTTCCCTGGTGGCTCAGTGGTTAAGAATCCGCCTGCCAATGCAGGGGACATGGGTTCGATCCCTGGTCTGGGAAGATCTCACATGCCGTGGAGCAACTAAGCCTGTGCGCCACAACTACTGAGCCTGCACTCTAGAGCCCACGAGACACAACTAATGAGCCCAAGTGCCACAACTACAGAAGCCCGTGCTCCTAGAGCCTGTGCTCCACAAGAGAAGCCACTGCAATGAGAAGCACGTGCACTGCAACCAAGAGTAGCCCCCGCTTGCCACAACTAGAGAAAGCCCGCATGCAGCAATGAAGACCCAACACAGGCAAAAACAAATAAATTAAATTAAATTAAAAATAAAATTTAAAAAATTCAATAAAAATGGATCATAGACCTAAATGTGAAACCTAAAACAATAAAACTTGTAGAAGAAAATATAGGATAAAATCTTTGTCACCTGGGGTTAGGGGAAAGGATTTCATAGGTATAATGCCAAAAGCACTCTACATAAGAAAAACAAGCTGAACAACATTAAAAACTTCTACTCTTTAAAAGACAGTGGTAAGAGAATGAAAAGAGAAGCAAAAAGTGGGAGGAAATTTTTGCAAAGCATATATCTGATAAAGGACTTGTATCCTGAATATGTAAAGAACTCTCAAAATTCAACACTAACAACCCAATTTTTTAAACAGGCAAAAGAGTTAAACAGACACTTCATCAAAGAAGATATACAGATGGCAAATAAGCACATGAAAAGATGCCCAATAACATTAGTCATCAGGGAAATAAAAATTAAAACCACCATCAGATACTACTACACACCAACTGGAATGGTTCAAGTTAAAAAGACTGGCCAGGGCTTCCCTGCTGGCGCAGTGGTTGAGAATCTGCCTGCTAATGCAGGGGACATGGGTTCGAGCCCTGGTCTGGGAAGATCCCACATGCCGCAGAACTAGGCCCGTGAGCCACAACTACTGAGCCTGCACTTCTGGAGCCTGTGCTCCTCAACAAGAGAGGCCGCGATAGTGAGAGGCCTCCGCACCGCGATGAAGAGTGGCCCCCGCTTGCCACAACTAGAGAAAGCCCTCGCATAGAAACGAAGACCCAACACAGCCAAAAAAAAAAGACTGGCCATACCAAGTTTGGCAAGAATGTGGAGGAACTAGAGCTCTCACACACTCCTGGTGGGAATGCAAAATGGTGCAACCACTTTGACAGTTTGGCAGCTTCTTAAAAAGTTCAAGATACACCCACCATAAAATCCAGCTATTATACTCCTAGATATTTACCTAAAAGAAAAGGAAATACATGTCCATACAATGGCTTATACACGAATGTTCATAGGCATTTATTTGTAGTAGCCAAAAAATAGAAACTCAGATGTTCATCATAAACAAATGTGTTCATCAATACAATAAAATACTGCCCAGCAATAAAAATGAACAAACTGTTGATGCAACAACATGGATGAATCTCAAAATAAATATGCTGAGTGAAATAAGCCAGACAAAAAGAGTATACACTGCATATTCCATTTATATAAAACTTTAGAAATGTAAACTAATGTGTAGTGATAGAAACTAGATCAGCAGTTGCTTGTGGAGAGAGATATGAGATGGGCAGATAGGAGGGATCACTATCCCTCCTATACACCTCCTTCAGGGGTGTATACACATGTCAAACATTTACACTTTAAATATATGCAGTTTATTGTATGACAATTATACCTCAATAAAGCTTTTTTAAAAAAAAAAATTTAATGTACTGAAAGATTTAAAAAAACAAAGAAAGAAAAACACTACCTTAGTCCCAGGCCTTCCTTGTGTGTGCAGGCTCAGTTTTTAAGAACTGTGGACAACTCAGGTTGAATTAAGTTTTGTTAAGGCTGGATCTTGACTTCTATAGATGTCTTTCCAAAATCTTCCAAAACAGATGGCTTTATTCCCCAGCCACTAGAACAAAGTACCCTTGGGCTCAGACAGGAAGAAACTTGGTGTCTTCTACCTCATAACTAAGAGCTGAAGGTTTATTTCAAGGAATCTGTGTCAGAGAATTTCTGTGCATTTGCTGAAGATACCTCCTTCTTGTTATTCTTATTCCTCTATTCATTCAATGCATGTTAACTGAGCATCTAGTATGTGTTGGGCTTCTAATTGGCCAAATGAGGACACAGGTGTGAACAAGACAGGCACAATCAGGGTCACGTTATACATTTTGTGGGCCCGAGGCACTTTTGCCTTTTTGAGTTCTTTCTTCCATTAAAAAAAATTAATTTATATTTTATGACTCTCTTGGTGTATAGACAAATACAGTCTAGACTGAATTAATTATCATATATCCATTATTCTTATATTCATTTTTTTCAAATAATTTGAAAAGAAATTTAAATTAAAATATTTTTGTGGACCCCTAGAATATCACAGACAGTAGGCCTCCTGTGCCACTGGGTAACAGTCCCAGCCCTCATTGAGTCTGCTGCTAGAAGAGGTAATCTTTGAACAGATGCTCACACTAATAGTTAAGTAGGCGTTCTAGGCAAAGGGCAAAGCAAAAGGAAGAGGGAAGGAGCACAGTCTCTAAGAGGAACTAAAAGAAGCCCAGTGGTTGCAGCCTAATAATCCACAGGGAGCTCCATGAGACTGGAGGTGTAAGCTGAAGTTGAGTTATGTAGGATTTTGGCCTCGTGTTTTAGGAATAGTAAGAAGCCATTGAAGTGCATCAAAGCATACAGTTAACAGAGTGAACAGGCAACCCATGAAATGGGAGAAAATATTTGCAAATTTTATATCTGATAAGAGAGTAATATCCAGGATATACAAAGAACTCCTACAACTCAACAACAAAGAAAACCCCAACTTAAAAATGGGCAAAGGACTTGAATAGACATTTCTCCACAGAAGATATACAAACGGCCAATAAGTATATGAAAAGATACTGAATATCTCTAATTAGTAGAGAAATGCAAATCAAAACCATAATGAGATACCACTTCTCACCCATTAGGATGACTACTATAAAAATAATAATAATAAGTGTTGGCAAGGATGTGGAGAAATTGGGACCTTTGTGCACCGTTGGTGGGAATGTAAAATGGCGTAGTTGCTATGTTAAAACAGTATGACAGTTCCTCAACAATTAAAAATAAACTACCATATAATACAGCAATTCCAATTCTGGGTAAATGCCCAAAAGAATTGAAAGCAGCATCTCAAGGAGATATTTGTACACTCATGTTTATAGCAGCATTATTCACAATAGCCAAAAGTTGGAGGCAACCCAAGTGCCCATCAGATGAATGGTTTAAAAAAATGTGGTGTATACACACAATGGAATATTTTTCAGCCTCAAAAAGGAAGGAAATTCTGACACATGCTATGACATGGATGAACTTTGAGGGCATTATGCTAAGTGATTCACAAAGATAAATAAAGATAAAAAAGATAAATATTGTTTAATTTCACTTATATGAGGTACACAGAGTAGTCAAACTTATAGAGACAGTAGAATGGTGGTTTCTAGGGGCTAAGGAGAAGGGAATTGTTTAATGATACAGAGTTTCAGTTTTGCAAGCTGAACAAGTTCTGGAGATGGCACAACAATGTGAATAGACTTAACACTACTAAACTGTATATTTAGAAATCGTTAAGATGGTAAATTTTGTGTAATATGTTATAAATGATATAATTAAGATTTTTTTGAAAGATAGCTCTGACGTTTGTGGAAAGGATAAACAGGAAGTGTGCAAGAGTGAGTCCAGGGAAATCTCCTGGAGGATGTTGCAGAAGTGCAGGTGAAAGATGAGGGTGACTTGACTAGACTTGACTAGAGATGGGTAGAGAAGGAGAGGAAATAGAGAGAAATGGGTGGATTGGAGCAATATTTACTAGTCCAAATCCATAGAACTTGGTAAGTGATGAAATGTGGAAGTCAAGGAAGAGAAAAATATAAATGGTAAGTGACCAATTTTGACATGAATAACTGAGTGGCTGGTGGTGCCATTTACTGAGCTGGTCAGGACATCAGAGAAGGAGCATCTGGGGAGAGAGGAGGTTGGGTTGGGGAACAGGATGAAATTCCATTTTGAGATGCCTGAGAGATCCAAGTGAGAAAGTTGGATTGGCAGTTGACAGTATAGACCTAGAGCTAATAAGAGTCTTTCAAGTGGAAAATGCATGAAAGCGTAGGCTTTCAGTCTATGCTTGAGTAATAGCTGTGGTAGGGTGTGACTGAGAAGCTGGAGAAGCTGATTGTTTGGAGAAGAGAAAGCCTAGAACCAAGCTCTGAGTCATTCCTGGCAAACTGATGTCAAGAATAGAAACGTCAGCGTTACTGTCCCATTTTAGAAATGAGGAAAAGGAGAGATTAAGCAACTTGCCCAAGATCACACAAGTCAGTAAGGGAAAGAGCTAGATTTTGGACCTGAAATCCACCCTCAGCCACTATCTTCCTCCCACCAAAAAGCACAAAAAACAAAAAACAAAAAACAAAAAAACAAGGCAGGAGAGGGCTCAGGGAACTTCAGCCTGAGCTGGCCCTGGACACCTCTCCTGGCTCCTCACCACCAGCTGCCTCCTAGGGAAAGTCCCCTTCACCAACTGAGACTCAGTTTCCTCACTGGCAAAATGGAGAAGATGTGACCTCCCTTTCTTAGCACACAGGGTTGTGGTGAGGACCAGGTGAATCACAGATACAGACAACTGTCAACTGTGAAATATTGTTTGATGGGGCTACAGTCTCTGTGCACTGGTCTTCAAATGAGGGAAGATCCTCTGCATGATTAGCCTGCGATAATCTTAAAGGCAGAGGTCATCATCTTCCCATGAATCTAGACCAGCCACCCCATTAATCAATTCCACCTCAGACCTGCCTCCTCATGTTTACCGTTCTCTGGGAACCGTCAGCCTGGTTTGCAGTCCCTGCCAGACCTGTTCTTCCCTGAGCTGGGGCCATCTGATCCCCTCCTGCAGACCCACCGCCATCAACCCCCCCACCTTGGGGCTGGCCCTGATCAAGTGCCCAGGGCAGGGAATCGAACCTTCTCCTCTTCCAGCTGCCTCATTTGGGGCAGGTCCCTGCCTCAGTGCCAGGACTGGACTCTGGGCAGAGGCAGGAGCCTCCAATGTGATGGTGATGCCCAGTCTGGACCCCTGAGAATCACCTGGGCTTGAGAATTGCTGGCCACTGGCCCTTGTCCACTGCCTTACTCATGGCCTGAGGCCGACTGCATGCTTGGACCACCCCCCTTTCTTAAAATCACAAATCTATTGGCTTCTTTGTGTGGTTCTCCAGGCCTACCTATCCTCCCACTAGCCTCAGCTGGGCCCCCACCCTTTACCCAACACCCCCATCCACCAGTACTTGCCCCTCTGTGGCATTTTCTCCCTGAACTCTTCATTCTCAAATGTACATATTTCCCAAGATTTCACCCTGAAGTAGATTCCCTTTTCTGGATATACTGTCCTTTGACAATCTGATCCACTCTCAGGGTTTCAACTAGTACCCCCAAGAGGAAGAGGCCCACAGGTCATTTTGAAATTAGAATGACCAGGGCCCAAGCCTAATTGATGGGGGAGAGAGAAGAAGGGTGGGAGTCACGAGGGAAGTTGAATCCCAAGGATAGTCTCTGAATCCTCCCAGGTCTGGAGCACTGCCAGGCACAGATGGGTGCAGAGTTTTTGCTGGATGGATGGATGAATGAACAAACTGGTTCTCCCATCTCTGGGTCCTAGTGTGTCTCCTCAGGCTGTCAGTCCTCTCTCCTGATTCGGGGCAAACACAGGGTCAGGGGAGGAAGTGACTAGTCAAACAAGTCCAGAGAGGAAACATCAGTTCCTGTGAGATCTGCCCAGGATCAGAACTCACTTGTCCCTTCAGGAGGCCGGGAGAGGACAGAATGGGCATCCAGACTTTGAAAGAGCACCCCAGCTCCTACTGTCTCCCTAAGAGAGCTTGGGCCCCGCCAGCTTTTGTTTTCTACTCAGCCACACTCTTGCCTGAGTTTATGGGCAGGCACTGTGTTAAACAAGCCCTGAATTGTTTTATCTTGCTTAATCCTGCCAAAGACCTTCTGAGGCAGGTATGATTATCAATGTTCTCTCCACTTTGCCGATGAGGAAATAGAGGCAGGAGGTTAAGTAACTTGAGCAGGATCCCACAGTTCATAAAAGTAACAGAACTGGGATTTTTTTTTTCTTTTTACTGAAATGGTGCTGTTTCATCTTTAAAATATCAGCAATTTGCCCACATGCTCAGCTTGGCTGAAATGTGTTATTTTCAAACCTAGCAATGAGCTACCGAAGGGTAGAGGTGGAAGAGCCTCTGAGATGAGTTAGTCCAGGCCAGAGGTGGGAGACAGGGGGAGAAAAGCTAAGCATACAGGCTGCAAATCTTCCCCTCATTCTTCCCTCTGCTCCTAAAATAAAACAGAACAAAAGATTAGAAAGTCTCTGGATTTGGAGAATTCAGCATCTCCCTCCTCACTCCCTGCGATTTTATTATTCAGGATAGAAAGAAGGGCCTACTTCCTGGAACAGGGAGAAGCTAAGATCTCTCTGTTGGTGGATATGATCTTGAAAGTGGGTAAAGGCGGGGAGTGTCCTGGTGTCCTCTCCCTCCAGCTGCCTGCCTTTCCCTCCAGCCCTCCACGCGCTGTGAGGCTGCGGACTGCAGATCCAGGGCCCTGAAGACTTCCCAGGATTGGTTCCCTGGGAAGACAGCCCTGTCCTTCAACAAACCCTCGCCTCCCATATGCATCTTCTGGTGACTTCATTTTTCACTCTTGGCTAAAAATGGGCCTCTGATGATTTATTCTATCCTGGGTGTTGACAAGCTCAAGAAGTTGTGCGGGGCCAATGCCAGGCACTCACAGTAATAAAGCGTGACTCACCACTCCAAGGTCAGTGGGGCTGGGAGGCAGGGGAACCAGCTGACAGTACTTGCATTCCATCACCAGGCCTTCTGCCCTCTTCTGTGAGGGCTCTACACTCCTGGAGATGAAAGGGCCACCCCAGAGCCCTGGGATGGAGACAGGACAGGCAGCCCCTAGGTCTGTCACATCTCAAGGCTGCTTCTCTGTTTTGTTTCCCTCTCCCAGTGCCAAATGCTAAACTGCCTTTCAGAGAGAGCTCTAAAAGGGAGATATAACCCAGCTCTGCTTGAATCCACCGAATCATGTGTTCACAAAACATGAGCACTGGAAGAAAAAAAAAAAGTTAGAAAAAACTCTTACAAATCATTTAATTCAGTCTTCTTATTTTATGGGAAATAATTTGAGGCCCATAGAGGTCAAGCAACTTGACCAAGGTCACAAAGTGAGTTAGAGGTGAAGTTGGGACTAGAACCTGGGTCTTTTGTCTCACAGCCCTGTGCTCTGTCTACTGACCGCAATATTAGGAGAATTAAACCTGAGCTCATGGGAGTTCCCTGGTGGTCCAGTGGTAAAGAATTTGCCTTCCAATGCAGGGGACACGGGTTCGATCCCTGGTCGGGGAACTAAAATCCCACACTCCACGGGGCAACTAAGCCCACGCGCCACATCTACTGAGCTGGTGCGCCTCAACTAGAGAAGAGAAAACCCAAGCACCACAACAAGCACCGCAGTGAAGATCCTGCATGCCCAATGCAGCCAAATAAATAAATTAAGAAACAAAAACCTGAGCTCATCAATGAGTGGAGGCTGACTCCTTTCTCCATGAAAAGGAGCAAGAAGCACTAACCTTTAAAGGAGAGACTGCTGGAATTTCAGCTTTGCCCTTCATTACTCTCTTGAATGGGGCTCTCTGTTTGGCAGACAGCCTTTTCCTAGTTTGTGGGGATCCCTGGAGTCCTGGAGGCTCTCCCAGGGATGATGTATTACTCACAGGAAGGTGAAAACTGAGGGTGATCTGCACACTATTTCTTGGCTTAGTCAAGAGCAATTTGCCCTTCTAAGCATTTATTGCATTCTGTCTGGCTGCTAAATGACCCCACTTCTCTTTTTCTCTCTGTTGACCTTCTGGGTAAACAGTTTGTTACCTCAGGGGAGACTAGAACTCATGGAGACAGTAAATCAAAAGGGGCCACGAAGTTCCTCCAGTCTGAACCTGCTGCACTCAGTCCAGGAAGCCCCTTCACCACCACCCAGAGGGACACCACCTGGGCTGGAACACTTCTCAGGGTGAGCAGTTCTTCCTCCCTCACTCATGGCCTCTCAGCTGCTGGACAGACCCAAGCAATAGAGATAACTGTCTAGATCTTCCTGGTGTCAGCCACTCTGTAATGCCAGGTTTGCCTTTCAGGCTGATGCAGAACAATTGTTTTCCCTTCTCTACACTACAGCTATGTCTTTGCTCATGACTTACAGGTACAGCCCACACCAAACAGAAACATTCTTAATCCTACAAAGACTGAGTGTCCGTTTGGTGGGCTAGGCAGGACTCTTTTTTTTTTTCCAATATTTAGTGATTTATTATTACTTTTAAACATCTTTTTTTGTGTGTGTGTGTGTGGTATGCGGGCCTCCCTCTGTTGTGGCCTCTCCCGTTGCGGAGCACAGGCTCCGGACGCGCAGGCTCAGCGGC
>NC_041224.1:51535605-51536084 GCF_002837175.3 Physeter macrocephalus
GTATAATTGCTTTACAATGGTGTGTTAGTTTCTGCTTTACAACAAAGTGAATCAGTTATACATATATATATGTTCCCATATCTCTTCCCTCTTGTGTCTCCCTCCCTCCCACCCTCCCTATCCCACCCCTCTAGGTGGTCACAAACCACCTAGCTGATCTCCCTGTGCCATGTGGCTGCTTCCCACTAGCTATCCACCCTACGTTGGGTAGTGTATATATGTCCATGCCACTCTCTCACTTCGTCACAGCTTACCCTTCCCCCTCCCCATATCCTCAAGTCCATGCTCTAGTAGGTCTGTGTTTTATTCCCATCCTACCTGTAGGCTCTTCATGAGACTTTTTTTTTCTTAGATTCCATATATATGTGCTAGCATACGGCATTTGTTTTTCTCCTTTTGACTTACTTCACTCTGTATGACAGACTCCAGGTCCATCCACCTCACTACAAATAACTCAATTTCGTTACTTTTTATGGCTG
>NC_041224.1:51536576-51546355 GCF_002837175.3 Physeter macrocephalus
GATTAATCCTTTGTCAGTTGCTTCATTTGCAAATATTTTCTCCCATTCGGAGGGCTGTCTTTTCGTCTTGTTTATGGTTTCCTTTGCTGTGCAAAAGCTTTTAAGTTTCAGTAGGTCCCATTTGTTTGTTTTTATTTGCATCACTCTAGGAGGTGAGTCAAAAAGGATCTTGCTGTGATTTATAACATAGAGTGTTCTTAGGCAGGACTCTTGTTCAATTTTCTTTTCCCATCTGATTTCCATGAGTTTAAGAAAAAAAAAAAAAAAGCTTGCCCACCTTCTCTAGAGAAATTAAGAAAAAAAGATAATTGCTAGACCTGCCCATTTGCTTCTTGCTAGCAATTCTAGTGAAAGGTCTGACTGGGGAGGAGGTTGAACCTGTCCAAGGTGAGACGCATGGACACCTATGCTCTGCAATTAGCCTCTTCCTCTTCCTCTCACCATTAAAGTAGCCCCAGACATTCGTGAAAAATATTATTGTTCTTCTAAATTCCTCATTTGCCTTCTCATCCCTTTGGAAACCACATGTGAATTTCAACCAGTCAAGAAAATCAATTACTTACTATAGCCAGGCAGCATTCCAGGGATATAACAGTCAATGAAACAATGTTCCTGATCCCATGAAGTTTATGTTCTAGAAGAGAAGACAATAATAAACTAATAAACAATACAGTAATGTCAGGAACTAGCATGTACTGTGAAGGAAAGCAGAGCAATGTAAAGGACAAATGGTGACGGAACTGCCATTTTGGGTAAGGGGGTAAGGGAAGGCCTGGGAGATGACATTCGATCAGAGACCGGAGTGGAGGAATAATCTCTCCTTGGGAATATCTGGGGAAAGTGTTCTAAGATGAAAGAATTATAAGAAATTCCTGATGGGTGTGCTACTGGGATCAGTTAGAATGTTTCAACTGACTTTTCATAGATGACAGTCATCTTCAAGGCAAATATTGCCAATAGCTGAAAAAATTCAACATGACATTACTTGCTTTTAGAAGTCTTTAGCCTTCATAACCTGATTTCCAGTAGGTGGGACCAACGTTATATGAATGAAGTGATCAAACAATCTTACCTTTGTGAAAAGCTCCCTCACGTGGTATCCTTTTTAATTAGCAAAACAACCCCACAAGGTAGATATTATAATTCACAACAATGTTACAGATGGGGAAACTGAGGCTGCAAGAAATGAAGTATCTTGAATGTGCAGAGCCAAGACCAATAGAATCTGGTGTCCTGACTCTGGTCCTGACCCAGGACATCAGTATGCAGAAGCGCACTGTTTCCAAAGGAAGTTGTCAGGACTTTACTGAAACATGTGGTATAAAGTTATAAGAACACCTGAGTTGTAATTTTAACTTCTAATTAGCACAGTATGCGATGTCGAAGATCAGTGTACCACTCAGCTCTCCTTCAGGTGGACCTGCCAAGGGGAGAAGAGTTGCCTGAGAGCCCCAGTTAGTGCCCTATGGACCCACCTTCCCATTGGTGTCCCCTAGGCTGCTCCCAGGCAATGGCTGAGCACTGCAGTAGGGGTACAGTGCTGGCCCATCCTGCTTGACACAAGCTGCCACCAACAGGCAACCTCGGAGCTCTGGGGCTCCTGTTGGCCTGGCCGAAATGCACTGCTGTCTGAGGCTTTTTCTACCCAATTCCCTCTCTCCTTTCACAGGTGTCAGACTTGCGTTACGGTCTGAAGGCTTTCCCTGCCATTTCCTGCCACCTCCCCTTTCTCCTTCACAGACATTTCTCTCAATAAATCTCCTGCATATTCTAGCTCATCTTGGCCTCTGCTTCCTAGATAATCCACACCAACATGATTTCTAATCTAAATCAGTTCATTTTATTTCTTTATAGAAGAACTACCCTTTTAGTTTACTATATCTTTGTGTTTCTGGACTTGAAAAACCAAAAAAACCTTTTTTTTTTCCTCAGCTATCAGTGTCAGACTTCTGGGCTCACGAATGGTCCATTTTAATAAAAATGGACAGGGAAATTCTGGAATTTTACTGGTGTTAACTGAGGTGAGGTTTTGGTCTGAGTTTCTGGCCTTTTATCTTAGCGGTTTCCAGCCTGCTTCACAGATTCTTGTCTAGGGCAAACGCTTGCTGCTTCATTCCCAGGCTGTGAATTCCAAGCTTAGAGCTAATCAGAGCTGTCCATGCCTGTTTGAAAGTAAGTGGTTCTAGAAGGTTGCTAGGAGTGCTGTAGGAAGATGTAGGGGTCTGAACCTACATTGTTCAACAGAAACATACATAAGCCACATAGGTACTTGTCAATTTTCTAGTAGCCTCATTGGAAAAGGAAAAAGAAACAGGTTAACTTAATCTTAATGATATGCTTTAATTAACCCAAGACATCCAAAATATTATATCAATGTAATCATATTCAAACACCATTGATGAGATATTTTACATTTTTTCACACTAATTATTTAGACAAGTCACACATCAAGTGCTCAACAGGCACATGAAGCCAGTGGCTACTCTATTGGGCAGGGGAGGTCCAGGCGCTCCTGAGTCTGAGAAATAATATCTGGATATGGGGCAGCTGACAAGCTGTTTCTCTTAGTGTTCCTCTAAACCCATTATAGATCCCCACTCACCCCTACACCATTTCAGAATCTGTCAAATCATCACCCAAGGTGATTTTTATTCAGGACTTTTTGTTTGCTAGGTAATAGAAAATATTCATTTCGAAATCCTGGGACTGAGTTCTTAGGCATATATGAGATGTCAGCTCTCACCATGATTTTATTTTATTATTTATTTATTTATTTGTGGCTGCGTTGGGTCTTTGTTGCTGCATGCGAGCTTTCTCTCGTGGCGGTGAGCGGGGGCTACTCTCTGTTCCAGCGCACGGGCTTCTCATTGCGGTGGCTTCTCTTGTTGCGGAGCTCGGGCTCTAGGGGCGCAGGCTTCAGTAGTTTTTGCTCGCGGGCTCTAGAGCGCAGGCTCAGTAGTTGTGGCGCACGGGCTTAGTTGCTCCGTGCCATGTGGGATCTTCCCAGACCAGGGCTCAAACCTGTGTCCCTTGCATTGGCAGGCAGGTTCTCAACCACTGCACCACCAGGTGGCAGGCAGATTCTCAACCACTGCGCCACCAGGGAATCCCTCACCATGATTTAAAATAAAGCAGCTAGAGAATCAAGTGTACAAGAGTATGAGTTTATTTCCTTCTCGCAAACAACAGACTCTAGCAGCTCCAGCATTTACCTATCATGTGACTCTGATATCTTCTGCCTGGTCCCTGAAGGAGCCATCTCCCACCTTACCTGGCAGTTTACACCCCCAGCAGAAACGCATTACTACTTTAAGAAAGAACTATGATACTCCAATTTTTTATACTGGAATCACACATTTAATGCCAACTTCACAAGAGGCAAATATTGTCTAAGTATCTGCCCAGGCATTTGCTCATTCACTTTTCAATCTTATATTATTATCTCCATTTTACAGTTTAAAGAAATTGAGTTTCAGAGAGCTAAGTAACTTGCCCAATGCCACATTGCTAATCATTCTACATTCCTTTAAAACTTGGCATTGGGAGACCGATAACCCGAACCAATTTACTATGTTGATGGCATTGTAAATTGGTTCAATCTTTTCTGAGATTAACTTGGCAGTGTTTAGCAAGTTATAAAATGGTCCACGCCCTTTTACACAATGATCTTGGAATTTATTCTAAGGGAATAAATAAAATACATATGCACACACACATCAACTTATGCAAAATGTTTATGACAAAAATACCTATGACAGCAAAAAAAATTTATATACCCAAAATCTTTCACTCATTTAGCAAACATTTACTGAGTAGCTTCTGTGTGGTAAGCACAGGTCTAATACCAAGGATTCAGCAGTGGAGAAAAAAATAGGACAAAGATGATCCCTACTTTCATGGAGAAGTTTTACACACAAATATCCTAGGAATAAAAAAGAAAAATGGATAAGGAGAGCCACACACATAATTTTAAGTTGTTCAGTGCCCACATTTAAAAGGTAAAAAGAAGTGAGAGAAATTACTCTTGATATTTTATTTAACACAATATATCCAAAATATTACTTCAACATGTAATAAACATAAGAAACTAATTAATAAGATACTTTGCATTCTTCTTTCATACTGTCTTCAAAATCCAGTGTGTATTTTACATTTATAGCACATCTCAATTTGAACACTAAATTTTCATCAGAAGTACTATGTCTGTATTTAGATTTCATAAAATTTACGATTAAAAGTAGAGTCACATAACAAAGGTGTTCCAAACAAACTTAATGGTTTCCCAATAAGTTAGTTGAATGTTAAAAATAATTTTCTTCTAATATTTGCAATCACATTGACCAAATTAGTTCATCTTTTTTTAGGAAAAGTGGTTTGACTTTGGAGCAAAAGCATATCAGTTTCAAAACAATTTTTGTTCCAGTTAGCTAAATTCACTAACTCTTGGGTCATCTCAGTCTTACTGACACAAATTCAAAAGTATATTATTACATAAACTGAAAAGAAACTTTGAAATTAACAATATCAACAAAGTGTCCAAGTTTTTCCAGCCAATTTACATAACACTGTCAATTACAATTAAAATCTTCTGCAATGGATTCATATTTGAAAAATATATATAAAATCGATATAGTTGATTTGGATTATGAAAAATTTTGATTTCAACATAAATTCTTGTACCTAGTTTATTTGTGACCTAACAAATAAACTAGGTTAGGTCACAAATAAACTTCTCCTTTACTTGAAACTTCAAATTTAGCATGTCTATGTGCAATGTAATATCGGTGAGAAAACATAAATCACACTGACGTTTTGTTTTTGATTATTGACCATTTGGCAAATATTCCTTTTGTTTCAAGAAAAAAATCAGACCTACCAGTACAGTAAATCTTTGTAAAACTCTTCCACCACTCAAACAATGAGTATTAGCAAAGAACATTAAATTCATTAAATCCATTGTCTTCTATTTCTTTCAACAGTTCTAGATACTGGGGATGATTCATAGCATTTGCACATCTATAATGAACAATCTTAACAATTCCATCCATTACACTTTTCATTGTATCTCTTTCAGAAAACCCAGCCCAAATATTTTCAGTATGTGTCACACAGTGAAATGAAGCAATAAGGGAAACATCAGTCTCATTTCAAAATTCCATTAAATCTGAATTTTTAAACTGATATAGCTAGATCACAGTATATCATGATAAAAGCGATTTTTTTCATGTCTAGCTGATATTCTCTGTTAGATAGAAAAGATTCAAAACTATCCATGCCTTGAGTTCAACTTTTTAGGGCATAAATTAACATTTCTTTGTAAATGTGGAAGTCCTTTGAGAAAAATAAAAATCTAAATGTTTCTGATCCAGTCATAGTACTAGCTTCTGCTAGTACTATTGATTCTCCAATCAATTCTAAAGCAGTAGTATGCCTTTGCTTTAAATTTAAATGTTGGACTTCCCTGGTGGTGCAGTGGTTAAGAATCCACCTGCCAATGTAGGGGATACGGGTTCGAGCCCTAGTCCGGGAAGATCCCACATGCTGTGGAGCAACTGAGCCCGTGTGCCACAACTATTGAGCCTGCGCTCTAGAGCCCACAAGCCACAACTACTGAAGCCTGCGTGCCACAACTACTGAAGCCCGCGTGCCACAACTACTGAAGCCCACGTGCCTAGAGCCCATGCTCCGCACCAAAAGAAGCCACTGCAATGAGAAGCCTGCGCACCACAGCAAAGAGTAGCTCCCACTCGCTGCAACAAAGACCATGCTCAGCAACAAAGACCCGACACAGACAAAAATAAATAAATTTTTTAAAAAAGACAATGCATTAAAAAAAACTTAAATGTTTGTCCACACTTAATTTTTAACTAGAAAAATAATTTAATTATATTACAATGAAAACAAATGCAATGTAAACATTTTAATAAATGCAATCACTATATCACTATAATTCATGTTGTCTGCAGAAAACATTCAAATGAACACAAGTTACATCAGATGTAAAGAAAAAGAAATCACTCAAGCTTGACACACACTAGATGGGTGAAGTGTTTAGGTGTAGACCACAGTAAGATCTTATATGATTACATGAAATGTCCTACCAAAACAAAGTTGTATTTAACAGAAAAATATTTTATACTGCTAAAGCTTTTAAGTTCAATTAGGTTAATTTATATTAAATTAATAATTCCATTCCTCAGCCACCCTGGCCACATTTCAAGTACTTGGTAGCCGCATGTGACTAGTATCACAGTGAAGCCCTGTTAGACAGGACAGGGTCCAGATCACTGGGCTTCTTCAGAGCTACCTCGTGTTTCTTTAAGGTTCCAGGAGTTTGGAGGGGAGAAAAAGCATTCGGGGCCGGGCTCTTGGCTGTCCCTTCACTGTAACCAAGGTGGCTCCACTTTATTTGTTTTGCTTATTGAAACTTCACATAAGATTTTGTTGGAAGAAAGTGTCCTAGTGTGTTTTTCTTTAAGGTTTGAAAGCATTGGTCCTGTTTCCTTGCTTCTGAAGGTGGTAGCTCTAGTGTAGACATCCCACCCCAACCCGGAACTGGATGGAAATGCAGGTTCTCAGGCCCTGCCCCAGGTGATTCATGCACATTAAAGTTTAAGAAACGGTGGGATACATGCTTTTTTCAGCCTTGTGATGTCCTCCCCCTCCAAATACACACACACACACACACACACACACACACCCGACAGTGTTTTAATGAGGAATTAACCCATCATGAAACCATAGCTAAATTCTGGCATTTTAGAAACAATTACAGGTCAGGGGATGCAGCCGTCAACACTCCCTTTCGGCAGCTGTGACCTGTGTGTAGCTCCTGGATTCTGAGTTACATTCCCAGCACTTCCCTCCTACTCCTGCCATTGATCTGCCTGATGAAGCCCCAGAGAGGACTATCATTGCAGTAGAAGCTTCACTGATGTGGTGGAGGAGGTATGCTTAGTAGTTAAACAAATGTACCCTGGAACAGAATTGAGTGGATTTAAATACCATACCCATCACTCTCTAGTTCTGTGACCTTGGGAAATTTTCTTAATCTCTTAGTTGCCTCAGTTGTCTCTTCTATAAAATGGGGATAATAATAGAAAGTATATAACGAGCCATTATAATGATTAAGTGAGTTAATATGGGAAAAGCGTTTAGAATAGCACTTGGCTTACAGTAAACACTAATAAGCAATATAAAAATCAATCAACCTCTGCATATTTTTTCCAATTTTTTATAATATGGATAGTAAAATACAGCATTTTTCCTTAAACACTTTCCTACCTCTGGGCAAGTGGAAGTTTTTATCTGCTATAAGCGGCCCATAGGAGGTGTTCAAAGTATGTTTGCTGAATAAATAAATAGATAATTGATTAGAATAGGATAATGTGATTGTTCACAGAAGCTCAGAATTCCAGCATTCTCCTCCAAGTATCGGAACCCCCCGTCCTTCCTGTGAACCATGGCTGTATTTTGTCATCTGTTTTCCCCTCCTGGATGTTCATCCCACAGTGTTCCAAGAATCATTTGAGTGTAAATGCTTTTTCATAATTGAAGAGATTCCAAACCTACAGTCAGCAAAACTCCTAACAGGAGCAAAAGCAAAACTAGGGTTTTGTACTTATACAAGGTCAGGAGATTGGAATACAGAGTGAGGCAAAAATCCCCAAAAAATAAGTAAAAATTAAGGCTGTTGACATTTTGCCAGAAACCTAAGGTCACTTTATTAACAGAGCATTCATCATTCTTTCTCTTTATTGTTTCGTAAGTGGCTCTGGTCAATTCTCCTTTCAGTTTCCTCTGATGGAGTCCTGATGACCAAGATGAGAGGAACCCCCTTCTGCCTAATATCCCCAGGTCTGAGAGCAGGCACCTTGCCTGGTTCCGGGAATCTGATGTCAGATGTGATTTGGGGCAGGGATGGGGATATTCTCTTTCTGATGTGTACATCCCATTCTGAACTGTATCCTGGGAAAAGTTCTCCATGGAGAGAAGATGAAGGACCCTGACCCTTCTTTATATATTTCCTAAGGACATTGCAAAGTACATTATTTTTCACAGATATGGTGAGGGATCACTGCTGAGAACAAAATAGAGACTGAACAGGGGACTTTGCAGGGCTAGAACTGTGTCATTCTGTTGGATGGAAGTGTGACACCCTAGCAGAAAAAAAGGTGGCCATGTCTGGGGCCCATCTAGGGAGAGAGGAGGGGTTTTCTGGAGTTAACATCTGAGAACAGATTCCAGCTAGACTCGGGGAGGGGGTGGGCGAGTAGTGGCAGAGAGCTCCGCTCATGTCAGAATGAGTTTTGGAGCTTCCACAGAGGTGAGGAGATACACTAGCCCTGGTACAGGAAAGATTTCCCCAATCTTTGACTGTGACCTACTAGGTGGTAAGCAACTGTAAGACATGAGGTCAGGGAAATATGTCTTTGCCGTCTGTATATCCTCAGCCTTTGGTACTAGTCACAGAGTAGGTGCCCTGAATGTTTTTGAGTCAATAAACTAACTAATGTGGGGAAATACTCAAAGTAGGACTTCAGGTGCTTGAAGGGTTTGTACTCCCAAGTAGGTCTGGGGTCTCATGAGCCAAAGCCAAGCATGGGTAAGTGTGGGTTGGGATATAGCAGTGGCATACAAAGGAAGGGGACCTAAAAGCAGTGTCCTCTGTTTTTACTTATTTATTTATTTAGGCCGTACCGCGCAGCATGTGGGATCTTAGTTCCGCAACCAGGGATCGAACCCATGGCCCCTGCATTGGGAGCACGGAGTCTTAACCACTGGACCGCCAGGGAAGTCCCAGAAGCGGTGTCCTCTAAAAAGGGTTAGCAACAGGAACAAAGAGGAGGGGAATGGGAGGATCAGGGGCGCAGAGCCACAGACACCCAAAGGACATTGTGTGAAGGGGGAGCCTTCCTCCATGTATAACAAGCTAGAGGGCAGGGAAGCAGCTGCTTGGGCTGAGGGGCCCGGCCACAAGTGTTTGTAAAGCTGCTGTTGCTGTTTCCTGTTAACTAAAATGCTGCAATGCAAGAGCGGGCCAGGCTGCATCCTTGGAGGTATCACGCTAAGTTGACCCCAAGACAACAGAGGGCTGTCTGACCTGCCCCCACTGAGTAATCAGGATCCTTCACGCTCTTGGGGTTCCTCTCACTACCAAGTTGTATCCTTAAGATTTCTGCATTGTAGCTTCTTGTAATCCAGGCCTCCCATACTCTCTAAATTCACATTTCCTGCTGCTACCTACTGAACACATACAGCTTGCTGCCACCTCCCCTGACTCCCTGAGCTACGTCCTCAGTGGAGAGGTGAAAGAAGAGGAGAGTGGTGGGCACATCTCCTGCCTGTCTCTGCTTTGTGCCGCAAGGGACTATATGGGAAATCTCTGTACCTTCCTCTCAGTTTTGCTGTGAACCTAAAACTGCTTTAAAAAATTAGTCTTCTTAGGGACTTTCCTGGTGGTCCAGGGGTTAGGACTTCACCCTCCAGGGCAGGAGGTGTGGGTTCGATCCCTGGTCTGGGAACTGGAATCCCACATGCCTCGCAGACAAAAAACCAAAACATAGGGCTTCCCTGGTGGCGCAGTGGTTGAGAGTCCGCCTGCCGACATGCAGGGGACACGGGTTCGTGCCCTGGTCCAGGAGGATCCCACCTGCCGCGGAGCGGCTGGGCCCATGAGCCATGGCCACTGATCCTGCGCGGCCGGAGCCTGTGCTCCGCAACGGGAGAGGCCACAACAGTGAGAGGCCCGCATACCGCAAAAAAAAAAAAAAAAAAAA
>NC_041224.1:51546523-51591831 GCF_002837175.3 Physeter macrocephalus
GCGCGGCCGGAGCCTGTGCTCCGCAACGGGAGAGGCCACAACAGTGAGAGGCCCGCATACCGCAAAAAAAAAAAAAACAAAAAAAAACACCAAAACATAAAACAGAAGCAATACTGTAACAAATGCAATAAAGACTTTAAAAATGGTCCACATCAAAAAAAAATCTTTTAAAAAAATTAGTCTTTTTTTTTTTTTTTAAAAAGCAAACAAGTAACATTTTATGGTGGACATGGTGATACAGCCCCAGATTCTCAGGAATGAAAAGTCTCTTCCTTTAGCTGCCAGAAGTGGTATAGAGGACAGCCCTCAGGGGTCAGCCACTCTGGAATTGCCTCAGCTGAATGAAGAGTCACTTCCCCAAGGTCATGTCACATTCCTTATTGATAGAGGGATATAAATACCTGGCTTCCTTGTCTCAACTCTGAAGAGTCATCCATCTTTAGAACTGCCCTCAGGGTCACTGTTATAGCTTCCCCTGAGACTCCATCACAGCTGGGCTTCTCCCTTTGCCAAATCCTGCTCCCTTCCCAGGGACATCCCTAGTAAACTCCCCACATGCTCATCTCTGTCTGAGTCTGCTTCCCAGAGAACCCAGAAATGAGCTCTCATTTTAAGGGAAAGGAAGTCATACAAGTATTCATTCAGAGTTTCTAACTTACAGAATTTATGACATAAAGTTCTTTTGATTTGGGTGGGATGATTTCCCTATGCGATGCCTCCCACAGATGAAGCAGCCACACTTTTATACCTCTGTATTTATGGAGAGGTGTATGTACTTCCTAGACAATAACTACACCTCCCCAAGGATTGTGTTGTTCATCATTACTGTAAAAGAAACTTGAGAGCCAGAGATCATCCACCAGAACTCTTCTTAGATCTTGCCAATCATTAGGTGAAAAGTGGGTTGTCATTTGTTCTTTTGATTGGCATCTCCCCAACTAGTGAGCTTGAGAATGTTCACAGGTGCTTATTAGGCAGGTGGATGCCTCTTCTGTGAACTGTCTATTCCTATACTTCCCCTTTTCCTTTTTGTTTCTCCTTTTTCACAATAAATGGTAATAAATTTTTGAATATATGCTGTTTGGGCTTTTTTGTGGTAACTTTCATCACTTTTAAAGATAACATTTTATGGGTTGGTTTTTTGAGGATTATTTTAGTTTTGGTTTTAAAAATCCATGTATACAGAAGGATATAAGGAAGAAAGTAACTGTCTTAGTCTTTTTGGAATGCTGTAACAAAAATACCATAGATTGGGTGACTTATAAACAACAGAAATTTATTTCTCACAGTTCTGGAGACTGGGAAGTCCAAGATCTAGGCACCAGCAGATTCAGTGTCTGGTGAGGGCATGCTTCCTGGTTCCTAGATGGCTGTCTTTTTGCTTTGTCCTCACATGGCAAAAGAGGCAAGGGATCGTTCAGAGGTCCCTTTGATAAGAGCATTAATCCCATTCATTAGGGCTTCACCCTCACCACTTAAACACCTCTTAAAGGCCCCATCTCCAAATACCAGCACATTGAGGATCAGGTTCCAACATATAAATTTGGGCAGGGGGGATATAAACATTCAGTCTATAGCGGTAACTATCACTCAAAATTTCTCCACTTAGAGAAATCACTTTGAAATTTTTCACTTTTCCTTGCGATTTTTCCAAGCCCAGTTTTCATAACTGGAATAATCTTATATCAGACTTCATATATAGTTTTGAATTCTAGCTTTTGCATATAATATTATATCTTAAGCATTTTCCCAAGTCATTAAAAGCCTTAATAAATATCATTTAAGTGGCTGCCTAATAGTTTATCAAATGGATAAACCATCATTTGATGTAATCCCTTCAGAAGTATCAGACATGTGGATCATTTCCAATTTCTCACTATTACAGCGATGATGAGCTTCCTAGGCAGAGATATCTGTTTGTATTTCAGATTTCCTTAAATACATTCTCAGGAGTGGAACTGAGTTAAAAGTAAAAACACTTAAAGACTCTTGTTACAGATCTCAGTTTGTTTTTTGAGGAGTCATTTGTAAACCAATGCTTTACATCTGAAAAGAAATACTGCAGTGAAAACATTACACTCAAACTTAGTCCAAGCATTGGTGGTTCCAGCCAATATCTTGGGGTC
Source organism: Physeter macrocephalus (assembly GCF_002837175.3). Classification (NCBI taxonomy): domain Eukaryota; kingdom Metazoa; phylum Chordata; class Mammalia; order Artiodactyla; family Physeteridae; genus Physeter; species Physeter macrocephalus. The sequence goes on from NC_041224.1 coordinate 51,548,650, forward strand.
TCGCATCAATTAAGCAAACATTCATTACACCTACTGCTTATTTTAGACACTAGAGGGATGTGGATAACATTCACCAGGATCCTGCTGTCAAAGAGCAAAGGGTCTGAGAGAAAGAGGAACAATAATTGATTAACCATCATACGAGAAAGAGAGAGACAAATCTTTAACAAAAATTGTAAGTCAGCATGTGTGGGGGAAGCAGTGAAAGGATGCAGCCAGGAAGATAAGTCGTTACAGTATAGTCTCATAAACACCCTAAAGGACACTGGGACCCTTCATACAATCAATACTGGAAGTTTCTGAATGCCCAGTCTGGGAATTGGGACGTGGTTTTAGGATTTTACATAATGACATAGGTTTATGGTTTTTACAGCTTTGCTTTTATGATCTACCGTTGGTCATGCTACAGTTTCCTTGATACCAGGTCCCTGGCATGCAGCCTCCACCTTTTTCCTGTAGAGTTTTATCTGACAGTAGCCCACCCTGGACTGTGGCCCTGAAGACTGCACTGTGTCTTCAAGGCAAAGATTGTATTACTCCATAGTTTGGGCTACGCTACTCACCGCAGAGGGGCTCTGGTAAGTGGAGGGAGACCCGCCAGGCTGGATTCCAGCAGAGCACGTTTTGTCTACTGCTCAGAGCTGAAGAGACCCCAGACCCCACGACCCAACCCAAATCACCTAAGGGCAGAATGGTGGGATTGCCCTTGAGTCAGAAATTTTGAATGTGACCCATGCTTTCCCCACTGAGCAGTCATCAGACCTAGACAACCTATTTAAACCTCTCACCTTTCTTTCCTCAACTGTAAAACAGAGCCAAGAGTGATCATGAGAAGACAAAAAGAGAATGGATATGAATGCACTTAAAAGGAGGAAATCGTGCTTCCCTGGTGGCTCAGTGGTTAAGAATCCACCTGCCAATGCAGGGGACACAGGTTCGAGCCCTGGTCGGGGAAGATCCCACGTGCCGCGGAGCAACGAAGCCTGTGCACCACAACTACTGAGCCTGCGCTCTAGAGCCCACAAGCCACAACTACTGAAGCCTGGGTGCCTAGAGCCCGTGCTCTGCAACAAGAGAAGCCACCGCAATAAGAAGTCTGCACACGGCAACGAAGAGTAGCCCCCGCTCGCTGCAACTAGAGTAAGCCGTGCACAGCAACGAAGACCCAACGCAGCCAAAATTAATTAATTAATTAATTAATTAAGAAAAGGAGGAAATCATCTTTGAAATATCAGCATTTATTATGTTTGAAAAAAATCTAAATGAAAGATTTTCTAGTCCTTCTTCTCTGAACAAATTCTTATGTCCATGGGAGATGGGGAGAGAGGGGTAATAGTGTATTCATTTATTCTTTGTTTGTTTTTTAAAAGGTGTGCCTTAAAGCAACGTGACAGAAGAGCTTTTTTCTGGCTTTGTTACATTTAGAGAGGCAGACTTTGGCTAGCTAAGAACACATTTTTGTGTGTGCCTAGGGTTTTGAAAGTTAAGAGGGGAGTTTGGTACAGACATACCTCGTTTTATTGTGCTTCACCTTATTGCGTGTTTTACAAATTGAAGTTTTGTGGCAACCCTGCATTGTCAGATGTTAGCATTCTTTAGCAATAAAATTTTTAATTAACTTATGTACATTTTTTAGACATAATGTGATTGCACGCTTAAGAGACTACAGCATAGTGTAAACATAACACTTATATGCACCAGAAACCAAAAAATTTGTGTGACTGGCTTTATTGTGGTATATGCTTAATCCAGTTGTCTGGAACCAAACCCAAAATATCTCCAAGGTATGCCTGTGGAAGGCTAGGTAGGAAAGTTTCTCTAGGGTTTACAAGTTGTTACCAGGCTCTACCCCATAACCCTGCAGACCTTTGAGCCCTTAAGAATTACCATCCACTCCATCATCTACAAAGGGTAGATGATTTGCTTGGGCAGCAAATACTAACATGATGGGGGGAGAATTCAGCCAAGCTCCTGGACAAATGAAACTCGAAAGGTACTCTAGCAGATTTTCAGAGAAGCACCTCTACTTTAGTGAGCCTATGAAGAAACCTGCAGAATTGTTGTTTCTCTCACTTTTGTTGCATGGAGAAAATATACTACTCCTTTAAGAGCCTACCGCAAAAGAGAAGGCAGCATGGCCCTGGGTAGTTTACTTAGGCGCACGTGGAGGCCAACTCAAAGAGGCTACACCTTCATTCAGAGATGCTCAGGGAAGAGAGAGAAGCGACTAGACCCACTACTCAGTATACCCACCCACCCCCTCGCCAACCAGCCGGGTAACGGCCCCTGGAGAGCAAGATTGAGGCATCCCTCCCACTCACCACCATATTTCCATCCTCACTGGCGCCCCCAACATGGACAGACAGGCCCTGTGCCCGGCTGACAAGGTGCCGCACTGGAGCTTCTTCCGCTGCTGTCCACCCACCTGCTTTCCCTTCCTGCTGCCTTCAAGGACCCTCCTCTGCCTTCTGCCACATCCCAAGCCACCGGCCTCTTCAGGAGCTCCTCACGCCTAACGTCCCCACTGACTCTCAGCAGCTATTGGGCAGTGTTACCCCAGCTTTGCTCTCCCCTTCAGTTTCCAGCTCATCGCTGTTCCCTAAGGATCCTCTTCCTACCCTCTACTCTGAGATCCTCATGCCTGTCTGTGCTTGAAAGAGAGTCTGAGAAATTCTCAGGGCACCCTAACTATAATTCAGTTCCTGTTCTGTGAATCCTCAGTGCCGGTCAGAAACATGTGGAGCCTTGCCTCCACTCCCCACCCAGGAGAGGTGGTATTTTTAGATGGACTGCAGAACGGGAAGGGTCAGAGGGAGCCGAAAGGATGGGTCCACTGAAGAGAAACCCTTACTTAGATGGAAGATAATAATCATAAGAGTAAGAGCTGTAATTTTCTGAGACACTTTCCTATTTACCCGCATCATGGCCTGGACTCCTCAGCATCACTCACTGAGGAAGATAAGCAGGTATATTGGCTCTGCTTTACAGACAAGGAAGACGAAGCTGAGAGAAGTTGAGTAAGCGCCTGCAGCAGAACCCCAAACTAGGGGTCAGTGATATTTGAGGCCCCTTCAGTTTCTCGCAGTACGAAGCCATCACTGCCCTCTCTGGTCTCTGGCCACGCCCCGGGACCATCTGCCCAGCAGAGCCTCCGCCACTGGCCAACCCTGACAGGGCAAGGCGTGTGGGAGAACGTGATGCCCCCAGAACAAGGTCAGGGGTGGGGGGTAGTCCCAATGAGGGCTTCATATCAAGAAAACCATGGCTGCGATGGACAACACACCATAAAGGCAACGCTTCAAGAGCTATAAACCTCCAACCTCATGTGAAGCAGGAAAACCACACTCCAAACCCTCTAGACTGGGCGTAACACACTGCCAAGACAAACTTAACCACAGATCCCCCACTGCATTTCCCACCGCTTCCGTCTGGCAGCCTAAGAAGGCGAGTTTTGTCATGTGTGGTTTGCTCTTTCTTCCAATAAGTGGGAAGAACCTGGTCTGGAGGCACCTCCTGCCAAGAGCAGGTGCACGACACGAGCCATGTCCATGCAAGGGCCTTGCACCAGATCCCAATGCTGGGCCACCCTCTTCTGCAGGATCCCTCAGGCCTGGCAACCCTCCCCCACCCCAGGCCGATGGAGGTGGGGGTCAGGGGCTCTGAGTCTGCCCCAACCTCATGTGGGCTAGAAGGGGAATTGCCCTCCACCCACAGGAGACAGGGATTCCATTTCCAGGGTCATCTTGCTGATTTCTCCTGCCCTTCCTAGCTCCAAAGTGGCTCCCTCTCTTGAGAACTGACTCATCTCACTAGGAAGAGAAAGGTGGGCACTTAAGGATTTACACAGTGTGCCCATCAAAGAAGAAGACTCTGAGATATTAAGGAGACCCAAATATTACAGTGCTTTTGCAAAGGATGGCTCATCTAGGCCTTAGATAGTCCTGAGGAATAAATGGAAAAGCTAGTATTAGTATTCATATCCGTGTTCCTATTGGTATTTGTACTGGAACTACTACTGCTATTTGTAGCAGTATTTGTATTTGTATTCACATTCGCATTAATGTTGGTATTCATATTTGTACTCACATTAGTATCCACACTCATAGTCCATGTTGCTATTGCTATCAGTATTAGTCCTTAACAGGAACAAACGGTGAGGCACAAATAGCTAGAAAGGCCAGTGCTGTTGCATCTGCCTTCCGTTCTCCATAAACACTGGAGATCGTCTTGGGCAGTAATGACAAGTATAGAGGCTCTTGAGTTCTCTTTAACCTGGGAGAAAAACGAGATGGCAATGCACCATCCGGGAGCTCTGAGGCAGGAGAAATTACACAAGTAAAGTTGTAAGCACAGCCCCCAAATCCTACATGTGAGGGCAGGGCTACAGCAAGGTGATGGGAAATTCTGCTGGAAATGAGGAGAGGAGGGCAAAAACTGAATGACATTATAGGTTAGGATAAGGGATTTGTTCTAAAAAATGAGTCACCACTGAGGTTCTGGGAGCTCTCTGAAGTCCCAGGACCCAGGGCTAGGACTCTTTCCCTTGCCCAGCACACCACGAGGCACACATGCACACACACACGCACATACCACACACACACACCACACACACCACACATACCACACTACTCACACATGCACACACACACCACGTATACACCACACACGCACACCACACATACCACACACCGCACACACATACACCACACACCCCCCCCACACACACACACCACATATACACCATACATGCACACCACCATACCATCATCACATACCACACACTCTGCACAAAGCCTCTAACAGTCGCCCGTACGTGGCTCTGTTGTTGTGAGAACCCTGGAAGAGCAGAGCCAAGCTTGTTAACTTACCCAGAGTAAGTTGGAGGCTTGTGCCACAGGGGCCAGCCCCAGGGTGACTTGGTGATAGTTATGTTATTCATGGAGATTCTGCACCATCCCAGTGCTTCTTTGTGACAGGAAACCAAAGCCTCAGGCTTCCCAAAGCATGAAGAGGCCTGCTCTTCATGGTACCATTTAGCCTGTGGGCACACCTAAGGTGTAGAGGCCTTCTGTGGGTCGCAGGGCCCAAGGTGCCTGCGTCACCTTCATTGTCACATGTCCTTCCAGGAAGGGCCAGCACTGCACATCCCATCCTTCTTTCATCTCACGTCATACTGTGGGAAGACACAATACAAGATTTCACATCTCTGGGACTTTCCACCGCAGGAGGCCAATACAAAGCCATGGGTTTCCTCTTTTCACGTTATTTCACAACATAAAAGAAAGCACCCACTCAGGGAGCTAGAGTCTGAAAAATATTCACGCTCCCCTGCATTAGCATCCCTCTGATCTATAAGGGCAGCAGAGGGACACATGCTGAGCTAGTTGCGGGCTTCGTCCTTTCCAGTTCATCAGCTTCCGTCCTGCTTTGGGGGCAGTGATTCTCACACATGCCTGCAACAAGATCAACATCTGGGCCAGTGAAATATACAACTTCCTGAAGCACATGAACAGTCAAGGTTAGGCATAGAGTTGAAACTTTAACATCAGAAATGTAAGATTCTTGGGCTTATATTTCACACCATTGGAAAGAATTCTAGAATTTTCCAACTGAAGGATATCCCAGAGCTCATCTAACTTCACCATTCCACAGACAAGGAAATTCAGGAATCTGTTTTTCTGAGTGTGACCATCTGACCAGTTGCACCAGAATCTCCTGTGGGGAGATTTCTGAGGTCCTTCCCCAGATTGCTGAATTAAGATTTGCAGTGGAAAGCCTAGGAACCTGCATTTTAAACGGACTCTCAAGGAGATCATGTACCTGAGAATGTTCTAGAAGTACAGCTGGTTTGTATTGAGACCATAACAATAATAATAATAGCTACAATATTGAAGGGAGGTAAATCTGGGTAGCCCCAGAGACCCATCTCCTCCCCACTTAGGAACTCAGCAAGAGCTAGCTCAGAAGTTCTGAGTAAAGCAAGAGAGAACTCTCTGTCCCCAGCCACAGAGCCCCCAAGGTTCTCCCTTTCTAATAAGGCTACTCCCTCAATTCGGAAGCTCACTCACCCATACATGTCCCCTGCCTTTCTGCCCCTATAATGAGGCAAGGTCATTCTATCGATGCCCTTTCCATGGTATGAATGGTCCTGCTGGGTCCATCCCTAACAGGCCTCTCATTACACTGGTTCCACAAACAACTATTGCAGCTCTGTACCAGGCATTGTGCTAGGTACCGGCAATATCATCATGACAAAAACTGGGCATAGCGAGACTTCCCTGGCAGTCTAGTGGTTAAGCCTCCGTGCTTCCACTGCAGGGGGCATGGGTTCGATCCTTGGACGGGGAACTAAGAGTTTGCATGCCACTCGCATGGCACAGCCCAAAAAAATGGGCATGGCATCCAAACGTAGGTTCCCAAGTGACTCTGGTCCAGCTGCCTGCCTGGTCCCCACTGATGGGCTGGCTAGTGATGAGAACAAGGGCTTAGGAGTCAGGCAGGCCTGAGCTATAATCCCAAGTCCACCATCTCCTAGGTGTTACCGTGGACAATTTCCTTAAGCTCTCTCAGCCTCCATTTCCACATCTGTAACATGAGAAAAATAAGACCTACCTCTACCTACCTCTCAGGTTGTATTGTGGATTTGAGACAACCTTCATAAACACCAAGCACCACATCTGTACAGCAGGTGCTTGGCAGACGGAGCCTATCACCATTGCTATCACTCTGTGTGATAAATGACAAATGACCTAAGTCCCCCAAAGGACTGTTCAACCAGCCAAATATTTGTTGAGCACCTACTCTGTGCCAGGCGCTGGAAATGCACCACGAACAGGACAAAGTCCCTATCCTCATAGACCTTAGATCCAGAATAAAAGAGATTAAGTGACTATACTAGTTTACGAGGACTGCTGCAATGAAGTACCACAAACTGGGTGGCTTAAGAGAAATTGATTGTCTCACAGTCCTAGGGGCCTGAAATCCAGTATCAAGGTGTCAGCAGGGCTGGTTCTTTCTGAGGGCTGTTCCACGCCTCTCCCCCAGCTTCTGATGGTTTGCTGGCAGTGTTTGGGGTTCCTCGCCTTGTAGATGCATCACCCTGATCTCTGCCTCCGTCTTGACATAATGCATTCCGTGTGTGTGTCTGTGTCTGCCTGTCTGTCTCTGTGTCCAGATTTCCCCTTTTTTAAGGACGCTAGATATTTTGGATTAGGGTCCACCCTAAAGACCTCATTTTGACTTGATTATCTCTGTAAAGACTTTCTTTCCAAATAAGGTCGCATTCTGAGGTACTGGGGTAAGGATTTCAATATATCTTTTTCTGAGGGGACACAATTCAACCCATAAGAGTACCCCTTTCCATCCACTCACTCAGCTTCATTTGGTTTCTGAGTCTAGTTGATCCCGCACAGGCCTCCTTCTAATCCAGCTTAATCTCCTAGAATTGGGTATACACAGCATGTTCAGTGTTCTTAAAGCTTATCTCCAAGAACCATCTCTGCCTCTCTCCTCTCTGCTCTCAGGAAGGTAAGACTTTGACCTTTCCCTCTTTCACAAGAGGGACTGGCTGATGTCCCAGCAGGGGCTCAGTTCATTGCCCAGCTCCCTTCCCCAGGTCTCCAACTCCCGTCACCTGTCCAACATACACAGTGCCTGATGCAAGCAGCCTTACACAAGCCTTAGATAGAGGCTTCCATACCCCGCACCCGGTATTTCCTCCTTTGAACACAGTCATCTCATATAAATGGAGAATGCATCTCTTTATGAAATTGCCTACCTCTTGCAGCTTAAGTTGGAAGAATGTTTACTTATCTGGCCCCAGGGAATCATAAACGTCTTGCAGCGTATGTTAACAGTCACTCCATAACACCATTCATTCTTACTATCTGAAATTACAGTGCCCCCCCCCAACCCAGGATTCACCTCCAGTGGTTAACAGACTGATGGGCTCTGTCTTCCTTGTCTCAGGCCTCAGAGGGACAATGTTATTGGCTCTGGTTTGTCCCCTTCAAAAAAAACACCATCTCTTGATGTGAAAAAGTAGAGGGACCAGCCACCAGGAACAAGCCTCATCGCAAAACTTCTATAAATGCCCAAACAGAAGGAAAGTCAATGACTATAAAAGAATGGCAATCTTTAGACTTAGTTTAAACAAGCAGTTTCTAAAGGCCAGTAAGTGAGCCTGAGTGAACCTGAGATGCATGTAAAATACAGACACCTGGAGCCCACCCAACATCCCCCCACCTACTGAAAATCAGAATCTTGGTAGTAAAAGGAGAGAATCTGCATACTCCCATATCCCACAGGTATCTCTGGGGCCCCTGCCTTCCAGCTCCCAGCCCCGCCGCTCCCAGCCTCTTTCCAGCTCCCAGGGACCCTCATGGTATCTATCCCCCAGGCCCGCCTACCCCCGTGCACCATCTCCCCACTGCCACTTCCATCTTCTTCCCACTCCCCACAGTGAGTCACTATCTCTCTGGGCCCCCATAGCACCCGGGTTCCCCTCTGCAGTAGGTCTTACCACACTCACTGGTATTGTTGTTCACTGGTCTGTCTCCCCAGCTAGGCCATGAACACAGGTATGATATGCATTTCTTTCATGCACCCAGCCCAGGTCCTGCTCATCACATCCGTGCTGCCTGCCTGAACGGCAAACTGAACCTTCCCTCTGTGACCACCTGGTACACAGGTTTCCTCTCTCCCTTTCTCTTTCTCTGTGTCTGTCTCTTGTCTCTTTCTGTGTGTTTCTCTCTCTCTCTCTCCCTTCCCACCCTCTTTCCCTCCCCCCACCCCCCATCTCTGCCTCTTGTCTCTTTCTGTCTCTCCCTTTCTCTCTCTCCCTCTCTCCCCGCCTCATTCTCTCTCTTCCTCTCTCCCCGCCTTTCTCTCCCTCACCCTCTTCCCTCTCCCCCATCCCCACCTCACTGTCCACCCTGAACTCTCACTGGGAACTTCCTCACACTGCTGTGAACTGGTCCTCTTCTCTTCTGTCCCTCCCTTTGTAACCCTCAAGTGTCCAGCACTGCGCTTGGCATCCAGCAGATCCCTGTAGCTGTTTGGGGATGGCTGGTTGGTAGAGACACGGGGTGGTATAAGGGAAAGAACGCAGGAATGTAGAAGACATAATTCCAGTTCTGGCCTCACATCTGGACAGTGAATTTGCTGCATAATCCTGAGCTCATTCCTTGACAGCGATGGCTCTTGGCCTCCTTATTTGTAACTTGGGGTTTAGTGCTCCTTCTGTGATGCAGGTAGGTTAGACAGGGTGAGGGAATGGTCTTGGATCCCTGATGAACCCTAGTTCCTAAGTCTGCTGGTGCAGAGGTGCCCTGAGTAAGGAGTAGCCCAGCCACAGTGGCACGTCCCATGGGGCAGTGTAAACACCCCCAGACCCCCGAGCAAAGGGGAAGGAAGAGGAGGGAAGGGAAGAGGCAAGACTCCCCACTCGGCCAGCAGACCAGCCCCAGGGGCTGAAATCAAAGCCGGTCACCCTCAGGCAGGGAGTCCCGGTCATGCCAAGGGATTGCCATCCCCAAATCCGCGACCCACTGGCTCTTCTGTTGAGCGGAATATTGGCTGAGGAAGCCAAGTCATCGTCCTGAGGCCAGAGCTGAGTCCACTGCACCTCTGGCCCAGTCAACAAACTGCCAGGTAAGAGGCAGTATACAGTGCAGGCCTGCCTGCACCCTCACAGCCCTGGGGTGTTGAGGTTTTCACCACATCACATACAATAGGAGGGCGTCAATGCTCTCAGGCAACGGAGCTGCTTGCTGAACTGTCCAGTGGAAACCGATGCCTGGCAGACACTAGGAACAGACACTTTGAGATGAAACAACCCTGCCCAGACTGCAGAATGGAGGATGACACTCCTCTCCCAGAAGCAAGACTGTCTGAAGGAAGCCCCCTAAGTGCTCCTACCAGGACCTGGGAGGATGTCGCTGCTCTTCCTCCCCAGGAGCAAACAGGTGAGTGCACTGGGGGCTTTGCTAAGCATCCAGACCCCGCAGCCCATCTCAAGACATGTACAGTTTTCATTGCTGCTGCTCCTGCAAACCCTCCTTATTCTTTTTCTACCTTATGTGTGGACCATGGGAGAAAAGCTGACACCAGAGCTGGCAAAGGAGACAGCTGCCTATTTGCTGTGATTTCATTCACTTGTCCAGCAAACACCTATCATAGGCTGTGCCAGACTCCCACGCCTGGAACGCGCACTGACCCTCCTCTGCCGAAGACTGATGAACTTCCCAATAAGACACCTGGAGTTCCTTAAAAATCTAAAAATAGAGTTACCATATGATCCAGTAATCCCACTCCTGGGCATATATCTGGAGAAAACTTTAATTCAAAAAGATACATGCACCCCAATGTTCACGGCAGCACTATTGACAAGACATAGAAGCAAGCTAAATGTCCACTGACACATCGACAGATGAATGGATAAAGAAGATGTGGTATATATATATATAGAGAGAGAGAGAGTGGAATATTATTCAGCCATAAAAATAGAAATAATTCCATTTGCAACAATACGGATGGACTTAGAGATTACCATACTAAGTGAAGTAAGTCAAAGACAAATATCATATGATATCACTTATATGTGAAATCTAAAAAATGATACAAATGAACTTATTTACAAAACAGAAGTAAACTCACAGACATAGAAAACAAACTCATGGTTACCAAAGGGGAAAGTGGGGGGAGGGAAATTGGGAATTTGGGATTAACAAATATACACTACTATATATAAAATAGATAAACAAGGTCCTACTTATAGCACAGGGAACTATATTCAATATCTTATAACAACCTATAATGGAAAAGAATCTGAAAAAGAATATCTATCTATCTATCTATCTATATATATATATATATATATATATGAATCACTTCACTGTATACCTAAAACATTGTGTTTTAGGTGTACAGTATTGTAAACCAGCTGTTTAAAGTACAGTTGGTATTGTAAACCAACTATACTCTAAAAAAAAAGAGAGAGAGGGGCTTCCCTGGTGGCGCAGTGGTTGAGAGTCCGCCTGCCGATGCAGGGGACACGGGTTCGTGCCCTGGTCTGGGAAGATCCCACATGCCGCGGAGCGGCTGGGCCCGTGAGCCATGGCTGCTGAGCCTGCGCGTCCGGAGCCTGTGCTCCGCAACGGGAGAGGCCACAACAGTGAGAGGCCCGCGTACTGCAAAAAAATAATAATAATAATAAAATAAAATAAAGTAAAACTAAAAATAAAAAAAAGAGAGAGGGACTTCCCAAGTGGTGCAGTGGTTAAGACTCCACGCTCCCAATGCAGGGAGCCTGGGTTTGATCCCTGGTCAGGGAACTAGATCCCACATGTATGCCACAACTAAGAGTTCGCATGCCGCAACTAAGACCCAGCATAACCAAATAAATAAATAAATAAATAAATATTTGTTAAAAGAGAGAGACTTGGCTATGGTGTCTGTATCACACCTCTGGAAGAGAAGGCACAGGAGGTCTCTACTGGTCGTTTGCACCTCACCTAAATTACTTGCTCTTTTTCAAAGTCAGTTTTCAGGTGTGGAAGGAAAAGAAAACAAGAAAACTCATCCTCACCTTTCAAGACATGGTTCAAATGTGTCCTTGACAGAGGTTAGCTTTCTCCTGGAATGAAAACTGCATCTTAACTTTTCACAACTTGTTTGTATCATCCAAGTGCTATGTCTTGTGCTGTCTTCACAACATCCTTGCAAGTTAAGCATGGAAACCAAGTATCATTTCCCCACTAAAAACAAGCCTCAAAGTGTTTGTCATCTTTAAGAGAATCTGACACTTTTTATTTTAATTTTTAGCAGAAAAGTATAAGAATTTTATGTCTATAAATAGTTGTGGCATGTTTAGGAGAACTTGATTTACTCTAATTATTCATTTATTGGATACAAGAGTAATTTAAATGCCCAAGAGGGTTTTGCTTATTAATATTGTAAGTATACCCTGCCAGGCATCTGAAGTGTTTAAAAAGTAAACATATTAAATTTATAAATGTGGTTGAAGATGTTTAATGGAATGTAATTAACTAAGTTTGTAAATGGGACTCATTTTAATCTGTGTCCATGAGTTAATTGAAAAATCAATGAACAAGTGAAATTATTTCTTCTCATTTTTAGTGCTTTTCTTGACATGAGGAGATGCAAGAATTGGGCTCATAAAATCAGCTCCTGGGGCTTCCCTGGTGGCGCAGTGGTTGAGAATCCGCCTTCCGATACAGGGGACACGGGTTTGTGCCCCGGTCTGGGAAGATCCCACATGCCGCGGAGCGGCTGGGTCCGTGAGCCATGGCGGCTGGGCCTGCGCGTCCGGAGCCTGTGCTCCACAACGGGAGAGGCCACAACAGTGAGAGGCCCGCATACTGGAAAAAAAAAAAAAAATCAGCTCCTGAAAATATCTAACTATCTGAAGACCTGTTCTGCCAGTTTTTCCCAGAGCACCGAGTGTCTCATTACTGATCTCCACCCTGAGCTCCTTTCAGGGGGTGTTGAAGGTCAGCAGCTGCAGCGGCTCATGATTTTAATCCTTGTAGAGGTAGATGGCAAGTGCCAATGGCAAGTGCCAATTTGTAGTTGACAATACTCTCCTATAGAACTTCCAGAAGGAACGTAGACCAGCCAACGCCTTAATTTTAGCCCAGTAAGACCAATTTCACACTTCTGGCTTCAAGAACTGTAAGACAACAAATCTGTGTTGTTTTAAGCTATTAAGCTTGTAGTAATTTGTCAGAGCAGCAATAGGAAGCTAATATACCCTCCTCCATCACCTCTAGGTCTCTAATGTACTTAATACAGTCCCCCACTTCCCTGTTTAAAAGTGAATGCCCCCCACTCACCCTGCCCCTCTTTCCCACTTTATTTTTCTCCTTAGCATTTATTACCATCTAATATATGACATATTTTGCCTTATTTATCATGTTTATTTCTATCTCCCCTCTTTAACACATAAACACACAAGGGCATGAATTTTTGCTTCTTTTGAATAGTTTGATCACATAGTAGGTGCTCCATAAAGTCAATAAATTGGCTAAATAATTTAACTTGAATAGAGTAAGTATTAATTTAAGACTATGGAATTATAACAACCCATATACCAGCCCTCTCCACCCAAAAAATGTTCCACAATTTTGTGGTGGTTGTCCCTTTATATTTTCTTAATACAATTTTAGAATCAAACAGAACCTGTTCTACTCACAGTGTCACTCAGACTGGAAGAGGCATCAGAAGTGAGGAGTCATAAAAAGAACCAATTGCATTAATAGCATTGGACAGAGGGGTTTGGAGGGGGAGGTGTAACAAGTGAAATACAGAGCAGGTGTGTCCCCATCCAAGCCTGAGCCTCAGTTCCACTTCAGCTCTTTCCCGTGCTCAGAGTACAGGAAATCTTCGGAAATAAGAGTCAGTTCCCTAGTATAGGTGCATGCATATCTCTAGGGAAAGAATCCATCAGTTTCACCAGCTTCTCAAAGGGGTGAGTTTAGGGATCCTTGTCCTAGAATCAGCCATTTGTCTGTAAATATTCTCACTTGGATTCCAGACCATACCCACCCAATGTTTGAACGAATTTAATAGATTGTTGACAAAATAAGTGTCTGATGACTGTGATCAGTTGTTTCACTTTTTTTTTTTTTTTTTTTGCGCTACGCGGGCCTCTCACTGTGTGGCCTCTCCCCTTGCGGAGCACAGGCTCCGGACGCACAGGCTCAGCGGCCATGGCCCACAGGCCCAGCCACTCCGCGGCATGTGGGATCCTCCCGGACCGGGGCACCAACCGTGTCCCCTGCATCGGCAGGCAGACTCTCAACCACTGCGCCACCAGGGAAGCCATGTTTCACTTTTAAAATAATTTTTCTGGACTGATGCAACCTTAGTCCAAACTTTGTTGGAACATCAGCTTTTCACTTGTAGCAAAACTATTCAAATCTTTTCACAGAATAAGTTCTTCCTTTAAAGCTCTACTAACATAGGCCTGGTCTCACCCCTAGGGAATCCCAACTTTTTACAGGAGAATTTCTATGTCCTTATTCATATAATCACAGCAACATATCCTCCCTTCCCTCCTTCCTTCCTCGAGCATTTATTAAGCATCTACTATGTGCTAGTCTCAGTGATGAATGAGACAGTATTCCTGCCCAAGCTGCTCAGTGTGATGGAAGGGATCGACACATGTAATCAATGATAGAATGTGGTAAGTGCTCTCACAGAGATACACAGACACGGAGTGGTGTGGTGATTAAGAACATGGGCTCAGGACTGGGCTACTCAGTTTCAAATTCTGTCTCCACCTCTGTCTAGCCACAAAAACCTTGCACATGTTTAAGTGACTGCGCCTCATTTCCTCAAAAAGATGGAGATAAGGAGAGCACAGACTTTCTAAGGCTCCTGCGAAGATCAAATGAGACAATGCACAGAAGGTGCTCAGACAGCACTTAGCAACTGAAAAGAGTTCAGTAGCTATTCAGAGCTCTGTGTTATAGGGCAATGGAAGCTCAAAGAAGGAAGTGACTAAAAGGGACTGACTCCACCCAAAGGGGTCTGGGATGTCTTCTCAGAGGAGGTGATAAATGATGAATCCTTTTCCAGGAAGGAAAAAGGATGGGCATTCCAAGGAGAGGGAGTGAATATCCAAAGTATCCTGAGGGTGATAGGGAACCAGTGAATGTTTTTAAGCAAGAGAATGTCATAAACAGATGTGTGCTTTAGAATAATTTCTTGGGTAGCTGAGCAGAGAATGGACTGGGACACTAATAAGAGTCTGAAGGCAGGGAGATGAGTTACAAAGCTGTCAGTCAGGTAAGAAATGAGAGAGGCATGGAAGGAGGCAGAGGGAAGGAGAGGAAGCAAGGGCTTTGGAGGTAGAGTTACTGACATATCTGGTGAAGGTACGGGGAGGACCAGGACAGAAAGAAAATGTTTATCTTTAGAATCTTCAGGCCTCCTTCCCCAAGGCTGACCAGGATCTCACTGAGCAGCCATCAGCCACTTGGCTGGTAAAGATGAAAAATCAGACCCTCCCCTAAGTGAAGGGATTTTCAGAGCACATGGTCAGATTCACCAGGTGTCTGAAAATGATTCCTGGAGCCAAGCGAGCAAACAAAGCCAAACACAGAGAGAAGGTAAAGGGAGGTTCTGGGAAAGCAGAGACAGCACCTCTGGGTGCCATGACATAAGATCCAGGGTCTTTCTCTGGATACTTATTTAGGGTTGGTGAGTACTTGTCAGACATGAGTGAAACTCAGAGGCTGGTGCAGAGGAAGAGAGTAACTAACAAACTGTAAGAAAAAAAGACAGGTCTCCCCTAGCCCTGTCCCTTGGCATTTGCTCTTAGTTCCTCAATGAACAGGACTGCAGGACACAAATACCCAGGGTATGTGGAGCCAGGGGCTTTATTTACCAGCCTATCTCATTCTGCTGCCTGAAACTCAAGGGGAATTTCCTGGGGTGCTCTCGAAGATCCATCACTCAATCACATTATGCGTACCAGGGTTGTTGTTGTTATTTGTTTTTTGTTTTTGTAAATGTGTGTCACAACGAAGCCCAAATGTTAAATATTAAACCTCTAGATCTATATTTCCCTGTGTGGTCACTGCTGCGGCCGTTTGTAAGTGCCAAATACCCAAATCTCCAAACATCTGAACACTGTTCCTCCAAGTATAACCACCCTTCAGAATTTAAATAGGGCTTCCATCTAGAACTTTCTTTTGTTCTTGGGATGCCAAGTCTGAGAGCTCTGAGACCAAGAGTAATGAAGATATTGAGTTTTCTGCAAAGACTACGGCTGCCCAGCCACCATAAAGAACCAGAGTGTGGCTGGAAATGTCTGTTCCTCTCGGCCCCAGCCTATCTTCTCCAGAGAAGAGACCCCTCGAGAGAGGGGTCCCTGGAGGCCCCAGGGGACTGACTGCTCCACGATTTCCTGCTGCAAATCTCAGCAATGATTTTTTACTCAAATTTACCCTGCTTTGGCCCTGCCTTCTGGGTCTCCTCCTTCCTATGAATAGTTTAGAAAATAACAAACAAACAAAATGTAGAAACACTAGAGATTTACACAGTCCAAAGAGAGGACTGGGACATCGAATCCCCCAGTCCCCATGATGAGCTCTGGTGTCTAATCAGTGCACCTTGTCACTGCTGCTTACTGCCATTTGGTGATACGACTGAACGTGGTTCTCAGAACTTGGAGAAAGAGCCCACACCCCTGCAGAGCTAAGTTTAGCCAGTAAGGCTGCAGCTCAGGTTCCCAGGTTGCAGCTCCAAATGCTTAGTGATTTCTGGCCCTGCACACCCGTGTTCTAAGGATCCAGATGCCCAGCCCACTATAGCCGTGAGCTCACCGCCCCCCCACCTTCACTTTGCTCTCTATCCCCAAGGAATCACACTTCTTTTCAATCTGTGAAACTCAAAGGATCTTATCACAACCTCTCTCCCCAGATAGGTTTTCCCCAAATAGAACCACCAGCCCAACTCTTAAAAATGGGTTATAACAACACCCTTAAGGGGTCTGTCTTAGTCAGCTTGGGATGCCATAACAAAACACCATAAACTGGGTGGCTTAAATAATGGAAATTTATTTCTCACAGTTCTAGAGGCTGGGGAGTCCAAGGTCAAGATGCCATCAGATTTAATTCTTGGTGAGGGCCCAATTCCTGGCTTGCAGATGGCCACTTTCTTGTTGTGTGCTCAAAGAGAGAGAGAGAAAGGGCTCTATTCCCTCCTCCTCTTCTTGTATCAGCACTAATCCCATTGGGGGGGGCCCCACCCTGGGGGGGCCCCACCCCCATGACCTCATCTAAACCTAATTTACCTCCCAAAGGCCCCACCTCCAAATACCATTACATTGTGGGTTAGGGCTTCAACATGTGAATTTGCAAGGAGACAAAAACATTCAGTCCAAAACAGGATCTAAAATCAAAAAAAAAGTCTGGTTGTCTCTTTTCCCTTGAGAAAGGAGCTTCTTCAAAGCTAAAAGGAGATTTGTTTTCCCCCAAAGCCAGCATGATTGATTTGTAGAGACTTCCCTCTGTGGAACAAATAAATGGGAAACATACACATAACACAAGTTAAACTTTCAGCAGGATGAACTTCTGCACATCTTGATAAGCTATGTAGTGATATGGGCCATGGGCCTTGTTTTTCCCATAATCTACTCCAATGACTCTCTCTGTTCATGGTGGAGCACATGTAGCAGAGGATCCCACAAAAAGGGAAATATGTGCAAACCCTACTCATGCTTTCATAGAAGTTGAATCCCAGAGTTGACAGGGATTTTGGTATCACTCTATCCACCCCCCAATCAATGCTTTAGGCCCATCTATATCTCTGCCAACAGTTATTCAGCTTATTGTAAATACCTCTAGTGCCAGAAAACTCACTGCTTTCTAGATACTTTCTTGCTTGTTTGTTTATTTGCTAGCTCGCTTCTGAAAACACACATTTTTGGAATGCTGCGAGTATACTGTAGCAGACAAAGCTTGGGCTTTGGTATTAAACAGACCTAAAAATTCCAGGTCTGCCACTTGCTGTCTGGGTTTAGGTAAATGTTTGAACATTTCTGGGCTTTAATGTTGTCATCTGCTAAAAAGAGGGAAAGAGCAATAATACCTACTTCCTGGATTCTTATGGGAATTTATTAATCATAAAGTGTCCACTATAGAATCGGTGTCAAGGTTAGTTCTTCTCCCACCTCCTCATCACCCTTCCTTTTAACCTTTCATTCGTTTCCTGCAATACAGATATCTTGACTGATTATTTGGGTTAATTAACATACCATTGATAAAAGCACCACAAAAAGCCATAAAGGAGTCGTTATGTTGAAAAGGGAGACCCTTGTCTGGCAAGTAGACTCATAAATCCATGATGATAATTAATGTCCTCACTTGATTGCAAATTCTTCAAGGGCATGGATCTTGCCTTATGTCCCTCGTAGAATCTACTATAGGTCCTTGTGTGTGGTAGAAACTCAATAAATGTTTATAAATTTAATTATGTTGTCTCCTATAAATTTCATTTCAAAAATGTATACAGGTCATGGCAAAATTACAGACAACATTTGGTTGTCTAGTATTTTTGGATTATCAGCTCCTACATTGGGATGTAGAGGCTCATCCCTGCATTTAAACAGTCAAGAAGAAAACTTATATTTTCCAGGACTGGCTGTAACCCTGAGGGCTATTGCCTTAATAACTAGGCATTAAGTACCAATCAAACTTCTGTAAAATTTATTTTCATTGTATGCATGATTGAACCCCATTTGTCCATTTAGGAGATTGGAGTATATGAAAAATTTATTCTTAGCTACCCTTTTATTCCTAGTACCTAGCCCAGTGACTGACAATATTTCATGGGTGGATAGACAGAAGGATTCCTCAATTTTTACTCTACTTTGAGTATATTTATTGAAAAACATAATGAAAGTAGAATTTAGGATTATATTAAAAGATCTGATATACACATTATTTACCTAAAATAACTTCAATATTCACATTATAATTTAAGTTTTAATACTGTACTCTGTGTGGTTGATTGAGCTATTATATAAGGTATGGTCAGAACATAAGTTACTCCAAACTTATAGAGATAAGTCACCCTCTGTGAATGAATTTGGTACAAATCAATATATAATGATGAGCTTAACCACTGTAGAAATAACCCTTCCCAAGAGATAGTTTGTAAAGGTGTTACTTACAAACTTAAGAATAACCTAAATCCAACTAAGGTGATTTAAATGTGACTTCATTGCACAAGAAAGGAAACCATAAACAAGGTGAAAAGGCAACCCTCAGAATGGGAGAAAATATTTGCAAATGAAGCAACTGACAAAGGATTAATCTCCAAAATATACAAACAGCTCATGCAGCTCAATATCAAAAAAAACAAACAACCCAATCAAAAAATACAGCCACTGTGGAGAACAGTATGGAGGTTCCTTAAAAAACTAAAAATAGAACTACCATATGACCCAGCAATCCCACTAATGGGTATATACCCTGAGAAAACCATAATTCGAAAAGATACATGTGCCCCAATGTTCATTGAAGCAATTTACAATAGCCAGGACATGGAAGCAAACTAAAGGTCCGTTGACAGAGGAATGGATAAAGAAGATGTGATATATATATGCAATGGAATGTTACTCAGCCATAAAAAGGAATGAAATTGTGTCATTTGCAGAGACGTGGATGGACCTAGAGGCTGTCATACAGAGTGAAGTAAGTCAGAGAGAGAAGAACAAATGCCGCATATTAACACATCTATGCGTGATCTAGATAAATGGTATAGATGACCTTATTTGCAAAGCAGAAATAGAGACAAAGACGTAGAGAACAAACATATGGACACCAAGTGGGGGAAAGAGGGGGTGGGATGAATTGGGAGGTTGGGATTGGCATATATACACTATTGATACCATGTATAAAATAGATAACTAATGAGAACCTACTGTACAGCACAGAGAATTCTACTCAATGCTCTATAGTGACCTAAATGGGAAGGAAATCCAAAAACAAGGGGATATATGTATACGTATAGCTGATTCAATTTGCTGTATGGTAGAAACTAACACAACATTGTAAAGCAACTATACTCCAATAAAAATTAATTTAAAAAATTTAAAAAAATTAATGTGACTTCAGAGAGTCAAACTAGAAAGAAGGAAAATGTTACAAGAAGAGATGCGGTCCACTGGCAGTCTTGTGTAGCTCTCAACACTCTGCATTATCTTCTTATATTGTATCTGTGCAGGCTCCCTTCCCCCATTAACACTATAAGCTCCAAGAGAGTAGGGAACCTTTCTTTTTCACTATGGCATCCCCAGCTCCTAGCATAGAGCCTGGCACTCAGTACAAGCTGGGGTTTCTAGAAGAGCCTAGATGTTCCCCTTTTGTCCCCTCCACATTCTAGACCACTTGGGAAGAGACCACTCAGGAAGCAATACAGCAGCTCTCTTAATGATAAAGCTGGAAAGCCATGAGAGTTCTTACTCTCCTTTTGCTGGGAGATCCTGGAGAAGGGAGAGTTTGGTCTCCAGGACAGACCATCATTGCATGGAGGGAGAAGTCTAGGAATGTGAAACAAATACTTGTTGCCCGCAGGGAGTCAAGGCCTCTTGACAACAAGGCCTCTTATTGTCAAAAGTTGTAGAGGGCCTGAGGCTTTACCCTACTTGCAAGCTAACAAGCTAGACGGGACCTGTTTCATGGATGCTGGCAAGAAGATATGACACCCCTGGATCAGAGACAAAGGACTTTATTACAGCAAATGCAGTAGCCAGTGTCAGCATGATGTTCACCCTAGTTGCCCCCAAAGATCCCAAGGGGACAATGTAGGTGTTTCTAGATGGACCCTGAATATGCAGAGGATTATTACAGGGGAGGAGGTCAGAGCTTGGATGTTTCATCTCTTTTTTAGCAAGTTGAGGCAAGTCTGCTCTTTGTCCAGGGGAAGTCGTTACCTCCTTTCTCAAGGTTGCTCACTGCCAATGCAACCCTGAGTGATGGCCTGAGTGAAGAGCAGTCAGGCTCTTGCATTCATGGCTTACACAGGAAGAACATTTAGAGTTGCTCAGGGCCCATCACAGAATGCCTCTTCTGACACCAATCAAATCAGGTCCCCCTTCCCTTGAAAGGGGAAGAGGAAGGTGAGGAGAAGAGAGAGGTGTTATTCCAACACTTCTCCCTCCTGGGGATAGAGCAGCAGTGTCCTTGTGGGAACACTTTTCAGCTTTCGCCAACTTAACCCACTGGGATTAATAAGCAGGTCAACAGGCTTGTGGCTGCCCCTCTTTGGGGAGGGGAACAGCAGTTTATCAGATAATCCTGCTCCCACATTTGCTAGAATATGCCCAAACTCACAATCATTCCCTTGTACTATCCTTTTGGAACAAGTGGTGGGCGATTCATATTTCACCTGCTATGATGGTTTTTTTGTTAACCTGGCTAGGCTGTAGTACCCAGTTATTTAATCCAACACTAATCTAGGTGTTGCTGTGAAGGTATTTTGTAGATGTAGTTAACATCCACAATCAGTCGACCTTAAGTAAAGGAGATGGCCCCTGATAATGTGGGTGGGCTTCATCCAATCAGTTGAAAGGCCTTAAGAGGAAAACTGAGATTTCTCTGAGGAAAAAGAAATTCTCTCTCAAGATCGCAACATTAGCTCCCACCTAGGAGTTTCAGCCTGCCAGCCTTCCCTACAGGTTTGAGACTTACCAGCCCCCCACAGTTGTGAGCAAATTCCTTGAAATATATCCTACTGGTTCTGTTTCTCTGGAGAAAACTGACTGATATGACCACATGCCAGAAATAGGTCAGAAAAGATAATAATTAAATAAACACATAGCTCTGCTGCATCCGTGCTCACCACACACCCTCTTATTGCTTATGCAGGGTCTTAAGTCTCTGACACCTAGGAGAACACAGACCTCAATAGTCCAGCCACAGTGAGATAACAAGTTGGCATCTTTGCTGCACTGTGCATATCTTCCAAACCAAAATATCAGAGTACCAGGCCTGATAGATAAAAAACGTACTTACAGGAAAAACTGGAGAGCATATTTGAAACTGGGTCTGTTCCAAAAATTCGGGATGTGCAATTGTTGTATCTAGATATCATTCAGGTTTGCTTCACCCCCATCAGTTCCCCTGGTCCACATAAACTCTAAATATACCTCACGAAGCTTCTAGATACTTCAAGATTAAGGATCTCCCAATTATTCAACAAATATCCAATGAGTATGAAGCAGGCCAGACACCATCTTGGCATTTTTTAAAAAATTTTTTATTAGAGTATAGTTGCTTTACAATGTTGTGTTAGTTTCTGTTGTACAACAACGTGAAACTGCTATACGTATACATATATCCCCTCTTTTTTGGATTTCCTTCCCACCACAGAGCACTGAGTAGAGTTCCCTGTGCTATACATTAGGTTCTCATTAGTTATCTCTTTTATACCATCTTGGCATTTTAAATAAAAGGAACAGGATACCATTCCTAGTCACTGATAGTTCAGAGCCTGCTGAGACAGATGGGCAAGTAAGGAGGTGATTACAAAACAGGAACACTGGTGCCCTGACAAAGCCAAACCCCAGGTGCGTCCCAAGACTGCACCATCCAGCCCCCAAGCCCTCACAGGAGAGCTTCCCTTCTGTGCCATTTCATCCCTTTGTAAATTCAACAAAGGCTAACTGTAGTGTCCAACGTAACTAAATTCATCTCTCTGCAGGCTAGGGTCATCTCATCTGCCCACATCCATAGCTCTTGATCACCTGAGGAAAAATCAGAGTACAACGTCCACCCCACTGAGAGCAGTCCAACATCAGCCTGGCCCTTTGACCTGCTCAGGCAGGCCTCATGTTCACCAGTGGCTATCCCAGGCCACTGGGTCCAAGGACCCTTTCCTCACACGTTGCTTTTGAGCAAGACCAGACAAAGAAACATTAGCTCCTACATTCATCTCTCCTAGACTGGCCTCCCCCACTGGCTAATATCTCTGGACTGTGGAAGCTGCTTTCCCAGAATCTGGGGCAGTGCCTGGTCCAGTCTAAGTGCTCAATGCCCAATGCTGAAGGGAGAGAGGGAAGAAGGGAGTGAAGGAATGAAAGAGCCTTTACAGACGAGAAAATTCAGCAGCAAAGTAAAAAACACACCAGCCTGCCAGAGGGGGAGTCCTAGATCTGAGTACTGTCGGCTCTGAACTTTCAGCGTGACTTGGCGCAAACAGTTGAACCTCTCTGACTCCCGGTGTCCTCATCTGTAACAATGGGATCGTAACAGTGTCTGCCTCATAGAGATAAGATGAGATGTCTATAGCGCACTCAGTCAAGTGTCTGGCAGACAGTTAACTCTCTGTATAAGTTAATTTCACTGTTATAATTCTCTTATCACCACTCTGGACCTGCAATTCCTCACCTACAAGATGAGGGGTTAAACCACATGACCCCCAACACCCTTCAAGTCCAACAGCTCTGCCACTTGGTGAAGCAGACATGAACTCTTTTTACATCAGCCCCACTTCACAAATGACGATGACTGAGGAGAGCGGAGGTGCTGGAGCCCAAGTTTGTATTCTGCCCCAAGCACTCAAGCCTGCTCCAGCACCCAGTTCAGTATGCTGCTGCTCCTAAATCCAGCTGAAAGGCTTCTATCCCTGGCTCTGCCCTCCCCATCTTGACTTGCGTCCTGCCTCTTGTTGCCAGACTAAGCGAATATTAAATCTTTCTGTTCAGCACATACTGTATTGCTATTGATTGTCACATTGTGTCTCAGATTAGTTTTAATGCTTTATACATTCAGCCATGCACAGCTTGCTAAAACGAGTCCAGAGTCACCTCTCAACTCCCTGCAGGCTTCAGAATGTTTTCAGGACTGTGAATTTCTTAGGAGATTGAACCAAGTGTTCATTGAACAACTGGCAACTTTCACTGGACAACTGACATTGAACAACTAAGGAAAGGAACTCAAAATCTCTGTCTGCAAAGAATATAAATTACGAATGATCAATTTCAGTGACTCCCAGTGCATGAATCATTTCAGTAATAAAACCGTTTGGGGAAAGACTGAAGGATTGTGTCTCTTAATCTTACTCTCCCAGAGTTCTGTTATTAAATGTGTCCAGGGCCAACAATGGCTTATGGATTCATTTGAAGAATCACGTAATCCTTCAAAACTATCAGGACACAAGTGGAATTTGAAAGTGGAATTGCACAGAAGGTTTTTTGCTCACTAGAGTTGGTCAGTAGGGCTGAGGCATATGGGTAATTTTTCCCTCATTAATGAATCTTTCAATACTTGCAAAGTAACTGCACTTATCTGGGACAAACCAGGTAGAATGCTACAGCTTTTCTTATGTCATATTCTCCTTCCCCAATGAAAGAAAGCTTCCACTTTTTCTATAAAGGTTGCTGTCATTTCTCTCTATTCCTTCCTCCAAAAAAGAAAATCACAAGTTTAGCTAAAATTTAGGTTGCAAAATGTTTCACAAGTTAATAGTTCATTATTCCATATTGATTCCTGTTAGTGCTGACTCCTAAGTAGACTGTGAGATTCTTAGCAGCAGAAGCTTCCCCTGAGTTCTCCCACATGCCTAGAACAGCAGTTCTCAACCAGGGCAATTTTGCACCCCAGGGGACATTTGGCAGTTACCGGACACATTTTGATTGTCACAACTGGGCTATGGTGGCTGCTCCTTGGCATCAGGTGGGTAGAGGTCAGGATGCTGCTAGACATCCAGTGCATAGGATGGCTCCCTCAACAAAGGATTAGCCTGCCTGAATGAGTGTTCTCCAGAGAAACAGAATGAATAAATATATAATTTATATTTATTTCTATTTAATATTTTATTATTCTTTCATAATATTTATAATATAATTATAACCCTTTATTATATTACAATATAATATAATATAATATAAATATTATATTATATTACTATAACAATGTTATAGTATATTAAATGTATTATGATATATTAATTATATAAAATTATATAATATATTACTCTATTTAATATATTAATATAACATATATTAATACATTACAGTATTATAATTATAATATTATAATACTACAATATTATAATATTACAATATTATAATATTGTGTGGAATTGGCTTACACTCTTATGGAAGCTGGCAAGTCCAAAATCTGCAGAGCCAATGTCCTAGTTAAAGTCTAAAGGCCAGCAGGCTGCTATAGAACCTGAAAGAGCTGACTGATGTCCCAATTCAAAGTCCATTATTCAGGATGACTAAGAGAGTCATCTTAGGGAAGAGTAAGCCTTTTGTGTTATTCAGGCCTTCAACTGGTTGGATGAGGCCCACCCAACATTAGGGAGAGCAATCTGCTTTACTCAAAGTCACCAATTTAAATATTAATCTCATCCCAAAACACCCTCACAGAAACACCCAGAGTAATGTTTGACCAAATATCTGGGTACCCTTGGACCCAGTCAAATAGACACATAAAATTAACCATCACACCACCAAAAATGTCCATAGGGCTGTGGTTGAGAAATTCTGATCCAAAATCATTCTAGGCACATAATAAATGCTCAGAAATGTTTGTTGATGGAATACAACTGGCTTGTGTTCACGTTAAGATAAAGGACGGCTCAAAAGTGGGGTAGGGTGGTCAGGGGATTCATGGAGGAGATGGGCCAGGTAGAAAATTGTACATATAGGTGGAACTTGGGTGGACAGGAAGGATACATCCCAGAATGGGAGAAGCCACATTCCATGATGCATGCAAGGGAACCCCGTCAGCTAAAACCCTAAAGACACACTCAAGACTACAGGGGTCTTAGTAGAATAGAACCCACTGTGAAATTTGAATGAATGATGCGGTCTTGTTTTTAAAACAATTGAAATTATGTGTTTTGGGAAGGAGAGTAGGAGAAAATGGATCTTCAGAACGACTTATATTTATATAAATAGAGCCACTAGTTTATATTAGCACATTTTACAGATGAAGGAACTGAGACAGGAAGACATTAACCACAGAGTTTGGGAATTTTTGCTTCACAGTTTGGTAAATGTGCTTACTTATGTCTGCTGACATGAGTTGGATGTTATTAGAGACGATACCATTAATTCACAGGATTATGTGGTGTTTACAGTGCTGGCTCTGGAGCCAGGGCATGTGGGCTCAAACTGGCTCCACCACTTAGTAGATCACAACCTTGGGCAAGAGGCCAAATTTGTGAATAGTAAATAAGTTCATACATATAAAGCAGGCAGAATAAGGCCAGTCAGGCACATAGAAAATGCTCAGTCATGTTGGCTGTTCTTATTATCACCATTCTTTTTAATCCCAGTTCCTTAACACCAGCTATAAGGTTCTGCTGGATTCCCACCCTAATAAACAGCATCAAATCGTCTGGTGGCAAAACGGAGGAGGCATTAGCAAGCCCCTTTCAGGACTTTCCCAACTATTTTCAACATGATATTTGCACAGATCTCTCAAAATTAAGTGATTTCAACGGCACTGAGTTTAAACCATTTTCTCCTGCAGCCTCCTTATTAAGCCTGTAGTTTAGACAAGCAAACAGCAAAACAAGCATGTACAAGCTGCTGCTTTGAGTAGCCAGCTGAGAAATGATGCCGCCCAGAGGGGTGGGTATGTGTATGGGTGGGTGTGAGAGAGAGAGACAGAGAGAGAGAGAGAGAGCGAGAGAGAGAGAGAGAGAGAGAGAGAGAGAGATGGGGAGAGGGAGAAAAGGAGTATGTGTACCAGGACAAGCTAGAGTTTCTAAGCACACAGCATCAGGTTGCAGGGGGCAGGGACCCTTACACATCCTCCGCAATCAGCACCTTCACATGCAACTTCTATGTCCAATTTTCAAAAAAGAAACAAAAAACAAACAAACAAACAGAAACCCACAGTAGAGGGAGGGAGGGGCGATTCCCCATTACAGTTACCTCCCTGGCTTTTCATTAAAAGGGAAGGCTCATTAAATAGGGAAGAATCCAGAGGGGAGTCCCAAGCTATTGAGAAGGCTGGAGGCCGTGCCAATGAAAAGAACCAGGCAGATTGAACACAGAAAAGAGACAATAATGGGAGCTGAAGGGCAATGGTATGGATGGGAATTAAATATGTTATGTGTAGAATCCGGTTGCAATGAGCAGGTACAAAATACTGAATGTCTTCCTACTACTTAGAATAGTCTAAAAATGCAATTCACTATCAATGGGTAGTGAGCTCCCCGTCATTAGAGTGATGCAAGAAGAGGGTGAATGATCATTGAGTGGGGTGATGATTTCATACTTTAAAGTGATTTCTAATTATACAGTTCCCAAATTTAAAACTTGCATTGCCTATTTGGATGTGAGGTTTAGATTTTGCTTATTTTCTTTACCTTCCTCAAGCATAACTCTATACTAGTGATAGAAAAGAGTTTCTAACTCCAAATGCAGCTCTTGTTGATTGTTCCTGGCTGCCTGGAACACTGTGTTAAGAAGGTTTCTAAGATTGTGTGATGCGATAGATTGGTAATGTCTGCTAAAGACAAAAGAAAAAGCAAAGGAGTTTCATTTTTCATTCCTATTGTATATGCAGTAGCTATAATATATAATAAGGATAATATCTTTAAACTATTTTTTTTGTTTGTTTGTTTGTTTGTTTGTTTTTTGTGGTATGCGGGCCTCCCTCTGTTGTGGCCTCTCCCGTTGCGGAGCACAGGCTCCGGACGCGCAGGCTCAGCGGCCATGGCTCACGGGCCCAGCCGCTCCGCAACATGTGGGATCCTCCCAGACGGGGGCGCGAACCCGGTTCCCCTACATCTGCAGGCAGACGCGCAACCACTGCACCACCAGGGAAGCCCTAAACTATTTTTAATCTAATTTTTCTTATCTATGAGCAAAAGTTTTCCCTTCCCACTTTTCCGTTCCATTGTGCTGGTTAGGGAATGAGGTTTATTGCCTCAGAGAAGGAGCAGTAGGATGGATCCACCTAGATCAAAGAGTCATTAAGTAAGAAAGAAGAAAGATACGATGTAGAACAATTTCTAAGGGACAAAAGTTAAAGTAGAGACCTTCCTGGGAGGAAGTGGAGAGTTCTAGAAAGGATGAACCTAGGAAGAAGTAGCTGCCTGAAACCCCCCTACCTCTAAGCCTTAGCTCAGGGCAGGGAGTGGGGACAGATAGAAACTGTGAGGGAAAGAATGAAAAGCTGAATCCAGAGCAGATCCAGCGCCATTTCCTGTTTGGAATTCCCGGGGAGAGCAACTTGCCCTGCATCTGTGCCACCATGGAGCAGCCATAGCAGGTAGAAATGACAGTGTGGGATGTGCAGGAAGACTCAGTGCCCCTGAACATCTCTGCTCATACCAAGTGTGGAGGTGTCTGGAAGTTCCACCTGGCAAGGGACAAAGAAGGACACAGAGCTGAGAGCAAGGGGCCCACCTTGGGTGGCCATTGTGAGAGGCCAAGTGACCAGGTGGAGGTTGATGCTCAGGGGATCTATAAGGCCAGTAAAGACTGAGATGGGGTCGAATCAACAGGGGGGACCACCAAGCCCTGAAGGTGCCAAGATATCAGAGCCCAAGTAACACCACCGTGAACGTGTCTGCAGCAAATGCACAAGGACAGAGGCTGGAGGGAGTCCAGACGGAGGTCAGAGGAAGCTGATAGAGAAGCACAGCACTCAGATGAGGAGTCTTTTCATACAAGTTGTGAGGAAAGGAAGCTTCCTTTGCTCAGAGGCACTGGGGAATGGGGAAGGGAGGGGACACCCTCTGAAAGCTCTGACAGTGAGTGTAACCTTTAAATTGACTGACCAGGGACTTCCCTGGTGGCGCAGTGGTTAACAATCCACCTGCCAATGCAGGGGACATGGGTTTGATCCCTGGCCCAGGAAGATCCCACATGCCGCGGGGCAACTAAGCCCATGCACCACAGCTACTGAGCCTGTGCTCTAGAGCCCGCGAGCCACAACTACTGAGCACGTGTGCCACAACTAATGAAGCCCGCACACCTAGGGCCGTTGCTCCACAACAAGAGAAGTCACCACAATGAGAAGCCCGCAACAAAGAGTAGCCCCCATTCACAACAACTAGAGAAAGCCCGTGCGCAGCAACGAAGACCCAACGCAGCCAAAAATAAATGAACAAATGAATGAATAAATAAATAAATTGAATTAATTTATTTTAAAAAATAAAAATAAATTGACTGATTAATTGCTCCTAAGGCCCTTTTAACCCTGGAAAGACTCAGTTTCCTTTAATTAGCAAGTATAAGAGTCATTGTGTAAGATATGGTCGAGATGGAACTGCTTTTTCCAAACGTGAGCATGACCATTTCAGCATCTCTGTCACCTCCCTCTCACACACACACGCACGCGCGCACACACACACTTCATAAGTGTATGTGCAGTCAATCACAAGAACCCGACAAGAATAGCTAGAACGAAGGTCTGGAAGACTTCTCAAGAACAGAGGGAAAGAAATGACAGGATTGGGTATGCAGGAGCAACGGGCATCACTGGAGCTTGTTAGAATTCCAGATAGCAGACCACACCCTAGACCTACTGCATCTTTTTTTTTTCTTTTTTTCTTTCCAGCTTTATATAATGGACGTATGACACTGTGTAAGTTTAAGGCATACAATGTGATGATCTGATGCACGTATATATTGTTTACCATATACATATATGTATATATGTTCACCACAATAAGGTTAGTTAACACATCCTTCACCTCCCATAATTACCATTTTGTTGTTGTTATTATGATGAGAACATTTAAGATTCATTCTCTCAGCAATTTTCAAGTACACAATATAGAGTTGTTAACTATAGTCACCATGCTGTAATTAGCTCCCCAAACTTACTCCTCTTACAACTGGAAGTTTGTACCATTTGTCCATCATCTCCCCCATCTCCCCTGCCCTCCAGCACCTGACAACCACTGTCTCCTCTCTGCTTGTGTGAGTTCAGTTTTTTCAGACTCCACGTATAAATGAGATCATACAGTATTTGTTTCTCTGTCCCTACTGCATCTTAACATGATTCCAGGTGATTTGTGTTCACATGTGAGTTTGAGAGGTGCTATGTAACATGATTTAACACAATCAAATCAACAGAACAATTCTATGAATCAAAGAATATTCTCCCCATTTTGCAGATGAGCAAACTGAGACCCAGTCAAGATCCCATATGCAGTAAATAGTAAAACCAAGATACCAACCCAAACTCTGACTTCAGAGCCCACCCCTCTTCTCTATACCAAAAATTTAGGCTCCTTCACTGTTTTTTTCTGGTCAAATGTGTGTTTACAATTGCAATGTTGCATGCCTAGAATGTTTTGGAATGATCTGTGGAGACAGAGCAATGACAAGATTTCCTGCTCCAATATGTTTTCCAGAGTAAAACACCAGATATTCATGATTCAATCCATGCCCAGGATTCTGTGTGATCAAAAGCCCCCAGTATTTTAAGCTTTGGGGCAATTCATAGCTATCATGTCTAAATTGTTCTGCTTGTTCTAAATTTGCCTTGCATGTGTACCTTTCAAGAATAGTTCTTTTAGCTGATAAAAACCCTGTTTTCAAATGCAAATGTGTTTTGAAATGTAACTGTTCAATCACTTCTCCCTCAAAATCATACTATAGCTGAATTACTCCAAAGGAATCTGTAGTGAAGCACGGAACATTTTCAAGCATAATCCTTTGGTGTTTTCATCTAAAAAGGTGACTAACAGCTTGCATAAGCTTATACCCAGACTTAAAGCTTAAAAATCCCTGTGGAGTTTGCAAAGGGCGTTGAGAAAGCAAGCCAAACCTGGGAAACAGAAATGTCTTTGCACGCTGACTTATCTACCAGTCACGAAACCAGTCCAATTTAAAATTGCTGTTACTCATTTCAGCTCCACAACCTCTATTCCTGAGAGTGAGTTGAAAAAGCACTCTTTCCTCTGTTAAGAAAAATAAGAAATGGCTCATAGCCAGCACATGTTAATTAGATCATGCAAGGTGGTGAAAAGGGATCTGAAGTAAGATGAAACCTATTGCTACCTGACATCAAGTAGGTAATTATAAACATACGTTTGGAAAAATGAATGAAATCTAGCCTTGGGTCTGGAATTAAGCAGCTCTGTGACCTTGGGGAACTCACTCTCCTCTCCAGGTTCATCTTTTTGGGCCTCGGTGATTTCCTAAGATTCCTTCCAGATTCACAGTCTCAAATTTTAATTATGTGCTAAGTGTAACATACTTAATTTGAAGGATGGCATATCGACAAAGATAGTTAAGAAGATGACAAGGCAGGCAGCATGGGAACTAGTCATTACATAATATGGAATACAAAATGTTTATACTCTCTAAAGCTATATAAGATTCTGTGTGCATGTGAACGAAAGCTAGAAGGAAAGAGGGAACAAAGAGAACAGAGTGAGATCACGGGTGAGTGAAGTTTCCTTATATTTTTTCATTAATTTGCTGTTTGATGTTTAAAAACCATAATTTTAGGGAAGTATTTCATATATTAACGCATATATGTGGAATCTAGAAAAATGGCAGGTGAACCTATCTCCAGGGCAGGAAGAGAGATGCAGACGTAGAAAATGGACATGTGGACACAGGGGGGAAGGGGAGGGTAGGACGAACTGGGAGATCAGGATTGACATAAATACACTACCATGTATAAAATAGCTAGTGGGAACCTGCTGTACAGCACAGGGAGCTCAGCTCTGTGCTCTGTGATGACCTGGATGGGTGGAATGGAGTTGGAGGGGGGAGGGAGGTCCAAGAGGGCAGGGATATAGGGATACATATAGCTGAGTCACTTCGTTGCACAGCAGAAACTCACACAACATTGTGAGGCAATTATACTCCAATTAAAAAAACAAAAGAAAAACTATTTTGGTAGTTTGCTGTCATTTATTTTCTCAGCTTCCAAAGTGATGGTAGCCAGGTTGCTCTCATTGCTATTTAAGGATTGTGTCACTTTCCAGAGCTCAGTAGTGTTTCCAAAGCAGTCCTACACCAGTGCTCCAGGAGGTAGATTCCTATCTTCTCAGCCCAAACCTACAAACATAGGTCCTGTGCTTGCCTTTCCCTCTACTGCTGGCTGGGAGAGAACAGGTACTGCATGTAAGGGTCCAATCAGAGCACCTCAGGTGGGAACGGACTATGGAGTTTGCTCTGCCTATCCTCTGAGGTAGTCCCATTGGAGTGTCCACCTAGTTCATAAATAAGCCTTTCACTGCCCGCCCTTGATCCACAACCAAGGGCCCCAGCAGCCATTTTGGACAATATGTCTCATCTTACCACCATGGCAGCCTTTGACTGGACCAGTGCTGAGAACCTGACCTATGATGGCCAATCAGAGCCTCTTTGCCAGACATTTGAAATTGGGACTAAGAAACAGTCAGTATCCCTTGAGATGGCTAAATCCAAAACCTGCCATTGTATCAGCTTGGGTGCTTTGGAATAAACATTTTTGATCACCCATGTGGATTGTAAAAGCAGAGAAAGCTCATATGGGGGACGAAATGTCAGCGAGGAGAGAATGAGTCAGTATGCCTTTCTGCTTCCGCCCCTTCCTCGGAGATGCTGCAACCTGCCCTTGGGTTCTGTGAAACAGCCTGAATCCTTAACTAAAGGCTCCTTTCAGCTTAAGTGAAGGCAAGTTCGTTTCTATTACTTGTTATCAAAATTGTCCTAATACACCTGCCCTCTCTCTATTTATCTGTGGGTACAAGCCATACAAGTCCCTGTGTAACCTGGCCCTGCGAAGGTCCCCACCTTGTAGCCCACTCACACCCTTGCCATGGGGGGCCTCAGCTGGTACTGCCCAACACTTTACTGCCTCTTGTCTCTGAGCCTTGCTGGCTGCTCTGCCTGAAAAGTCCTCCAGCTACTGAGCTCTGTTTCCAGCCTGAAGGCATAAGCAGGTAAAAAGCCTGTCTGCAGGGGTCTGCTTGCTTCCTGCCTTTCTTCAGCCTTGCATATGATTAAAGCACTCACACTGAGTGCTGCCTGGGATGCTGGGAGCTGCTTTTTCTGTTCTGCTAGCCAGAACAGACTGAGGTTTCAGAGAGCACGCCCTCCCGGGAAGCTGAGGGAGACAGGTCTTGTTGCTGCAGCCTGCGATGATGCTGTTCTCATTAGGTTTTTCTGCATTCTTTATTTATAAGGACTTAGTGGGCATCCAGGTTAAAGGCTGGCAGTGCCCAGCATCCCCACGCTTAATGAGGAATCAATGGCATGGTGAAAAAAGTATATCTGGGGAGGTTACTGTGTTCCAGGGCACAACAAATGAAAGAAGAGAGCTTCTCTGAACACGCCTGAGGTGAGGAATAACTCACTTCCCAAAAGATTTTCTGAAGAGCAGCAAATGTGCACATTTCAATCCTACCCAGTTGAAAGGAAGAGTGAGTAATGATTGTAGACGTTATATAATGCATGCGCAGTGCCCCACAGAAGTCAACTAAGGTAGGAGGTGTTATCATCCTTGATTTACAGATAAGGAAACTGAGGTTCAGAGGTAAAGTCACTTGCTGAGCTTACGCAGGGACCAAGCGGGCCTCTAGGTGCACAGCTCGTCACCTGGTCCCAGTGACTATATCCTCTAAGTTGGTAGTCATCAGAATGCTCCCTGGACCAGCAGCATAAGCATCACTTAGGATGCTTGGGCATCCTAATGCAAATTCTTGGGCCTCAGCCCAGACCTACTAAATCAGACACTCTGATGTCAGGGCCTGGCAAGCTGTGTGTTAACAGACCCTCCAGAGGATTCTGCTGTGCTCTACATCCCCACCATTCAATGTGGGTCTCAGTCCAGATGCATCAGCATCATCTGGGAGATGAGAAGAAATGCAGACTCCCAGGCCCCACCCCAGATCTAGTGAATGGGAATCTGCATTTTAACATCCCCAGGTGATATGTATGCACATTAGAGTTGAAGACTTAAGGAGCAAGCAGTTGGCATTTGATACCTTGTCATTTCAATCCTGTTTGAAGTCCGGAAAATGAGTGGGGGTTAGGGGAGACTATGCTGGGAGGAAAGATGATGAGATTCTTAAAGGCTCCTTTGTGCATGGGTGATAACTTCTTTCCTCTTTTTTACTTCATCACGTAAGGAGGTAATTTTGTGTGAGAGCTTTTTTGTTGTCTGCTGTTTATATTTACATGATAAACCCTTTCTTGAGGTGTTCAAATTGATCTTACTTTGAAGCCCTCTTTTTACGAAGCTGGGGTAACGTCTACATGGATGTAAACACAAGGGCCCCTCTAAACCCTAGTGAAGTCAAGGGAAATCAGAAAGTGACATTCAGTCATCCCTGCTTCCTCCTTCCTAACAGAACCTGCAATCCTCCCTACTCCGTGCAGCCATGTTTCAGAGGGGCTCAGCGCTCCCAGCCCCAGGGTATGTGCTGCTTGGTCTACAAAAATGAATCACAGTTGCATTTTTCTTACCAGTGATTGGTTTAAAAATAGGCGTGTGAACATAATTCCAACCAATGGGACAAGAGAAGTGAGAGTAAATGTTTCCTCAGTCTTAAAAAGAAACACAAGGACCACCTCACACCCATTAGGATGGCTACTATCCCAAAAAGTGGAGGGTGAAGGGATGTGGAGAAAAATTGGAAGACTTTTTCACTGTTGGTGGGAATGTAAAATGGTAAGATCACTATGGAAAACAGTTTGGCAGTTCCTCAAAAAATAAAAGTAGAATTAACATATGATCCAGTAATTCCACTTCTGAATATATACCCAAAAGAACTGAAAGCAGACTCTTGAAGAGATATTTGTACACCCATGTTCACAGCAGCATTATTCACAATAGCTGAAAGGTAGAAGAAGCCCAAGTGTCCCCTGGGCTGATGAATAGATAAATAGATGAATGGATAAACAAAATATGGTATATACAGACAAGGGAATATTATTCAGCCTTAAAAAGGAAGGAAATTCTGCCTCATGGTACAACATGGATGAACCTTGAGGTCATTACAGGAAGTCACAAAAAGACACAGACAGTATAACTCCACTTATATGAGGCACATAGAATAGTCAAATTCACAGAGTAAGATACTAACTAGAAGGATGGTTACAAGGGAATGTAAATGTACATAACACTACTGAACTGTACACCTAAAAATGGTCAAGATGTTAAATTGTATGTGATGTGTATCTTACCACAATTAAAAATAAATTTGTTTAAAAAGACACACAAGGAAGAGACCATCCCCTGTTCTGCCTCTGCATATTATCATGTTTTCGTGTGGTACCTGGAATAGCTGCCAAAATTTGGGGACCCCCTCAGGAGAGAAAAAAGATGGGAAAAACACAAATCTTTGATGATGCCTTTGAGTCACTGCATTAACAAGCCCTGGATCGGCCTTCTCTCCAGAACTTTTATAATGTGAAATAATATTTCTTATTACTTAGCTGCTTTGGTTGAGTTTTCTGTTACCTCCAAAAGCATCCTAACAGATAGAGGGTTCTAAGTATCCAACAAGGGGCAGGCAGCCAGCATGGCTCATGAAGACAAAAAGGCCCAGCTTTGAAGCTTTCAATTCTGCTGCCACCGTAGTGAAATTGGCTGGTGGTGGTTAGAAAGGCTCATGCTGATTGCACTTTGTTTTATCTTCCAGATATTGCTGTGCAATATGCTTTTATAAAGAATCACTGAATTACCGTAAACCCCTGGATGGCTATCATAGCATGGAATACAATGCCATTGAAATGATGCTGAAGAAGTTTACTCATTAACATGAAAAGTTTCTTACCTGTGCATTAAGTGGGGGTAAATACAAGTTACAAAGTGGTGTGACTCAATTTCTTATGTATTAACTTATGCATTCTTGTGTATTAACTTCAACTAGTTGTAGATAGGCAGGCAAGGTCAGAGCGGTAAATGGATATACATATACAAATATATGTGAAGAGAGAACAAGAGAGCAAACAAAATATTAACACTGGTTATATCTTGGAAGTGGGGGTTACGGCTATATTTTATTTCCTTCTTTTTGGTTATATATTTTTCTAAATTTTCTTCAATGAAACTATCTTATTTTATGAAAATAAAAATATTGGTCTCTTTAAAAAACTGATGTAATATTTTAATTCACTTTGCTCATAGACACACGATTTTTCTCAAAAAGCTGAGCATGTAATTCCCTGTGTGTCCAACCTTTTTATGCTAACCATTTAGAGAGGACATCTCCATAATGTATGACATGGGTCTCTGCCCCTAAGATGCTGTCTACCAATCACAGTCAACAGTGCTGTTAACACAAGTCTACTATTCCAGACTCCATTATTTTAATGTGGTGTTTTGAGGGGTAACAGTCCAGGGCTGTAGCACACTTTGACCCTTACCAAACAACCCCGGTTTGCTGTGTTTTTAGTTCTTGCGTCTGCTTTTAATCCTTTCAGTGTTTTCAGGTATTCCTCATTATTTATCAAAGTATATGTCTGTGTTACACCCTCTGCTGCCCTCTCCTCTGCAGCCTCCAATACACTGAATCCTTGGAAGGGAGGTGAACTCCGTGGTATCACTGGGTGTAAGTAAGAGTAAAGGCTCAAGGAAGCTTTCTCATGAGGGAGGCCCATGAGCTTTATCACATGAGCTTCCTGGTATTCTCGTTTGCACAAAGCCTTTTCTGGCTTGGCTCCTGGTTCCTATGTGTATTCTAAACTAGTGAAGATGCTGGAGAGCAGAATTCTGTGTAAGTGAAGTGGGAGTGTTTCTGATAACACATGGCTACTCCATTAAGAAATAGCAATGACTGATTCTCTGGACATCTCGATCCAAAAGAAGGAGGCTGCAGATGGCAAGAACAGAACCGACTGGGGTCCCTTCTACCCCCAAAGTGAGGTTATTTAGGTTCACCACCTGGTTATTAGACTCGCCAGATGGCAAGCTTGAGTAACTGCTCAGAAAGAGAGCAACTAGCCAATCCATTAAGTCAGCACAGTCAATACCATTACCTTAACATGAGATGCACATACTAGTACATAATATGGGTAATGAGGCATCACAGAGCCATCGTAAAGGCAGCCATCTGGGCTTGTGTGGGACAGCCTTGTGCACCATGGCCATGGGAGAAACCCAGCTGAGTCTTGCACAGCAGGGATGAGGAGGAGGTGCGGGGGCAGAGGTGGAGGTTGGGTGGGGGAAGCGTGAAGCGGGGTGTGTGCCTTCATGTGCGACTGTCCACAGCATTCAAACATCTTGCTGCTGTCTCTGGGCCATTGCCGCCTTTTGCCCCTTTTTCACCTAGTTCTCAGGTTCTCTTTGTTGTTATTCTCAATTTTGATGAAAAAGTCATGATATTTTTACAGCAATACTGGAAAAATAGAACTGTGACTAGAGGTGCTTTAGAATACTTTGACAGTTCTAGTCCAACTCTGACAGTTATAAAAATGGCTTTCCTTTAGGAAATGGCACGTGTGTCTGGGTGGGGAAGGGGATGGGGGGAGTGTTCGCACACTCTGACTCACCTCTGGAATAGGCTTGGGATGGAAAAGCTCCAACTAGTCCCACTGGGGCTGGCACACGTAGGACCTGGGCACCCCAGAGGGTAAGGCCAGAAAGAAAAGCAGGTGAACCAGGCCATGCCCGAGTCAGGCACTGTTGGCCACATGAGGGCAGGGGCATTTCCTGCCACAATTCCTCCTCATAACCCCACAGGACCCAGCACAGTGCTGCCCAAATAGGGCAGTCAATGTCATGTTTGTGGAAGTCAGTTCACTGATTCAGCAAATGTTTACTAGATGCAGGGCACTAGGTGAAACCAGGTAAAGGGCACATGAGATCTCTCTGAATTATTTCTTAAAATTGCACATGAATCTACAGCTATCTCAAAATAAAAAGTTTACTTAAAAGTTAAATTTGAAAAACTTTAATACATCTAAAAAGAGAGTGGCTAAAGAGAAACAAATGAGGAGATCCAGAAATATTGTTTTTAAAGGGAGAGAGAGACAGAGCAAGAGAGAGACAAACATTTGACAGACATCACGTGACAAAGGGCATAAACGTGTGTAAACATCAGAAGCAGGGAGACCTTGTACCAGCAGGCTCCTTCAGACCCCAAGTGGCCATTCATTAGGCACCTTCTAGGTTTCCTCCCAACCTTAAGAACGTAGGAGATACTGACCTATTTTCAAACCAATTTTCCTCACTGCTCATTTTTGCCCAAAATGACCTGTGACTGTAAATCAAGACCATCTGTCTTTAATCCAGCTCTTCAGAACCTGAGTACTTTTCACAACTAAACTTCTGAGCCATCCAGAAGGGAGGGATGCCTTGTGACGCCCTGAGAGGAGCTGTCATCATCCCTGCTGTTGTCTAAGGAATGTCCCCCTCAAGGCCATGCCCATAACTCTTGTCATGGCCTCGGGGGAGGAGAGGTGGCAGCTTTAGAAGTGACAATGGAGAGCCTAGGAAACACCTTGCTCGTGCTTTACATCAAGCACATGGAAATAAACAAAGATGCCAAGGGGAAGGCAACATACATTACGTTTTCATAGTATTGTCTATAATATTGTCATGTTCGCTTTAGATCATCAAAAACATACAGTAACCCTGTGAGGCCAGAAGTGCTGGGGTCTCCCTTGACAGATGAGGAGACTGAGGCCCAAGAGGTTCCTGGATCCCAGGAAGAGTAAGAGATAGGGTGGTCTTCTTCTGACTCTGGTGCCCATTCTTCATTCTCAAGCCCACTGCTTCCAAACCATGGTTTTGCTCCTCAAGATCAACATCTACTTCTTTGCCTCTCTTCATCTTGGCTGCACAATCTTGTCATTGACCCCCCGCACACACCCCTATCCTATTTCATCAGTGCTACACCATCTACGTCTTGATACTTAAATATTATGTTCAACTTCACTGTTATTTGTTAAGCCATCCAGACCTCAGTGTCTCCAGTCTCTGTAATCTGATGCATTTTGGCTTCCAAGCACCTAATCTTCTCTCTTGCCTTATTCCAATATAATTCCTTTTGGGGAGCAACTGAAATAAGTCTTTCTCAGATGTCGGCCTGTCTGCCCTCAGTCATGTTTCTGCGTGTTTCATATCCAGTGTAGCATGGAGCACAGCAACACCAAAACCAGAGAGAGCTGACTGTCACAGAATCAGTGACAAGCCACAGTCCCAGGAGTACAGCAGGGAGAGGCCAAGAGTCAATGAGATCCACAAATGGATGCATGAAATATGAACCATGGATTAGGACTTGGGAAAGTGGCTAATATTACAGGGGGCAAGCCTAAAGGAAACAAATAAGTTCCTGGTTTGTCTGGCATAGGGAAGCTTTTAAAGTGCCAGGTGTTACTGTCTCCTTTTGCTCTACAATGTCTTAAAGGCACCACCTGTCACCTGGCAGATGACTGATTCAGCAGCCTGGGAGTTCACAGGGGGCCAGCTTGCCTTGGACACAGCCCTGCTGATTGGAGCCAAAGTATCTCACACAACAGTGATAGGTTAAAGCCAACAGATGTCTTCACACCCTAAATCATAGAGAAAGTCAAGAAGGGAGAGGAATAATTGACAGCGTCCCTGATCAAAACAGACACCTCGTCACAGCATATTTAGTGGAAAATACATAGAAAACAAAAGCTGAATTCCCTATCCAGGCTACAGTACCTAATACATCACTGCCAAGAAGAAAGCATTTAATGAAATCCTCCTTTAAGTTTTGTCTGGAGTAGGCGCTATATGGAGCAATTAGTCAGACAGCAGTGCAACCCCCAAGCTCACAGTGCAATGCAAACAACCCTGATGTAGACAAACAAGCACAGCACATCCACCCAACAAATATTTATTGAGCACACATATTATGTACCAGGCACCAAGTGTGGCTTTGATATTACAACAGAGCTTCCTTTTAAAGTTTCCAATACAAGTTCACATACACAATCAAATCTGATCCTCATAAAACCAAGTGAACCAAGTGACATAGGTGTTGTTAACCTCACTTTGAAAAGTAAACTTAGGTTCACCAAGATTAGATGAATGGTCCAAGTCCATATGACTAGTGCCACATAAAGTTTCTTGCATTGGGGAAGAATCTCAGGGAATATTTTTCCTTCATACCCCTGGATACCTATAGACCCTTTCCTACCTGTGCCAAAAGCCTGCTCCTCAACCTCTACACTCACTCTACCTCAGATGTCTCTGCACTCTGCCTACCACACTTTTTAGAGTAGGAAGCACATGTAAGGGTACGCT
This sequence comes from Physeter macrocephalus, assembly GCF_002837175.3. NCBI lineage: Eukaryota > Metazoa > Chordata > Mammalia > Artiodactyla > Physeteridae > Physeter > Physeter macrocephalus. Next base: position 51,588,327 of record NC_041224.1, read on the forward strand.
CAGCTTCAAGCCACAGAAAACCCAACTGAGAGTGACTTAAGAGAATTATCTTACAAGAGATCTGAAAGTACACAATTCCAGAGTTGGCACCTTAGTTCAAAATTGTCACAAAAGAAAAACAAAACTGCATTGAAAGAACCAAGATCTTTCCTTCTTTCCACTCCACCATCCTTAGGCTACTCACCTCATGGCTACAAAACGGCTGCTACAGCTCTATCCTCATGTTCTCACATGACTGTACCCAAAGGCAGATCCAGGTCACATGACCACCCAGCAGCAAGGGCAGAAGGAAGGCAAGAATCTGGTATTTGTGACTTTCATGGGGGAAGCAGGGAGGTGAGGGCACCAAGGCAAACGCTGGGAGTGGCTATTGGATAACTAATCAGCAGTCTCTGCCACAGGTAACTTGCTGATTCCTGATTAGGGTCAGAGCTGAAAACCAATTCCTTCCCAGCAGAAATATAAATTTCTTGACACTATAGGTTGCTTTATTAGTTTTCTATTGCTGCATTGTAAATAACCACCGGCTTAGCAGCTTAAGACAATACCCATTTATTTTCTAACAGCTCTATAGGTCAGAGAAGTCCAGGAAGTCTTGAGTGAGTTCTCTGATTAGGGACTTACAAAGCTAAAATCGAGGTGTTACCTGGGCTGAGCTCTCATCTGGAGTTCTGGGGAAGAATTCACTTCCAACGCATTCAGATTGCTGGCAGAATTCAGTTCCTTGTAGCTGTAGGATTGTCTCCATGGCCTTGCTGGCTGTCCACCAGGGATCACTCTCAACTCTAGAGACGGCTCTCCACCCTTATAGGTGACCCCCTCCATCTTCAACACCAGTAACGGTGAACTGAATCCTTCTCATATCAAGACTTCCAGTCTCTCCAACTTTTCCTTCTACCAGCAGCTGAAGAAAATTCTGTGCTTTTAAAGGGCTCCTGCATTAGATTAGGCCCACCTAGGTAATGTGCCTTTGGCCATGATCACAGGAGTAACACCAGAGGGTGAAGATCATGGGAGCCATCTCAAAACTGCCTACCTTAGCCACCATTAAAAAAACAAAAGCAGGATTTATTCTTGGAGTTTGGGATAGGGTCACCCTTCCCTGAATCACGATAAGGGCAGAAGGACTCCCAATCAAAACTGGGGCTCTGCAAGCAAAAAATTAAAGAAGAGAATGGCTGCTGGGTGGGCAACCAAGAGTGACTGATTTAATTAACTTTTTTTCTGTGTAATTGAGATACTACCCCTAAGATAGTTACACAGTGGAATACCATCTAGCTGGTGCAATTTTTTTTTTTTTTAAATGAGAACATGGTGTGTAAGAACCACTGACCAAGACAGGGATTCCTGCTTCATTTAACTTCCCCACCCCTCCAACCCTCACAACCCCTCCCCTACCTGCTCCTCAGCCAGCACTGTGCCCCCAACACGGACTCATGAAGAATGCTGACCAACAGGGAGTTTGATAGAGTTTCTTATAATAAAAGTATGTACTGTGGCTAGATTTCTTATGGCTGTTTTTAACTGGTTTGTTTCTATCTGTTAGGCAAAAGGGAAAGACAAGGGTTTATGGAAAGCGGAGGCCCATCTCTCAGAGTTCACACAGAGCAGGTCCTAACACTGCCCGTGGTGTTTGTAAGGAGTCTTTGTAAGGAGTCTTTGAAGGCCTTTCCATATCTTTCTAAAGAGAAATCACCTGCCCTCTTCTCTGCAGAGGTGCCTCATTACAAGCTCTTTCAATGCATTGTTTTCTGTTTCACTGCCTTAAGTCCAACTCCGCCTGCCTATGTTTTTTATTTCAGTTCGTTTTCTCTGTTTTATGACATCTATTTGGATTTAATTTTTTTTCCTCCACCAAAAAGTCTAAAATCCCAAGTCAGATGTCTCTGAGGAGCTTATGTACGTTTGCACAAACACTTGAAGATCTTTAAGAACTGCAGATTATAAACCAGGAACAGCTCAATGCCTTTCAGAATGCTTTACTTTCACAGAGGCTTGTGTTTACCTTTTATTTTAAGTGCTTTCAAGTCCATTCTCTTGAAGTACCTTGCCTTACCAGGAGCCCTTCTTTTTGTTCTTGTTACCTTCCTCATTCAGAAGAACCATCAATCAGTTTCTGAAACAAGGAAGCTTCTGTGTAGAATTCAAAAGACACCAAATCACAGCTGGTGGCAAGAGAGTGCAATGGGCATTGTTGTTTGTACACAGGGCTTCATCTCTGTGAGAAGTACCCCTGTTTGAAATGAATGAGGCACACAAGAATGGTGGCTTCAAAAGCAACTATCCTCCTCTGGGCTTTTCTTGTTGAAAGTTCTGCGCAGCACTGTTACTAGAAAGTAAAGAGAATAAAAGGCAAATCTGCAGCAGGCTACAGGTTTCCTATACAAGAGACTCACACCTGGCCTCAGCCAAGCTGTGCATCTGGATATCTGCCTTTACTATGTAGATTTGGGTTTGCAAGGTTAATGTGAAAGAGGCTGTTTATTTTTTCCCAGTGATTCTGCATAAAAATTACATAAACTTCCCTTACCAAGAGCCTAGCCCAGAAATATGACAGGCTCCTCTCTTTCCTGGTGCCTCTTAATGGTGTCATTTCTGGTAGGAGTACAGCATCCAGCACTAACGTTGCCATGGTTATGGCTTCTGGACCAGGGGATTGGCTGATCCTTGGCCCAGCTCTTCCACCTATCTATCATCAACTCCACAGCAGGAGGTTTCCTTATTCCCCGATTCATTTTGTATTTGGCTGGAATATTGGAGAGCACATAGTTTCCGTGGTACTTCATGACTCTTCCGTAGGTTCTTAGTGACCCTAAGGTTAATTAGGACATAAAGTCTTGGGCTAGTGGAAAAGTTAAAACAGTGTGCAGGGCTTACAGCAATCAGAGATGAAAAAGAAATAAAAGGAATCCAAACTGGAAAAGAAGAAATAAAACTGTCACCATGTGCAGATGACATGATACTATACATAGAGAATCCTAAAGATACTACCAGAAAACTACTAGAGCTAATCAATGAATTTGGTAAAGTAGCAGGATACAAAATTAATACACAGAAATTTCTTGCATTCATTAAAGATGATACAAACAGATGGAGAGATATACCATGTTCTTGGATTCGAAGAATCAACATTGTGAAAATGACTACACTACCCAAAGCAATCTACAGATTCAATGCAATCCCTATCAAACTACCAATGGCATTTTTCATAGAACTAGATCAAAAAATTTCACAATTTGTATGGCAACACAAAAGATCTCAAATAGCCAAAGCAATCTTGAGAATGAAAAATGGAGCTGGAGGAATCAGGCTCCTGGACTTCGGACTATACTACAAAGCTACAGTAATCAAGATAGTATGGTACTTGAACAAAAACAGAAATAAAGATCAATGGAACAGGACAGAAAGCCAAGAGATAAGCCCACGCACATATGGTCACCTTTTTTTTGATAAAGGAGGCAAGAATATACAATGGAGAAAAGACAGCCTCTTCAATAAGTGGTGC
>NC_041224.1:51592101-51629996 GCF_002837175.3 Physeter macrocephalus
CAAAAATGGGCAGAAGACCTAAATAGACATTTCTCCAAAGAAGATATACAGATGGCCAACAAACACATGAAAGGATGCTCAACATCACTAATCATTAGAGAAATGCAAATCAAAACTACAGTGAGGTTATCACCTCACACCAGTCAGAATGGCCATCATCAAAAAATCTACAAACAATAAATGCTGGAGAAGGTGTGGAGAAAAGGGAACCCTCTTGCACTGTTGGTGGGAATGTAAATTGATACAGTCACTATGGGGAAATCTTGCATTGTTTGTGTCTTTTAAAAGTGCCTTAAATTCTTTGGAAGCAAGGCTAAATATAAAGGAAGTATAAATATATTCTCTAGAAATCCATTGGATTTTTTGCTTTTAGGATGGGAGAAAAAAAGTACAAGGTTTTTCTGGCCAGGAAGGGACAATTGCATAATGCAAAGCACCTAGAACATATTCTGTGTAAAAAACAAATGGAATAATTTAAATGTATATTTTCTGTTGAAGAAAAAATATATGTACATGGTGTTCGATTCAACAGCATACATATTAAAATTGTAACGATACAGAGAAGATTAGCATGGCTCCTGCTCAAGGATGACATGCAAATTTGTGAAGCATCCCACATTTTTAGATGTTGGTCAAAGCGTACAAAACTCCCCGCTAAAGGATAAATAAGGTCTAGGGATCTAAAGCACAGCGTGGTGACTATAATCAACAATACTGTATAATATATTGAAAGTTTTTAAGAAAGTAGATCTTAAATATTATCACCACACAGTAAAAAATATATAACATAACTATGTCAAGGGATGGAGATGTTAACTAACCTTATTGTGGTCATCGTTTTGCAATGTATACATGTGTCTAATCATCACATTGTATACCTTAAACATACATATATTGATAATAATTCAATGAAGCTGGAGGGGGGGAACTGCCTCAACTACAGAGGGAAAAAATATATATACATATATTTGATTGGATTCAAGAAAACTGGAATTTCTAGTACAATGGGAGGATAAGACAATTACACTCCTAAACTCAGGGAGCCCCCTGAATAATTAGGAGCCTGCCACAGAGAATCATACACACAAGAAATTTGGGCAGTCCCTTCAAAAGCCTGGGGTGGGCCATGTGGACACTCCATACCATCAGGGAGGTGCTTAGTGGGTTCTGGGAACCCCAGTTTCTTGCACACAATTAAAGCTTTACAGGCAGTTCCCTGGTGGTTTAGTGGTTAGGATTCCGGGCTTTCACTGCCATGGCCCGGGTTCAGTCCCTTGTCAGGGAACTGAGATCCCGCAAGACATGTGGTGTGGCCAAAAAATAAATAAATAAATAAAAGCTTTACAAGCATCTGCTGAACAAATGGAAAAGATTTTAAAAAAAAATCAAACCATTATGCCTGTGTGCTAAATAAGTTCACAGATAATCTTCAAATTAACCCAAGTGGAAATAATTTAGCAGCCTCAGAAAAGTAGATGCTATAAAAGGCTTTAGTTCCTTTAATCCTCTCAACAACTCTTTGAGGTAGATGTTTTTGTCTCCACTTTTTTTCAAATGAGGTTACAGAAGGTTAAGTAATTTGTGCAAGACCACATAACTAGCAAGTGAAAGACCCAGGATTTCAGCCCAGAGCTGTCTGATTCTAAAAACAGACTATTCCCTCTACTCCGATTTTTCCCCAGCTTTTCTCATGTTAAGAACACAAATCTGATGCCCCATCCCAGATGCACTGAATCAGAATCTCCAGGGAGAGACTTGGAAACATAATGTTTAACAAGAGATGAAATTATTATTATTATCAGAGAAGTTTAAGAAAACTGCTCTATTGCATCAGGTGGGAAGTGAACGCATATCTCTCTCTGACTGATCAAAGAGAAGCCATCAGAGACCTGAAGCTCCTGCAACTAAAAATAAATCAAGTTATTCTGGAGTTTATCAGATTATAATATTATAGGATATTTATTCCTCAGTATGGTAATACAGCATTGTCTGATTTAAGGTTATCTGGATCCGAAAATACCAAGACCATTTTGGAAAGTTAAAAATGGGTTGTAGTTTAAACCTCAGACTTTCTTAGCTTTCCTCTCTGTCCCTCTTTGGTCCTTGGGAGCAGAAGTGAATAAGAATTCAGTTTCAATTCCTAGCAGCTGTAACTGATGCAGAGGTTCCAGCTGTGCAGGGGCTGGAGGACGGCTAGAAGGAGAACCACAGGTTGAGAATCAGTCCTCATGTCTGGGTGCCCACCAGATGGCTTTCATTGGATGTAGTACAAGTTACACGATCCAGGAAGTAGAAAACCCACCATTGTTTCGTTTGTTTTCCTTAGTTTCAGTTTTTCTCCGCCTGATGAGAAGAGCCAGGCCAGCTAAGCCTGCATCTTCAATACTCATTATGGGAGCAAATAACTTATCTGTACAACCTAAATGCTTGCTTAATTAAATGGAAAGCAAGGCAGTGATTTCTGAAAGGGCTGAACTTAAGTCAAGTTGTAAAACTCCACAGTGCAGCCAGAAGCAGCGACGGACAGTTGAACTGAAACCTGGGAACACGTCAGGGGCCCTGGACCACTGCTTCTCAGCCATTTTATTGTAAGTTATTGCCATTATCTCAGAAAGAAGTTTGAGACATGGTTAGAGAAAAGGATGGAGCTGATTACCCCCATTTTGAACATAGATCTTTGTTTTAAGAACTTGCTTTATATGCTATTGCCAAGAAACTTGCTTTGAATGATATTTTCAGGCATGATGTCTATAATAGCAGATAATGACAACTACCTTCTACATATAATAATTTAATATGCTTTAATATACTTCTATTCCGGAGTGTTCTTGATCTTACTTACTCTTCACAACAACTCTGTGAAGTTGGTACTCTTATTAACAGAATTTTACAGATAAGGAAACTGGTAGCCTCCTAACAGAATCATTAAGTAACTAGCAGAAAGTCCACAGAAATTTTGTTGATTGAAAGCCCAAATCTAGAAAATATACATCTAAGTACTAACAATGGTTGTCTCTAGGCTCTGAAATTTGGGGTGATTATTGTTATTTTGTGTTATTTTTCTATTCTGAATATATAGTAAGTTCATAATAAAACAATAGTAAATATGAAAATAAATATGAACTTCTTTAGATCATAGTACAAGAAGAAAATAAATACTAATACACTGAGTCCCCTATCTGTAGTAGTTTCTGTAAACATTCAGATATTTCAGCTGTTGCCACTGTCATCTTCAGTATGGTTCATTCTAGAATACTCTCAATTTCTCTCTCACCCTCTCTCTCTCTCTATATATATAAAATATATATTATATACAATAAATAAAATATAAATTAATTATAAATTTAAATATAGATTATATAAATTTATTTCTATTTGTTATACATAATTTATATTATATATAGTATATATACTCTAACTATAGTATATATATAAAACAATATTGTGATAACTGACAATCTGAATATGGACTATGGAATTAGAAAATTGTATAGTATCAATATGAAATTTTCCAATGTTCTTAACTGTTAAATTTCCTAAGTTTTATAAGAAAAAAATGTATATTTTCTCCCAGGAAATATACATTGAAGTATTTAGGTATGTATGTACATCTGCAACTTATTCTCAAGTGGTTCAAAAAAAAATTCATATATGGAGAATGAATTATAAAGCAATCAGAGAAAAATAGAAACAAACAAAATATAAACAAATGGTGAATCTGGCTAAAGGTGAATCTAGTTTTTAACATTTCTGCAAGTTTAAAATTATATACAAACAAAAATTTACAATAAAAATAAACAAATAAATGGCTGACAACTTCTAACAACAGCAACAAAAATTCTCCTAAGCAACAGGGTTAAGTAGAAAATTAAGGACATGATAATAATTTCTGAAATATTATAAAATTGAAAATACTACCTATTAAAAATGAGGGGGGTATGAACAAATCAAGACTCAGAGGCAAAGATATAGATCTACGTGCTCTTATTTTAGAAATAAGAAATAAGTGAGGGCTTCCCTGGTGGCGCAGTGGTTGCGCGTCCGCCTGCCGATGCAGGGGAACCGGGTCCGCGCCCCGGTCTGGGAGGATCCCACATGCCGCGGAGCGGCGCCAAAAAAAAAAAAAAAAAAAAAAAAAAGAAATAAGTGAACTAAGCACTTGATTTAAAATCTTATGAAGAGTGTCAACATAAGAGAAAACATAAAGAAAAGAATAAAGATGAAGGACAGAAATAAGCTAGAAAATAGAAAATTGGTAGCAATAATAAATAAATTTAAATGCTCATTCTCTGAAAAGAGTATAAGATAGATTAAAACCCTTGTAAATATAATAAATAAAAGGTATTAATCAACAAACTTAAAAAGAAGACTGGTGATTTAACAACTGATATAAAGGATTTTAAAATATAAATTATTGCAATGCACAATTTATTATAATCAATTTGAAATGTTTAGTCAAATGGACAATATAAAATTGGCAAAACAAGATACAAAAACATGAAAATAATGATGGAGAAGGAAATTGAGAAAGTTATTAAAGAAATACCTCATCCACCAAAAGAAGTATGACCTAAACAAATATACTAAATAATATTTCTATGAATTTAACAAACAGATTTTCCCATACTATGTAGTCAGTTCCAAATCACAGAGAAACAAGACCTGATACTCAATTCATTCTAAGAGATAATTATCATCCTCACCCACAGATCTGTGAAAAATACCACACATGTACACACACGCATAAACACACAGGCTTAGCACGGTAAACATGCACAAGTACCAATTCCAATCCAACTGGTTTGAAAAAGTTAGAAGCAGACTCAGGCACACAGCATATTTTCCAAAAATAGTTGTTGGATAAGTGAATAAATGAATACATGCGAATACATAAAAATGAAGAAACTAATGCAGTCAATTAGCAGCATCTACTAAGGGCATGCAAGGTGGGAATGGCTTGTGCATATCATCTATCTGCTAACTTTTACCCATCACTTCACCACGTCAGACCCAATAAGCATAGGCAGAAAAATCTTTTTTTTTTTTCGGTACGCAGGCCTCTCACTGTTGTGGCCTCTCCCGTTGTGGAGCACAGGTTCCGGACGCGCAGGCTCAGCGGCCATGGCTCATGGGCCCAGCCGCTCCGCGGCATGTGGGATCCTCCCAGACCGGGGCACAAACCCGCGTTCCCTGCATCGGCAGGCGGACGCTCAACCACTGCGCCACCAGGGAAGCCCAGAAAAATCCTTTTTAACTGCACTTTGAGAATGCAGCTGTAACAAGAGCACATGGTGACCGGTAAAGGTAAATTCTAGGAATGTGAAAGATTATGACAAATCCCAGAATCCCTTTTATAAAAGAATTGCTTCTTTTTTTGGTGAGATTTAAAAGAAAAATGGAAGAAATGAAGACACAAAGGATTGGAGGGTGACAGAATACACTATCCCAAAATATGCCACGTTGGCATAAGGATTATTTTGAGTTACAGGCACTTGAAAAACATCAGATGTGAGAAGGGCATTCTTATCTCTCCTTTTCCTCCTAAAACAGGAGATAAAAATTCCCATATGGAAGATGGCTTCCCAGTAACAGAAGAAACAAAACATTTTCCAATGGGGAATCAAAGCCAAGAGAATTCTGTACCAACAGACCCTGTTAAAATAATTTTTATCTTCCTTTAACCTCTCTTCATAATTTAGTTACTTTTCCACAGTTGCCTCTCTTTGTTCAACCCAGTATAAAAGATTGTAAGTTTCACCGTTTCTTTGGGTCTTTTGAGGGCTCCCATGTCATGTAACACTTAGATAAATTTGTATGCTTTTCTCTTGTTAGTCTGTCTTATATCAGTTTAATTCTCAGACCCTGCTAAAAAACCCTAAGAGTATAAAGGTAAAATTTTACCTCCCCTACAGGATGTTCCTGAAGGAAAAGACTGATGAATCTGACTACATGAAAATTTTAAATTCTGTTCAACAAAAGACATCATAAGAAATGTGAAAAGACAATGCAAACTGGGAGAAGATATTTTTCTTACTGAAAAACACTTATGAACTAATAAAAAGGTGGGCAAAAGATATGAGCAAGCAGTGGATAGCAGAGGAAATCTGAATGACCAACGGCACATATAAAAATATGTTCAACCTTACCAGTAATCAGAAAGATGAAAATTAAATCAATGAGATACCATTTTACATACATCAAACTGGTGAGAATGAAATAATCCAGCACTGTCACGTGCTGGTGATGATGTGGAAAAATTGGAGAAACATTCACATTTTGTTGATGATGTATTCATTGGTATAACCATTTTGAAGAATAAACTGTCAACATCTAGCAACACTGAAGAGATACATATCTCACAAGCCAGGAATTTCACTTCTAGGAGTAAACTCTAGAAGTTCACTTGTGGAAGATGGAAGTGTGTTGCAACATTGTTTGTAATAGCAAAAAACAAACACGCAAAAAATAAACCACACAAATATCCATCAACAGAATGAACAAATTGTGATATACTCAAACAATGGGGCCATTTATAGCAGTTTTAGCAACAGAAGTAATCTCAAAAATATAATGCTGAATGAAAAAACAAATTGCAGATAGATGAGTATAATAATTTATACAAAATATGCTATATATTTATAGCTACATACCTATGTTGCAAACATAAACAAAGATGAGACTCATAGGCACCAACTCAGGATGGAGTTGCCTCTGAGGAGGAGAAAATGAAATTAGGTTAGGGTAGAGGAACAGAGGTATATTTCTTAACAAAAATAGGAAGCATATACAGCAAAATATTAGGATCTGGTGGATCTGTGTAGCAAGGTGATATTCACAAATATTCATTATGCTGTGTACTTGAAATTACTAAAGTGTTTAATGAGCACCTCAATTTTAAAATACATAAAAATATATAAACTACTGTATAAAATACATAAACATCACTAACAGGTAATTCAGAAAGAAAGAAAATATCCAATAAAAATGGAGGTGATGATAAATTCAACTTTAACTCACTAGTAAAAAAAATTAAAACATACACATACCATTTTGGCTTATCAGTTAAGCATGGAATTTCAAAAATGTTAATAGCTAATATTAACAAGGGGGAAGGGTGGGCACACCCATACACTGCTGATGAGGACTTAAGATGATATACATTTACTTAACATAGCTGTATATATGAAAAGGTAAAAAAAATATGTACATATATTTATAACTTTACCTCAGCAATTCCACTTTAAGAAATTTAAGCAAAGGAAGTGATCAGAAATGGGGACAAAGATTTATGCTCAAGTATGTTTATACCAGCACTGTTAATAATAGTGATATCTTAGATACATGAGAGTTAATAAAAAACAATAGGGAATGAAGCCAATTATGGCACATCTATAGAATGCAATGCACCACAGCTGTTTCAAACAATATTTTAAAAGAATATTTAATGCCACTGAAATATGTCATTAATATGTTGTTAAGACAGGTTATTAAAGAGTTTGTAAAGTATGTTAGCAGGTATTTTTTGAAAAACAAATATATAAACAGGAAAAAAATTTAGAGGTATCTATACAAAAATGTCAACAGTGGTTATCTCTGGATGGTGAAATTATGGATCTTTTTTGCCGTGTTTTTGATTTTATAATAGAAAAAGTTATTAAAAATAAAACATTCACCAAAATAAGCTTCGGTTGATTAAAGATTTAAATATAAAATCTAACTATGGAAGAACTTGCAGAAAATTGAAAAAAAAGGGTTATCACTTGTCTGGGGGAATTTTAACTTTATCGGCTTTGAGGCTATTTAAATGATTGCACTATAAAAATTAGCATTACTAAAGATTTTTTTTAAGAGGGAAAATATTTTTATCAAACATTACATGGAATTAAGATCTATCAAAAATAGCTAATTCAAATTTGTAAGATAAATGTCAATATTTCCAAAGATAAATAGGTAAAAGATGGGACCATTCCCATAAGGGAAATACAATTAGTAGACAAACAGTGGGAAAATGTTAATGCTCACCAGAAATCAAAGCAACGTAAGTGAAAGCAGTCTGAAAATGACGATTTACATATTCTAAAAGAAACAAAACAAAAAGGTTGAATGCTAATATTCAATGATGGTGAATTTGCCCAGAAATTGACTCATACATTCACTTATAGCAGTATTGTTCCCACCCTTCAGCCAGAAATGTTACTGATACCGACCACGGTTCTTGGCCTTCCCAATCCATAGAAATTGATTAGACGGCAGACAAGAAATTCAGGCAAGTCTTTACTGGGGCTCCTGCTGTAGCAGGAGGGAGCAAAAACAAGTAACAGTTTCCCTTGCTTGCTCCCTGAGGGGGTGGGGGGCAAGCTAGTTCCTTATATGGGGTGAGGGTAGGGGTGTATCCAGGGGTCGGACTGGAGGGATGGCTTAGGTGTTTTGCCCAGCTTCTGGTGGTGTTGAGTGCAGGGGGCATGTGTAGTACCCGGCTTTTGCTCCTGGCTCTTCAGAAGTGGCAGTTGGGTTGTTTGGTCTTTTTGTATCTTTTGTCCAGAATTTGCCCCAACTGCGCGTGCAGAGTTATTTTTAGTCCATTATAGTTTCTTTGCATTCTGTTGCTCGAGTAGAGGTGTGTCCAGGTGCAAGCACTGCAGCACGTGCAGCAAAGAGTCCCAGGTCCCAGCCTGTCTCATTATCATTAAGAACTTGTTCTTAAGAAATAATTTGGCAAAAGCAGAAAAGTGCCTCCTCACTTTCCCAACTTCCAAGTGTTGAAACTCCCAGGGCTCAGCCCTTTGACACCTTCTCTTTAATATCCACATGCATTGTTTGGAGGATCTCACTTGTGTACCGAGGCCTCTCTCCTCCTGGGTCTCCAGGGAGAAAGCAAAACCAAGCAGCAATTTTCCTGGGGGGGAGGGGGGAGGTTGAAGGCAGTTCAAGGGCTCTGAACTCAGTTTGGGGGCAGTGGGCAGCAAAGACAGGAAGGGCCAGCAAAGAGAGTCAGAGAGACACCTAAAGCAAGCTTCATCGTAATATTAATATCTTACCATGTTAATAACTAAACTTCCCAGGCTTTATCCACTAGGGAGTAAGGGTGAGGTCCCCAGGAATTCCCTCATTGCAATAGCCCTCAGCTCTCCTGCTTCCCACTAGATCTCAGCTGCCCTTGATCCCTACTTCCTAAGTCTGCAGGTATTATTTTTGTGAGGTAGCCCATTCATATTTTGGCTTCTTTGCTGAAGCCCATGTAGGGGAGCCAAAATTTGCCACCCCAAAATGTCTCTTTGACAGGCAGATTATTTTGAGCTGAAAATAATTAAAGTCCAAAAGACTCAGGAAGAAACTGACCTTCTCCCTAACTACCTAAAAGAATTTAGACAGAGGGCCTGTTTCCAGAACAGAGCTATCACCAGAGATCTCTGCAAAGAATATGGGGTAAGTGTGGTGGGAAAAACACAGCAGGGCCTAGAGATCAGAGTCCACTCTGTGTCCCATTGTTTCTGTGTGGTCTAGCAAATGATTGTTTAACAAACATTTGCTTTTCCATCTTCATGTGAATTGCGTTCCTCTCCTTTGAAGTCCCAAACCACTTCCCCCAACACCCTCTTGTGTCTTTAGCTGAAGATGGTATTTAAGGTGAGGGCTTTGGCCATTTTGGCAAGTTACTCAGTTTTCCTGGGTCTCTCCCATGTTATTAAACTTTTGTTTACTTTTTCTCCTGTTAATCTGTCTCCTGTCGCTTTAATTCTTAGACCAGTCAGAAGTACATAGAATGGTAGAGGAAAATTTCTTCCTCCCTGACACCTATAAACCACTTAAGGTGGGCACTTCAGCACTCCCTCTATGCCTTCTAGGAGAGTCTTGACCAGCTAGGAGCCAGACCTTTCCCTCTGCTGGTGGCTGGCAGCTGCCTTGGACCCCTGTGACGACGAGGGGTGTCCTGCTCTTAGGTCAGGAAGCAGAACTGCTTGGGCACCCAAATCTCCTGAAATCTCTGTGTTCCACAAACACACTCACCCACTTGACATCCCAGCCTGGGGTCTCTACTTCATGTGGGTTCTTTTATTGCTTAAGAATGTTTGGTTATTTACCATTCTTCATTCTCATGACCTTGTGAGGCTGGAATCACAGGTTTCGTTATCCCCATTGGAGAAGCATCACAACAGTGTAGAACTGGACTCAAACTCAGATCTTCTACTCTACTGTCTCTCTCCATGGCACCAAGTATGGCCAAAAGTAGGTGTTGCTACATATCGACAGCCTATCACTTTCTTCATTGCCTGTTAAAAATGGAAAAGGGAAGTTACTTTTCTATCAAGAGCTAAAACAAGCAGTTTTGCTCCAGAGATGATATTATAGCAAAAAGAAAGAATGCCCAGAGGCAAGGAGCCCTGTGTAAATCTGTGTTCTCCCAGCCCCCAAATCCCAATTACACACAGGTTGACCGCTGAGATCTAATCGTCGCTGTTTCCTAAGGCATCAAAATGATGGTTCTTTCTCCCAGGATTCCACTGCCCGCCCCCACCCCCGCTCAGCCTGACAGTCAGATTAAGTGATCGTAGTGGAATTGTGGAGTGAAAAATGGCTCTCTCCAGGGTATCACTCCAGTTACCATACATTTAAAGGAAGCCTAGACACAGCAATATTTTCGTGCTCCTTTCCCTGAACCTTGCCTAGAGATAAAAGCTCCTTCCCCATCCTGGTTCACTCAGAGCGAGCACTTACTCAAGTGCCTTCTTCCCTGCAAAACTCAGGCTGCTAAGGAAAGGGGAGGGTGCCTGTGGGCCTCACCTGAATAATCTGGCACTTTCTCAAGGTGTGAGAACTGAAATTGGGGCTGATGGCACTGGGCCTTTCCAGCTGGGCCCCAACAAGTGTTCTCCTGCCACGTGCCATTTGAGCCAGGAGAACGAGACCGACTTTGGTTCAGAAGCAAAGGAAAGCTTTATTTTTCCGTCACAAAACGGAGAGGTGAGCGCTCGCTCTGTAGAGTCGTCACTCTCCCCGACAGGCCGTGGGGTGGGCTGCTTTCTAGGGATCTCCTCAGCGGGGAGGGGGGGAAGCTGCCCAGGGGCGGGCACTTGGGCACGCTGCTCACGCTCCCGGCACAGCGTCTCTGCACACGGTCCACCCCCACCGCCATCTTGAATTGCAGTGCCTCGTGCAGCGCTTCTGCGCACGCCCCGGAGCTGAGGTGCCGGGCCCCGCCATTTCACACCAAGAATTCTGGTCTGAAGGGCCGGGTACGAGGCCTCTGCGCGTGACCCCTTCTGAGCAAGTGCAACTAGACCAAGCATAAAGGAAAAGAAAAAAAAAAAAGGTTAGACTTCATTACCCAGATTCTATTTCTATTTCCAGGGAATTGTTAATGGGCTTCGCGGGTGACAGTGGGGTCAAATCCACACAGGTATCCTGACCCAGAGACCTCCAGGAATTCCTCCTCGCGTTTGAAAATATTCCCCCCCTCCACCCAACCCAAAGGAAAAAAACAAACTTCCCAAAGGCAGGTTTGCACTACCTGCCGTGGGCAGAGCTTTGTGGTCAGTTCTCTCCTGTGCCTGCTGCAGACTCTCTGGCCCTTGGTTGTGACCCCTGAGGTCTAAGGAGTCAGACGGGTATAGGCTCACCAGTGACTTCCCAGTCCTGACTCCCGAGAGTGACCTCTCCAGGCAGCGGGTCCTGTCCCCAGCACCCCTGGAAGGACCCCTCTGTGGGCCTTTCCCACTCTAGAGCCTGCCTTCTCTGGCCATTAACCTGAGAAAAAGAGCCACATTTTTCAATTTAAATTCAGGGTCAGCTGTTCTAAAACTGATGATGGGAAGTATTCAGAAAACAAATATTTATTGGAGAGTGCTTTTTTTTTTAATACAAAGAAATGCATAACAACTTAGGCAACTTCAAAATCAAGACCACGAAGCATGACCCTATCTATACTTTTTTTCAAAAACCCTATAAATCTATTCTTTATTATAGTCAGTTAAATGGGTAGAAAAAGAGAAGGGAAGGAACATGTATGTGTAGGAGAAATAAAAAGCATGATGAAAGACTGTAGTCAGTAAAAATAAGGATAGCAGGCACTGTGCTAAGCACCCTTCACGGATTATTCTCATTTATTCTTCTCCTAAATCCTATGAAGTTAATAATGGTACTGTCCCTGTTTTAGAGTAGGGAAACTGAGGCACAAAGATTTTAAATAGTTGCTTGCTAATGGGGCTAAAAACAGAGAAGCCAGCAAGGAAATACAAATTCTCTGCTATCACAAAGCCTCCACTCAAGAGACAAATATCAAGAGACAGTCTTTTCCTCCAAAATAAACAGTTATATATAACCTGTTATCTTAAAATTCTACAGCTAAATAATTCCTTTATCATTTCTTAACAATAGGAATTACAAGGGAAATGTTGTGCTTCAATAGAAAACTATGCGCTGCCCACACCCAGCACAACCTTCCTAGGTTATCTGATTCTAGAGGCATTTTACAACTGTGTACATTGTAGATAACTAACTCAAGTGCAAAATGCAGGTTTTGTGCTGTCCTGTAGAAGTTTGATTGACTTCCCCGGAAGCTAAATGTGCTTCCATTTGCCTATTCATTTCAGCATCCCTTTATCCATATAAATTTGTGGAGGTTTTATCTTCTCCTTTGAACTAGTTATAACACCCTAAACAGCTTCCTCATTAATGAGTTAAATAAAATACTTACCATATGTTCAGTTTTATATCTGAATGAGTCATGATTTTACCTTTTTAAAAAAAAAATTATGTCTTAAAAGAATTATCAAAGCATGTCAAAGTATCTCGTTGTTGCATTCTGGAGGACCCTTAGGCATGACCTAACCCAAATGGTTTCAAGAGTAACTGGATGACTGTTGATGGTGTATAAATTAGGTCTTTTGTAGCAGTCTCACCCTGACAATTTCCTATCAAGCACACTGTTCTGTCCATGCCAAAGCTTCCTGGGCAAAAGTTCCAGTCCCCTCAATCATGGCTGGTCTTTTTTACTGTTGATTGGGGAAAATTAATCTTTGTATAAATTATATAATTCTACCATAATGTCTCCATTACATCTGTCTTCTGCTATGTTTCATGGGCTGTTTCAAGCTATCTCCATTAAATATCTGAGAAACGGCTTGAGAACATTTGTTTTTAAAATAATAATAATAGGGGCTTCCCTGTTGGCACAGTGGTTAAGAATCTGCCTGCCAATGCAGGGGACACGGGTTCGATCCCTGGTCCGGGAAAATCCCACATGCCACGGAGCAACTAATCCTGTGCACCACAACTACTGAAGCCTGTGCTCTAGAGCCCGTGCTCCACAACAAGAGAAGCCTCCGCAATGAAAAGCCCGCACACCACAACAAAGAGTAGCCCCGCTCGCCGCAACTAGAGAAAGCCTGCATGCCGCAACGAAGACCCAACGCAGCCAAAAATAAATAAATATATTAAATAAATAAAATTTTTAAAAATAAAATAACAATAAACACACACTCTATGTCTTTTTCTGCAGTGCAAGAGCACAATTCCATTTTTTTAAATCTTAGATACATGAAGAGCTCATAGCTAATTCCTACAACCTTGGCAAAACTACCTTTTGTTGTATGTGCTTTGGAGTTAGACAAACATAATTTCAGATTTCATTCCACCACTTACTAGAGTGTGGATTTGGGCAACTCAGTAACCTCCCTAAGCCTCAGTTTTCCTCTCTGTATAAAGGGAATAATCATACATGCATCATTATAGGGTTGTTTCTGAGGTTTCAGTGAGATCTCATAGAGTCTGGTATCTTTGGGAGTTGGCCCCTGAACTGTTAACCCCTGACTTCTAGGCCTGCCTAGGAATTGATGACTAATCATGACAGTACGATACCCTGTGGAAAAATGATGAGTCACTGGCAGCACTTGAAGCAGATCTCTGGGAACTGTTCCTGATTTCTTGTAGCCAAGGACTTCATTTGCTGAGCTCAGAAAGCTTTTCTGAAATGACTGTGTGACCAGCTGCTGTAGAGAGTCTTGGGCCATTTCGATCTAAGTGATGCCCCAGTCCTGCCTCATACTCGGAATAAGGACAGTGCCTCTGGCTATCCCATTGTCAGAAGCACTGGGACCCAGAGAAAGAGAGCTGCCATGCTGATGGCTCACCTTCCCAGACTGTGCCCTTAGTTTACTGCAATCAGCCAATTCAGTTCATAGCTTGGTTGGTCTCCCTTAGGAGCCCAGCATGAGCACTCCTCATCAAGCCCAACCAACACCCGAAGCAGCTGTAGAATGCTGGCACAGAGTCTAATCTATGCCCACCCTCTTACCCACAGAGGAGAAAACCCTTGTCAAACTTGAAGGAGCCAGCAATGGTCTGTGTCTGTCTAGCTGTTCAAAACCAACTTAAATCTTTACTTCTTTTTGCTTCCAAACATAATGCAAACAGAGGAAAAAGGTTTTCCATTCTACTGGAACTGCTAAACTCATAAAATGCATTATTGGTTCCAGAGTATCCAGCCACAAAAAAGATAGCTCTGGTTTTATTTGTTTGTTTGTTTGTTCTTTCATTGTTCCACAATCCGGCAGCTGTAATTCTGATGGGGAGAATAAAAGGGCCAGCACAGAGCAGGAAACATAAAAATAAGTGTAAAAGGAGATCTCATCTCTTTGCTCCCTAGCTCTTCACTTTAGACTCTGGGAATGAGAGAGTATCAGAGTTTACAGGGACCCAGAAGTCCTTAGATCCAATCTACATAGATTAGACATGTGGTCTCAGACAAGGTATCTCAGATTCTCAGTTTTCTCACTTGTAAAATGGAGGAAGTAATTTTTGTCTCATTTGTTACAAAAATCAAATGAGCTCTGATTGTGCCAAGCACATTCCATGTAATAGCATTTCATCCTCACACTTCCATTTTACAGATGAGAAAACTGAGGCAAAGAGAGGTTACATTATTTACACAAGGTCACACAAGTAGTCAGAGGCAGACCCCATGCAGAGGTTAATCTGAAAAGGTTAATCGATTCAGGCATGATGATCTTGAATGAATAAATACCTGCTTGAAATGCTTGAAACACTTCATTCTTTCAAATAATCTAAAACATCATCTGCAATCTTGTGTTCACCTTTCATTTGTTTACTTGTCTTAAAAAACAGATAAGGAAACAAATAAGGAAAAGGTTAGACTCCAGGCCAACCCCTTTTCAAATAAGGACATGTTCCAAGCCAGCTCAAAGAAGTGTCCCTACTTGTTTTTGTCCTATTCCTGATACCAAAAACGCGGCCTCTGTGCACCAGTGCTGAATCGAATCTCGGAGACAGAGTTTTGGGTAAAGTAGAAAAGAATAGCTTTATTGCTTTGGCAAGCAAAGGTGGACACAGCAGGCTCCTGCCCTTGAAAACTGTGTGTCCCCCACCCGGGAGGTTTTGGTGAGGAGTTTTATAGCAATAGTTCAAGTGCGAGGTTGCTGATAAATTAGGGTGTGTGAGGGGACTTCACTCCTTTAATCTGATCTCAGATAATCTCTTGATGAGCTTCTCTGGTTCCTTTAATCTGGCCTCTCAGGTGGTCTTCTCTGGAATGAAGAATGCTACATCTTCCATTGGGGGGGGGTTAGTTATATAAAGAGTTTAAAGATATTGTTATGTGTATCCCTTGAGGTGGAACCAGGACCCTGTACTATTGTTTCTTGGCTGCTCCTCCCTTGTCTCTGCATCCCCTCCCTTCCCTGATTAGCAACTGTTTGAATCTGCCCTTTGCAACTCAGGGAAGGTCATGGAGGCTGGAGTCTGTTCCCTACAAACAAGGAATGGGCAACACAGAAAGGCTTTCATGTCCAGGAGCCCCACAGGGTCCTACTCAGTTTCATTCCCATGTAGTACAAGAATGTCCGCACAGATCGATCTGTGCCCCATAAAAGCTTGGTCATTTTCCTGGTGGCAGCCTGGCCCCAAGCAGGTGTAGGAGAGGGTAGTCATTTTCCAATGACGTGATCCTACAAACTTTATAAATTTCATCTTGGAAGTGGAATAAGAATGAGAAAAGAAAGCTCAGTGCAGGCCTGAGGAAAGCCAGTGATTGAGGGCATATGGTTTAGAAAACTGACCCTGGATTCAAGTGGCCTTGATTTCCTCTCCCTCAGCCTTTTACTGATAAAATATGGTTTTGTCCTAGTTCTTAATCTCTTAAATCTCAACTGTAAAATGAGGGAAATAATAGTACCAATCCAAAACTTACTGTTTCAATTATTCTTTCCTTGGAATTCTGCCAAGAGGCTACAATTCTCAGGTATCCCCAGCATCTGATGATGATGAAAGCAAGAAAATCTGATTTGGAATATAAAGCCCTGTGTCTCCCATCATCAGAGATTTTCACCTTGATCCCATGCCTTCTCCCTCCTCTTGCTCTCTTTATCTATGTAAAGTATTTTTTTCTTCTGATTAACTTTCTTATTGCCATTACACTAAAAGGAAAGGTTACGTTCAGGTCATTAAAGTCCAGCCTCTTGAAATCTCTATTTCTTCAAGAAACTCTTCAAATTAAAAGGAAGCAAGTACAGGGCAATTTTTAAGGATCTTACTATAAGACCATTATTATTTTAGATTGAGGATTACAGACAAGAGAAAGCACTGGGCCCTACCACTATGCACAATGCTGATAACTCACTGGAGGCTTCAGCCTCCATGGGATCAGGCTATGGGAAATGAAGTGTCCTCCATCAACTGCTGGGCTTTCTGGGGTGTGGAAATGACTAAAGATCCCACTAACGGATCTGCTGATTCCAATGTATTGATGGGATCAACTACATTATAATCAGGTTCCAAAGGCCTGGGGGCCATTGCATCCCTCTACAGCAGAGCCGTCACACATTTTTAATGAAGCACTTTTGTCAGTTTGAAAAAAAATTTGAGTGCCCCTCCAAAATACATGGATATTTATCTGTTTATAAAGTATATAGCACTAATACATTACATAGTACTGTATACAAGTAGTACAGTATAAATATAAGCATTATATATACACAAAATTTTCAAAGGTGATATCTTAGTTGGTTTGGGAGGCTATAATAGAATACCATAGATCGGGTGGCTTATAAACAACAGAAACTTATTTCTCACAGTTCTGGAGTCTGGGAAGTCCAAGATCAAGGCAACAGCAGATTTGGTGTCTGATGAAGGCCTCACAGATGGCCATATTCTCATTGTAACGTCACATGGAGGAAGGGGCAAGGGAACTGTCTGGGGTTCATTTCATATAGACACTGATTCCATTCATGAGGGCTCTGCCATCATGATCTCATCACCTACCAAATGCCCTATCCATTTACCATCACCCTGGGGGCTAGGTTTCATACACTAATTTGTGGGGGACACAAACATTCAGCCTAGAGCAGGTGATACAAGAAAAATCAGAAAGATCTATTATTTTCTTCTTGTGCCCCAACAGATGTCTCAAGCACCACTCTGAGGAAATGGTTCTCAAACTTTGGGTGACCAAGAATAATCTGAAGAGTTTGTTTAAAATTAAGGTTGTCCAGGCTCCAGCCCTGGAAGTTCTCATTCACTTGTTCATGGGAAGAGCCTATAATTCTTTTCCTGAGGTCTCAGGCTGACTCTGATTCCACCCCTCAACCAGATTTTGGAACCACTGATCCAGACCCTTCTGTTTTCCTCCCCTTTTAATTTTCCACTAAATTTTAATCCTGTGATCGTGCTGTTATCTACCTCCTGGACCCCTACATGAATTAAAAACAATAAAAATGGTAAGAATAGCTGCCATTTATTATTTCCTGCTTGGCAGTATTGCTAAGGGCTTACCTCTTTACATTATCTCCTTTAATCTGATCAGGTAGATATACTTAGTACCACTACACAGATGGAAAAATCTAAAGCTCAGAACACTAATGTCTTGCCCTAGGTCACCCAGTTAGGAAGTGATAGGCCAGGGACCTTAACTTAGATCTGTCTGATTCCAAAGCCTGGACTCTTGACCACTAAGCATACTGCCTCAAAATAAGTCACTGTAATTTACTGAACCTCTACTATGAACCAGGCACTTGGCTGGGCACTTCACATATAAATCCGTAATACTAAATACATACCTGTGTTTGTAGAAGTGTGAATCTCAGTCCGTAAATTCTGATGTGGAAGAAATACCTTTATTTTCTGTAACCCACCTGAGTTATGACTCTAAACTCCTATTTTTTAGGCCCTCCTAGATTCTTTCTTCCCCCACCCCACCCACAGTTCTGGATCTGACACAATACCCAGAAATGGGGTTAGGGGTAAGCACCTGATCATCTGACATCAGTCCACATAGGTGACCACTAAGGGGCCTCTCCTCCCCATCTTCATGACCTGTTGGCACCGGAGGCTCACTGCTACTCATACCCCATGACAGGCATAGGGGCATCTTTTGTCCCCCTGCTGACACACTCACAGCCATTTTTTCTTTGGGTTCTTACCGCTTTCTGGAAGCAAGGGACTGTCCCCTCTGCCCTCATAGACAAATCTCCCTCTCCCCCCACCCACTTACAAAGCCCAAGAGACTCTCTTTCTAGTGATGGGATGGTAGGGGTACTCTTTCTGCCTTCACAACTCTTTGAAACATTTTTAGCCTTTTGCTTGCCATTGTTGGTTAGAATTCACTTACCCTAGGTCCTAAGTTTCAGGAAGACAAAAGGTTTATAGTCTTCTCTCTACTTTACTCTTCTTAAGTGGAACGGAGACGGTGAGGGAGAGGTTGGGAGAAATATATTGTTGATACCTCAAAGTATTATCTCCAGCCCATGTTCTCTTATTTTACAGGTGAGGAGATGGAACTCATTAAAGTTAAGTAACATTTTGCGCAGCTAGTTGATAATAGACCCAGGATCCCAGAGGCACTTGGATTCACTGGTTTCTTGGTGAGTTAATCTGTAGAGTGGGGCCGGGGGTGGAGTTGGTACCTGGCAGTACCCAGAGGATAAGAGATGAGGTGGGCCCAGGGGAGAGGAGCCAGGTAGAGAGTCAGCTGGTTTTAGGTTCCAACTTCCTGGGAAATAAGAAGTAAAGTGGAACCTTCAGATCCTGCTTAACTATGCAGGTAGGATGGAGCCAGCCAAGAAGCCAGCACAGAAACCTCTGCTCAGAAATCATGCATTTGACTAGATGGTCTCCAAGGTGTAGTCCTCTGGAAGCTGGTGCAGCCACAAGACAACACAGAGTTAAGCTTTGGCCTAGGATCAGTCAGTCCAAACTGCCGGTGGTTTCAGAAGGTCCTATCAGTTCGTTTCATCCGGGCAATGATCACCAAGTTATCTAACTGCCTACCCAACATTTCCACTTGGATGTCTAAGAAGCATCTCAGACTCCACCTGGGCAAAACTGAATTTTTGATTTTCCATCACCAAACCTGCTCCACTCACATCCTTTCCCATCTCAGCTGCTAGCAACACCACTGTCCCACTTGCTGAAGCCAAAATCCTTGAAGTCATCTTCAACTCCTCTTTCTCTGCATCCCAGTAGTCAGGAAATCCTGTTGTATCTACCTTCAAAATATATCCACCACCCATCCATCAGTCCCCAATTCCACTGTTACTATGCTGAACCGAGGCACCATCACCTCTTGCTGGATCACTGTAATAGCCTCTTAGCAGATCTACCCACTTGCACCCTTGTTTGCTAATAATCTGCTCCTAGTCTTGCAAACTAAAATGATCTTTTACAAATATTATACAAATCATATCACTCTTCTGCTCAGAATGGTTCCCCATGTCTTGTAGTATAAAAGCCAAAGTCCTTATAATAATGTCTCCCTAATCACTGGCCTCCTTGCTGTTCCTGGAACATTCCAGGCATGCTCCTACCTCAGGGCCTTTACACTGGCTGCACTGGCTGTTCTGGCTACCTGATGCTCTCCTCAACATGTCCACAGGGGCAATGCCCTCAAACCCTTGCTCAAAGTTCAGCTTCCCAACAAGGCTCACCTTGACCATTCTATTTAAAATCACTACCTTCCCCAACCCCCTTAACTCAGCCATACTTTTCCTTTTTCCATAGCTCTGATTACATTCTACCAATCTACATAAATCTCTTATTTACTATGTCTATTACCTGTTATCTGACTCCTCCCATCTCCTTGTGGTACATAAGCTCCACAGGACTGGAATCTTCATCTGTTCTCTTCACTTGCGTATCTCAAGTACCTAGAACAGTGCCTGGAATATAACAGATATTTTTTGAAAGTTTGAAAAATGAATAAACTTTAAATAAAACTAGAAACCCAAGAAATATTACAAGAGCCACACCTGAATTTCCCCTGTCTGGTTTTGCCAAGTGGCCTTACTTCTCAGTCCTCTACCCAGTTAGAGCATCCATTAACACAGAGGAGGAAACAGTGTGTTTACTCTAAGGCCATCTTTCAATGGGGCCCCCAGCAAAGGCATCCAGTTCTTCATCTTTGCTCCTCCATCAGCTCCTTCTTAGACTGAGGATAAAGGTTTTCTGCCCCTTTCAGCTATAGAAATGTTGCCCATCACTCTTTGACCACAGACACCAGCAATTTTGCTAAACTCAATAGAAAACAGACCACCTGGGGGCTCTCCACATAGCAGAGTCCTTTCCTTTCTCTTGGGGTTTAGCCTGCAATTTGAAATACCACTGCCAGGAGCCTGCATCCGCTTTGCATGCTGCCAGAGAGAGACTTAGGCAACCATGTGGAAGTCACCTACTCCTGACCTTTGACAGAACTTCCAAACACAACACATTAACTTTAAATTGATTAATTTAGAACTGTGACCTTGACCCAAGAAGGTAAGAGTACACGACAAGATATTTTATTTTCAAAATGTAGCAGGATAAAAAATACTTTTGTAAATCAACCTTTTTTTTTGTATGAGATAGAGTTAGATTTGGGTTCAGTGTAGGAAGGAAAGTGTCTGAACACTAGAAAACATGTTTAAAAGGTTAATTATTAATGGGCAGTCTTCTCTAACAAAGTATCAATAGGCAATCTGCTCTCTTTAGCTTCAGAAATTAGCAAGAAGACCTCGGTCCCCTGGTGAGACAGGAGAAATGGAAAATTCCCTGTGTGTCTCTATTTTCTTGGTTTTGTGCATCTTTATCCAATCAAGTGCCCATGGACAAAGCCTGGGACTAGGTAAGAGCCTGCCTTTTCTCCGGAAATGGGCACGGATTTTCTTTTTTAAATGTACGTCACAATGAATCCAAGTGTTCTTGGCTATGTGGAACAGAGCTTGCTTCACAGCATACCAGGTGTTCTGTTAGTGGCATCGAAGGTCACAGGGACGTGTAGCTGTTTGTAGGCAGGACTGAAAGTTTAGGAAGCCACTCTGGGAGTAGAAGTCTTCTCAAAGCGCTTGCAACTAGCAATGAAGTCTCTCGCGTATCCTATTCAGAAATAGTCAGGCTAAGACTTCTTTGGTGGCAAGCAATCTGAAAGAGTTTCAGATCTTCCTGAGAGTTAATTTGGCATCTAATTTGCAGTTGAGGAGAACAGCTTGCAATGAAATGCTTCATCTTGCTGAGGGTTGTCTAACTGCTGGCTCTCTCAGAAGAAAGGAATTTGTAGAATCCTCTTTCCAGTCAGGTTGAAAACAGAGCTATCATTGCACATTTTCTAGACTTCACTTTTTCTGCCAAAGTTTTACTCTGAGACTGAGGAATTCAACAGCAGTCACACCTGTTTGGTCTGTAAATTCACACACTAGGTTGATGCCCAAAGAGATCCAAATGCTTGATCAGGTAGGTGGATTCCAGGTTCCTGGCTCAACAGTGCATTGGATCAATAAGTGATGGATATGAAGTGAACTGAACACTTTGGGCAAATGAGACTGGCCTTTGGGACTTTGTTTTTGTGCTGGTTACTGGTCAGGACCTAGAAACTCTAAGGTGGAGGCTTAGATTTTTCTTTCCTCAAAGACTCTGCTTGGAGGGAGCTCCAAAAAGAATTAGGTTCAGAATCCTCCCAGCTCACTTTGGTCATCTCACGTCTCCAAATCCCGTGGTACTTATTGCCTGTTCTTGCATTTAAACAGCAGATTTGAAATTAAAAATGATACCGTAGTGATTATAAAGACAAAGATACAGAACCCGAGAACTTCAATTCTCCTATCCCATGTGACCACTTAGAGTTTTGTGTTTAAAATGTAAAACAGTAAAACAGATTTTACAGTGAATTGTGAAGTGTAATATTTTGTTTGGTAAGTAAAAATTTTGGTTCTTCCAGGAAATATCTTTAATGCACTTGCATATCTTTAAAGTGGAAATGTATTCTTCTTTTTAAAATTGTTCATTGCTTTAGAACTAAATAACAAATCAAGAAAATAGTGATTATTACTTATTTTTGCATGCATATAACTGAAAATAGCTTTGTCTTATAGAGCAAAGTGGTATTAAAATGATCCATTCTGGGTTTCAAATATATAAGGTATACCACTGAGTCTAATAAAGGAGATAAGATGTATATATAAAACTTTTTCAACTAAACCATAAAATATGCTGAGTACCACTGGAGAGGAGTGCAATGGAGTGAGTGTTTGTGTCCCTCCAAAATTCATATGTTGAAATCCTAACCCTCAATAGCATGGCATCTTAGGAGGTGGGGACTTTGGGTGGTGATTCAGTCATGAGGGTGGAGCCCTCGTGAATGGGATTAGTGTCTTTATAAAAGGGACCCCAAAGAGCTCACTCACTCTCTGTTCACCATGTAAGGAAACCTGGAAGAGGGTTTTCACCAGAACCCCAACATGCTGGCACCCTGATCTCAGACTTCCAGCCTCCAGAACTATGAGAAAAATTTCTGTTGGTCACAAGCCATCCAGTCTATTGTAATTTGTTACAACAGCCTGAGTTGACTAAGACAAGGTGCAGGTAGAGATGGAGAAGAGTTTACTTCCAAGTACGTAGAGGGAAGGCTTCTGGGAGGAAGCAGCATTTGAGCTGAGTCTTGCAGGATGGAATCTGGACAAAAGTGAAGGAGGCTTTCCTTGTCCATAAGCAAAGGCACAGAGCCAATAAAGTACACATGTTTTCCAAGTCCAAACACCTTCCAAAAACAGGCCTTCCAGGAAGGAGAAGAAAAAAAAAAAGAAGGAGTTGATAGCAATACTACATCACAACTGCAATAAACTGAAAACAACTTGAATGCCCAACAATAAACCATCAAGGATGGAGGGTCCAGGTATTACTAATTCCTCCTTTAAACAAGCATTGTTTTGAACACCTACTACTAGAAGTTCTAGGAACTTTTGGGAACAATAATGATGAGATTCAGAAATAAAAGGCTTAATGCTGACCCTTAGGCACTCATAGTGCAATACAAGGGTTCTTAACCTAGCCCAGGGATGGGTTTCAGAGAGGCTGGATGCCTCTTAGGATGGTACCCAAGGCTGTATGAATGTGCATTTGAGGGTAGGAGAGAAGTCATAACTTCTGGCAAATTATCAAAGGGACCTGTGACTTCCAAAAGGTTACATAACAACTGGTCTTGTAGCTTTTAAAAAATAAGTATGAGGAAATTTTATAGGCAATAAAGTGGGGGAGAAAAAAAGGACTAAATAACCTACATATTGAATCACAACTATGATAAAACTACATACATATATATTGCTAGGGATTTGAAATATATGTAAAGATCTATAAAGAGTATTAAGGCCATGGAGGGGGGCGGAGAATGTGTGTGTTTGTGTTTTAAGTGTTTAAATGTGAAAGAAAAAAAAAGTTTTTTTTAAAAACCTGGTAAGCTGCAATTCGATTGGTCCTGGATTTGTTGTCCCTAGAGGGCCCACCTCCCACCATCCTCATGGGCTCAGCCAAGCCCAGAATTACAGCCCCAGCGGGACCTGAAAATTCCTAACAGGCCTCCACAACTGCAGGGAAGGTGGTTCATGAGTAATACCTGAGGTAGTATCCAGAGATGGAACTCATTCACCTGGGCGAGTACATGAAAGCAGAATCAGCAGAAAGCCAGCCCCAGAATTCTTGTGAAATTCTACACGCTCTCTGCTAGAGACCCTCCCACCCACTGCCATACTTCCTGGCGCTATGGCTGAGCCATTCTGGAGTCCTCCTGAGAGCATCGTACCCAGAAAGGACAAGCCTGAGGTGAGAGGACAGCAGCCTGTCTCCCACCCTGCTTGCCTTTCACAAGAGACCCAGGACCTGAACCCATATTTAATTGTGGGCCAGGTGAGCAAGATCCCCACCACCACATTCTTGCCGCCCTGTTTTCCACACCAGCTGCCACAATGCTACAAGGCATGCTGCGTCCTCGCAGGCGAGTCAGCAGGGAGAAGGGAAGGAGAGGCAGGGCTGGGCCAGAGGCTTGCCCAATTTTAGGTCTGGTCCACAAGACACGGCTGAGCAGTCCCAGTTACATTCTCCAAGGGTATGTGACCACCTTGACCTCAGCCCGGGGTGTGTGCCTGACATCCATGGGGCCCAGCAATTCTCATAGCCAGAAGGGTGGCCGTACACTGGTTCCCAGGAGAGTGTTCATTTTAGAGTGGGGCCCTGTCAGCCAGGGATCAGAGTCCAGCCCACTAGGGAAGGAGGCTGGCCAGGAGCAGACAAAACATCTGGACCCCTGCCAAACAAGCTGAGGATCATGGCCAGACTTCAGCCCCAAGGTGAAAACTAGAAAAATGGGTCAGAGCCCAGCCAGTCCTGCAGGGAGTGGGGTTGCTATATTAAGGTAGACAGCAGGTGCACCCAGCTGCTGACAATCAGGCACCCAGCTTAGAGCAAGGAGACAAACTCGAGTCATTCCCACACTGGAAGATTCAGGGTCCAGCTATGCTTCTCAAGAGAAGGTGTAATTCGTAGACATTGCCACAAGGTAGCGCAGTGACGCCTTAGCTGCTTCAGGGTTTCAGGAGAGGATTCAGGTATGGGAAAAACCAAGTTTCTGGATGACTCTGGAAAACTCATGACTATTGGTTAACGTCACTCTCCTCTCTGCTTATGACTCTATTTCCAGAAACACTCATAGTTTCGATATTTCCACCGTGAGATTTGAGGGGAGGGGTAGGGAAGAAGTAAAGAGAAGATCAAGCGCATTGAAGGGGAGGCCTCTTTGTCTGTCCCCAGCATTTTCTCCTCCATATATACAGGTTCACCGTCAGGGGCCTGGTGAAGTAGATTTTAACAGCTTTTAGATGGCATGTTGTGGCATTAAAATAGTTCTTATGACGATGTAAAGGTGGCAATACTGAATAGTATTTTTGTACCAAGGCTAAGTGGGACAAAAGTAGTACACCTAACTGTGTGTGTCTTGTGATTACAACTCCATGAAAACGTACATTTGAGGAAAAAAAAACTACTAGAAGAAAATGTACAAATGTGTTCAGACTTCAGTTGAGTTTATATCTAAATTTTTGTCTCTTCCAAATTGTATGTAATGTTGTACTATGTATGTAGTGTTTTGCTTTATGATTTGAATAATTTTAAAATTCACATCAAAATGATAAAACAAAGGGATTTGACTAGTCAGATGTTCTCGAACTTTAGTATGTATGAGAAACTTATTAAAATAAGATTTTATTAAATCTCATTTATTTATAAAATAAATAAATTCTATTAAATTTGTTAAATAAATAAATCTTATTAAAATCAGATTTCTGGGTCCCATCTGCAAGTTTCTAACTCAGTGGGCCTGGGTTGGATCCAGGAATTTGCATTTCTAAAATTCCCAAGTGCTGCTTCAAGTGCGGGGAGTACACCTTGAGAACCACTAGAAAAACAAAAATAGACAGTTAATGGCAGAACATAACTTGACTTGAACCCAGGTCACCTGATTTTCAGGCTTAAGGCTCTTCCCTCAGAAACAATACAAGCTTCCAGGGCAAACCTGGCTTTCATTTCTCAGTCTCTTGGAGGGGGGAAGGGGAGAGATATCAGTGTCTATTGATCCTGAATATTGACCTCCCTCAGGGGTAGCCATCTCCCAAATAATATAAAACCCCTAGATATTTGTGACAATTTATTCCTCCAAAATAAAACATCGTCATGCTGAAAAGAAAGTGGTTCTTGAATTGGAAAAAAAAAAAAATTCCCAAGCTGAGATTTACTTGTAATTGGTAGAAAAATACTAGTTGCAATAATGAATTAACCATACACAGTAAAGCATGCCTTGGCAGGCCTGAAAATAGGATCCAGCAAATTCTTTTCATATGAGCTGGGCATTACCAAGAGCGGGCAGAGCCTGTGATTCTCAGTTGACTAGGACTGGCCTTTCTGTGACTGAGAAAAACTTTCCAGTGACAAACGTTCCAGCTTCCTTATCCCAAGAGAAACCAAGATAGTGAAAACAACATACTTCTTTATACTGAAATATAACGAGATCAACACCAGCATTTATTATAGCATTTATTAACCACCTACTGTGAACCAGCTTCCATGGTTTGTACGAAAACATGTTCCTAAGGACACAAAAATGAAAAAGCACACTACCATTCATCAAGGAGCTTCCCAATTGACCGAGTCTGGGGCCCCCTACAGCCCTGTGTGTGTGTGTGTGTGTGTGTGTGCGCGCGCGCGCGCGTGTGTGTGTGTACGTGTGTAGATTAGAGATTGGAAGAGGCATAATTTCAACACAGTATGATAAGTGCACAATTAGGTACAAAACATCTCAAGGCCCTGAGGCAGGAGAGGTTAGCAGAGAAGGCTTTATAGAGGAAGTGATATTTGAGTTGAGCCTTGAAGAAGTGGAAGGACATAGCAAGCAGAAGGAAAAGCATGAGCCAGTCTTGGAGGCTTGAAAACGGAAAATGAAACTGGGAATCCCTGAGATGTTTGCTGTAGCTCAGGGGAGGGCACAAAAAAAGAAGTGGCCAGAGGTAAGGTCATCAAAGGCCATGCTAGTGAGTTTGGTCCTCACCCTGGAGGCAGTGGGGCCACCACTGAGGTTGGTGTTTGGAAAAGGGAAGGACTTGGCTATTGGCTGCCTTTCCTGCTTGGTGGATGGCTTCCCCTCACAGCCTGGCTGAAACCCCAGCCAATCCCTGATGGAAAGTGATGCTATCAGCAGGAAAAGGCAGGGCTGGCACTCAGAAGTTACAGGCTCTGCAACTGTACCTGGCTGGTGCCCACAAACACTCAGATCTTCCTCCCAGGAGGGCTCCAGCCCATGGGCAACTCTATTTGAAATTTACTTGTTAACTGCTATTCCTAACACTAAATGGTAGGAGGGATTTACACCAATGAAACTGAGGCAGAAACACATACTAGAAGCTTGAATAGGAACCTTCCATTTAAAAAGTACCTTCTTCTAAGTCTGAAAAGAGAACCATTTGCAAATTCCACGTCAAACCAGTTTATAAACCTATAGCAATTTCAACTTTAAAAACTTATTCCTACCTACATGATATCACTTGATTCTCATAATATCCCTGTAAAGAATACTGGGCAGGTATCATTATGCCCATTTTACAGTTGTAAAGGTTCACCAGCCAAAGGCCACGAGAAACATACTTGGAGTCAAATTAAAGTTAGGATTATTTGGCTTACTGCAGCAAGGGAGCACGCACTCCAGAGAAACCCAGGGGCATCCCTGCATGAGGAGTTGAGAAGGGCTTCTTAGAAAATTTGGGCTTGTGACAGATGAAACTAAGGAAGGTTTGGGGAAGCAGGGGCAATTCTGGATGGGATTCTGTCAAAGGGGAAGGGGGCCATTCAGTGATCTAGTATCTAAATAATTTAATAATTAATTATTGTGAACTCATTATTGCTTAATTTAATCAATAACGTTCCAGCAGGCAGAGCTAGAGCTGGCATTGGTACAGGAGCAACAGTCTCTCCTTGTTAGTTGGAAGCAGGGAATGTTTAGTCACGTTTTTTGGATTCAGAGTGGCCTCCTTTCTGTCCTGTTGCAAACGTAGCCGCAAAGGGTCCTTGTAGCACATTGTTTCTGTTTTGTGGGCATTGTCTATGTTCAGTTGGGAACATCGTGGTCTGCCTGCCAGCGAGGCTCCTTTTCGTTGCTGTTGTGTTTGTTTTCATTTTCTCACATACCAAGAAACCTGGGTAATGTGTTTGACATCTCTCAATACCTCCACCCTAGCCGAACAGCCTTAGGTGGCTGCCTTTACCTCCTGTACCTCCAATTTCTCACCAGTAGTATCCCTTCCAGCACTGATATCCTGAGTGTCAAGAGAGCTCATTGAGAGGCATCATGGTACCCTGAGACCTTCCACAGCTACCTCATCTGGTGTCAGCTATTTAACCCTTAACGGTAGAGAGAAATATGAACGCAAAGTTCTATCCACTTTAAGCATGAAACATTGCCCCCTGCCTCAAGCCTAGTGCAACTCAGTTGCCTTGAGCCATTCAAAGATTCCCAAACACCAGCAGGACAAAGGCACAATTCTATAAGAACAAGCCAAGCAGTAAATGACCCTTAGACCTTTGGTCCCAAGGCTATTTTATACTGGGCCAGACACACATCCATTTTTGGATAGAGTACTAACAATAAAAAATATACATTTGATGCTTACATTGCTTTGAGTAGAACCAAGAAGTATGAAATAATAGTAACTATTATTTTTAAGAACTTTCAAATGTGTCAAATGCTTTGCCTATTTATTTCACTTAATCTATGCAACCCTCCTGTGTGATAAGCATCATTATCACCACTTTACAGGGAAAATTGTGGCTCAGAGAAAGGAAGCGGCAGGGAAGGCTCCCAGGGTCCCTGGGATTCTCACTGGTGCTTATTTCTGGTGATGCTGGTGCCCCTTCAGAGCCCATATGGGTACATTGGCTTTCAGAGGTTTCCCACCTTGGGTGTTACTCAGTGCCAGGGGATCCTAGGACACACTCTGAGCTTCTCTGGGCCTGGCCACTTCTAACTAGAAGATGGCACTCACCTTACCCACTGTGAGTGATGTCTACCTCTCAATGGCCCAGGATAAAACCCATCCCTGGACAAAGTCCTGGTTCCCTTGTGTCTCAGCCTCCATCACTGCCCCTCAGAAACAAGATGTAAGCACAAATCCAGGCAGACCAAAAACAGGAGAGGCCTCATGATATCAAGCCTGAAAATTCTGGGCCAATGTAAGGCAACCAAGGATGCTTTGAAAAGGTTAGAGCATTTTTCTTCATCCAAGAATCCTCTAGTAACCGGGTTGTTTTCACAAGCTGAGCTGGACCCTCCACAGGGGACTTGATGACATCAGCAAAACAGCACCTGAAAAATCTCCTTTCATGAGGTCTTGCCACTGTTTCATGACTAGGTCCTCTTGGTATGTTACTGTCATGCCCTGGCCACCACCTTCACGCCACACAGAGAGACTCCCGTCCCTGAGATTTGTGATCAGGATGAGTGATGTCAAAGCAGGAAGAGCTGGAGAGGAGACTCAGGAGGGAGGGTGGGGCTCCACCATCGACTCACACCAGGAGACATCCAGATGACCAATTCAAGCAGGGGAGTCCACACTCGGAGGATAGTGCCTGGGCCTGGGACCACTCACAGATCTAGCCACACCCCAGCTCTCTGCAGGTCTTGTGTTAGGACTCTACCACATCCAACTTTCATCAGTATATTCATTTGCTGGGGCTGCCATAACACAAGACCACAGACTGGTGGCTCAAACAACAGAAATGAATTTTCTTGCAATTCTGGAGGTTAGAAGTCAGAGATCAAGGTGTTGGCAGGGCTGGTTTCTTCTGAGCCTTCTCTGCTTGGCTTGCACATGGCTATCTTTCGTTATCTTCACATGATCTTCCCTCTGCACATGTCTTTGTCCTCATCTTCTTATAAGGACACCAGTCACATTGGAGTAGGGCCCACTCTAAGGACCTCATTTTAACTTAATTACCTCTTTGAAGACCCGATCTCTAAAGACAGTCACATTCTGAGATACTGAGGGTTAGGACCTCATGTATGAATTTGGTGGTGGGGGCAGGGAATACAATTCAGCCCATGACATCCAGCAAACCTCTGAAGATCCTGCTCGGACCTGGGTCCTGGGCCAGGCACTGGGGACCCTGGGGACACCACAGGTATATCATGGTTCTGTCTGAGCTTCAACAACTCCCTGGGGTGGTGGTGCTTCAGAGTTAGGAAAAAGAGGCATATACGTATACCTGAGATTGGAAAGTGAGTATAAATCTGCACCCTCTGAACCAGGCCTAAACAGGGGGCTTTAGCTGTGCGGGTGCAGGAAGCTCTGGCCCACTGAGGTGCACAGGAGCCAGCTGGCAGCTAGTGCAGGAGGGGCTTGGCCCTTTGAACAGCATGATGAAGACTTTCTGGCAGCAGGAGCAATAACTGGCAGGAGGCCAAGAATGAGCCATTTATCTGGCTCCTGGTGAGGGTGAGTGATAAAACTCACCCTCTGGCACAGCGCCTGAGGCAGGATCACGCTCAGGGGAGATGCTCACTGTGAGCCCACACGGTACTCTCTCTGGCTTGGGGAGACAACTGTCCCACACAGGCAAGCTGTCCTCAGCCAGGCCATTGCCTAGACTCACCCTGGCCTCAGCCAAGGTCGGCTGCCATCATCTCCTGGGTGCCTACCACCCACCCTCCCTCCACCCCCTGCAGACCCAGAAGGAGGAGAGGACAATCGCCAGCCTGAGGACAGCACGGGACTGGGAAGGTAAACACCAGGGCTCCTCTTTGGGAAAATAAACCATAGACTCGTGAGGGAGACTGGGTAAAAGAACTGGATTTGGAGTCTAAAAACCTAGTCTCAGTCCTAGCTATGTCACTTACCCACAGGTAGCCTTGAGCAAATCACCGTGATCTCTAGGCCTCTGCTTTTCAGTAGTGAATGGGGTTATTAGTAGAGACCCCACAGGGTTGTTCTGAGGATGAAATGGGATCATATATGTATGTGGAATTATGTAATGCATCTATGCATTGCTGGCCATAAAATAACATTTGTAAGAACCTACTATTTACTAAGTCATCCTCCATTATAATACTCACCAGAGTCACTGAATACTCTCATTGTTTCCCCCACTTTTTATTACCAAAATGTCCCAGTATAGAAAAGGTTGAAAGGATAGCACAAAGAATTACAGTGAGAAGCAGCCACATAGCACAGGGAGATCAGCTCAGTGCTTTGTGACCACCTAGAGGGGTGGGATAGGGAGGGTGGGAGGGAGGCGCAAGAGGGAAGGGATATGGGTATATATGTATACATATAACTGATTCACTTTGTTATACAGCAGAAACTAACACACCATTGTAAAGCGATTATACTCAAATAAATATGTTTAAAAAAAAAGAATTACCATATTCCCTCCAGATAGATTCAATAACTATTAACATTTTAGCATATTTACTTTATCTCTCTCTTTCTATGCATATTTATGTGTGTGTGTGTGTTGCAGAACCGTTTGATTTCTCTCTGTCTCTCCACATATATGTGTATATATGAATAACAAATATATGTATCTCTCTCTCCTCTTTCTTTCTCTTATATATGAGCCCACGCTCCCAGGCCTTCTGCGGACCTCTCTTTGCTCTCTAATTACCTGCCGCACATCTCTCTCCCCACTGGACTAGGAACACCTCAAGAGCAGGGACAAGGTAGTCACCATTGTATCCCCAGGACCTGCAGGGCCTGGCATGGAGCAGGCACGTGGCAAGTGACCATTGATTATACACATCTTCAACAAAGGACTAAGCAACATACACTTTTTTAAAGTAAATGAGTTTTAAGTCATTTCATCTGGCAAATTCCAGATCCCTGCTGGAGATAATGGAAAAAACATCCCAGAGGTGCAGGATGTTTAGGTCTTGCTCTACTTCCTTCCCCCTCTAAAAGCATGGGGACTCTGAAGCCACTTGGGGCTCTTGGTAAGAGGCTGCACTCTATGGCTGTGATACAGCTATCCATTTGCAAGGGGGAAGTGCTCTCCAGACCACAGTCTACTCTGGAAAACACATGCACAGAAAATCTGGCTCTGTCCCTATTATGGACCTTACAGAAGTGATTCTGAGTCCTTTAGGTTTCCATGGAACCAGGAACCCACTTCCAGACCAGCGAGAGTGGGAAAAGGGGGTATATATCATGTTTGTGTTGTTGTCTTGCCTATAAATTCCCTACAAAGCTCACGACCTTCATAGGAGTTTTAAGCTTCCCCCAGGTTCAGATGATGCTTGTTAAAGCAGAGTTTCTCAAACTTTAATGTGCATATGAATCACCTGAGAAGCTTGATAAAATGAATGTTATGTTTCAGTACATCTGGGATGGGCTCCAAGATCTTGTTTCTAACAAGCGTTCGGGTCGTGCCAATGCGGCTGGTCACCAAAACACACTTTGAGAAGCAAAGTTCTGAAGAACACAAAATAGCTCCTCATTTACTTGGTGAACTAGTAATTGGGCACCTACTACTAGACATAAGGCAGCGTACTAGCACTGGAGGTACCAGGAAACAGGAAGAAATGTAAAGATGAAGAAGACGCAGTTCTTTGCCTCAAATCCAGCTGGATATGCCTCGTTACTATGTCTAGGCACTTGGCTTAAATTGCCTTAATTCTTACAATTTATAATCTCTACAGTGTATATTGTTGTTCTCATTTTACTTGTGAAGAAACTGGAGCTCATTCAGCTTAACTGTCTTATCAAAACTAGTGAAAGGATGCTGTGAGATTTGAACTGAGGGCTCCCTGACTCCGAGGCCTGTTTTCCCCATGCACCTCTCTCACACCTGGCCTTGATGCACTTTTCACCAAGCGCCCAGATGGAAGGGCAAGGAGAGCCCTTAAAACAGACCTCAGTAACCCGAGGGGAAGGATGTGGGGTGGCAGCCGGCAGAAGGCACTAAGTAACCACCAGAGAGGGGAATTAGGACCTAGCAGGTGCCTCAAGGCTGCCTTCCTTGGGTCTCTGGCTGTTTCAGGTAATATATTTCCTAATGTGGCAGATCAAATGCAGCCTACACTAGTAAATTTCAGCCACGAATTATGGCCTGAACTTTGTCACCAAATGGCTTTGTGACTTTGGATAAATCACTGCCCTCACCTGGATTCAGAATTGGGAGCTCTTTAATTCCTTTTCTCTCTGACAAAATGTTTCTGAACTCTCTTCCATTCTTCCCGTCAAGTCAGGGTGAATGCCTCTTTGTTACGTCCCCACTTGGGGTTCCCCCAGCCCCAACTTCTTAGCTCAGGACAGGGAGTTTCTGTGGATCACTCTGCAGTCTTCCTACTTTCTTTTTTTTTTTTTTTTAATATTTATTATTTATTTATGGCTGCATCGCATCTTAGTTGCAGTACACGGGCTCTTTGTTGCAGCATGCAGGCTTCTCTCTAGTTGTGGCACGCAGGCTCAGTAGTTGCGGCACGTGGGCTCTCTAGTTTTGGCGCACGGGCTCTAGAGTGCATGGGCTTAGTTGCCCTGAGGCATGTGGGATCTTAGTTCCCCAACCAGGATTCAAACCTGCGTTCCCTGCATTGGAAGGTGGATTAGTAACTACTGGACCACCAGGGAAGTGCCAGTGTTCCTACTTTCCCTCCTAACTTCACACATGTTAATTGAGCACAGCTCTGCCCCAGATGCTGTGCTGAGGGCTGGGGATGCAAAGGCAATGAGATGCATTCCATCTCTCAGCAGAGTGGCCCCAGGGCACCTAACCCAGCACAGGCAGGGGCAGGCAGGGCTGAGTGGGCAGATTCCCCACATGCCAGGGCTTCATCCCACAGCAACCCTTTGAGGTGAATGCTCTTATCATCCCCATTTTAAAGATGAAGAAACTGAGGCTTACGGAGGTCAAGTGACTGTCCCAAATAATTAAGGATCAAATGAAATAATGTATGCAAAATACTTAGCAGAGTGTCCAACAAGTAGGAAATAAATGGTAACTAAAATGCCTTCTTTAAATGGCAGAACAGGGAGTAAGAGCCAGTTAGCCTCACTCTCAGAGACAACAAACTGGAGAGTTGGAGAAAGGCCTCTTGTCTCCCCTGGAGGACAAAGACCAGGCTTGGGACGGACCACGCATGATGAGAAAACTGCTGAGGAAAAAAGCAAAATAACCATCAAGAAAGGGCTTGACAGGGTCCAAAGCACCCCAGTGCACAAGTGAGGGCAGTGTGAGCTCTCATGGTGGTGACAGCGATTAGTCATGCTGGGGGAGGTTCGGATAGCCCAGCGCCCTTTGTCCTTCCTAGATGGCTGCTCACCCCAGGCTCAGCTATTCCATGTTTCAGCTGTCATGCTCCCCACCTGGGTAATGGAGTGTTATGAAGCATGTTGGAGGCCATCAATTAGTGCTTAACTCCATGTCTGTTGGGCTGTATTTCCAAGGATGCTCCACTCAGATCCACGGCAGAGGTAAATCTTGCTCCTTTTCATTCGATGGCTTGGAATTAAAATGCTGCCTAACAGGTTCTCACAGAGAAATCGAGATTTATGGGTCACTGTCAATATCAACACATGTTGGCCATTATTTGAAAGCCTCCTAGCTCCTCAGGACTGATTGCTATTTACTTTGAAAGATGAATGTGGCTTATAATCCACTTGGGTTGCTGCATGTGTTTCTTCCTTTGGAGACTTTTTTATTCCATTTCATGCTGTTTTGCCTGGTGGTGTAAACCCCACCCTGCCCCCAACCCTTGAATACTCTGATGTATTTGAGGCACTAGAACAGAGACAAAAGGAGCCAGTCAATCCTCAGTCCAGATGCTAGTGTCACAATAGGGAAGGAGCACCTTAGTAGCAAAATTACCCCTATTTCATGGACTGAAGCCACTAAACATGATCTGAGGCCAGAGTTGAGACCACCAAGGAGCTTGCTTGAGGAGCAATAGGTGGTCCCCTCGTGAACACTTCTGGCCTTTTGTGTGGTTGGGCAGGGTGTGGAAACTGATACAGTAGCTGAATCACTTAGGTCAGTGGTTTTGACATTGGTTCTCAAACTTGAGCCGGCATCAGAATTGCCAGGAAGATTTGTTAAAACATGGATTGCTGGGCCCCATTCCAGACTTCCTGGTTCAGTAGGCCTAGGATAGGGCCCAGGATTTAGCATTTCTAACAAGATGCCAGGTGATGCTAATACTGATGTTCGTCCTGGGTCCCACTTGAAGAACCACCTTAGAAGTATTACAGGCCATGAGTGGGGGAGATGAGGCTGCTGGCAATATTTGTCATTCTAGGAAAAGAATAACAACATCTAGAGAGGAATTTTTATTAAGTTTTGCTGGACAATGTATAATTTAAATCCCTTTCTATGAAATCTTCAGTTGAAGATCAATTTCCATTAATAAGCTGTAAAGTTGGATCTATTTTGGTAATGCATTGAAGTGCTGATGGGTCTGGGACCACCCAGGCCACCCATCGGTGGTGTGCTATAGCTAGGTTACTGGGAGGTCATGGTCCAGCTGCTGGCATGTTTTGACAACTTTATTGGGTGACAACTGTAAGGAGATTCCTTGTGTTGATAACAGAACCTGTGGTGCTGGTTCACACACAATGGTCCCTAAGAGATTTTTCCCTGCAATAGTCAGGACTTGCAGGGGAAACTGGACCCAGGGCAATAAAGGGACGCAGTGTAAAGACTCCAGGAGCTCCATGTTGAATACCAGAGGGTCACTGGAGACAGATAATAGCTTTTTTATTATTATTATTTTTTTTTTTTTGCATCAGACCTTACATTGTAAGTCACAAGGCTCCAAATGCCCCAGGAAATGTGCTAGAAAGAGCCATTGTGTACTGAAGTCAGGCTGCCCCAAGCCTTCCCCATCAGAATCCATTGGACTGGGCAAGTCATCACTTGGGATTCATTACTTGCAGGAGGATATCCCCAGAGCAGTCAAAAGGCCTGATTCTTACAGGGTTGAGAGGCTGTTACTAAGACAGGTATTACAGTGGGGATGAAGGGAAGTCAACATATTTGGAGATGTGAAAAAGGTAGATAAGAATACCCAATGATTGATTGTATTAGTTTGGACTTCTGGTAATAAGAACAGAAATCCAATTCAAATTAACTTAAGCAAAAAGGGGAATTTATTTACTCACATAACAGGGATGTCCAAAATACAGGTATAGTTGAATCTATGCCTATAACAAAGACACAATGTCTGTCAATTCTCTCGCTTTCTCCCTCTCTTTTTCTCGCTTTCCCCCACTCCATGATGGCACTTGAGAGTTCCATCACTCCTTAGAGCTTAAAATTCCAGAGAGATTATAATATTTTATCACATACCTCTGGCAAACATTCCAGAAAGGACTCTGCTTGGCTGGGGGCTCATCTCTAAGTAGACAACTATGGCCAGGAGGATGGACTCTCCAATTGGCTTGGTTTGGGAAGCATGCCCACCCCTTGGGTAGGATCAGCTCTACCCAAACCCGACTGATCAAGATCCACATAGGAGAGGCGCTTCCTCTGACGGGGAGATGTCAGCCTGACCACAGAGGACTGGCTGTGCAGCTTGAGGATGGCGGGGGATGCAAGGATGACTCCTGCTTCCTCAGGGGCAATCAGAATGATTTCTCTGTTCCTCTTACACACACTTGACCATGCACACTGGGCCCCTGGTCAAAGGTGTGCTGTAGCAGCTAGTCTACCTGGGCAGACCTGGCCTCAGGAGCATGGGGAAAATCCTGGATGACCTTACAGACTCAGCTTTTTGTAGAGCAATGGATTTGCAATTAGTTCTTTAACACATAGGAGCACCAATGCCACTTTCAAGCCTTTCTTCCTCCCCAAGGATACTAGATGGGTGAAATAAATAAAATCAGCATTTTTTTTTTCTTTTTTTTTTTTTTTTTTTTTTTAGTGGTATGCGGCCCTCCCTCTGCTGTGGCCTCTCCCGTTGCGGAGCACAGGCTCCGGACGCGCAGGCCCAGCGGCCACGGCCCACGGACCCAGCCGCTCCGCGGCACGTGGGATCGTCCCAAACCGGGGCGTGAACCCGGTTCCCCCGCATCGGCAGGCGGACGCGCAACCACTGCGCCACCAGGGAAGCCCTAAAATCAGCA
Source organism: Physeter macrocephalus (assembly GCF_002837175.3). Classification (NCBI taxonomy): domain Eukaryota; kingdom Metazoa; phylum Chordata; class Mammalia; order Artiodactyla; family Physeteridae; genus Physeter; species Physeter macrocephalus. Next base: position 51,629,001 of record NC_041224.1, read on the forward strand.
TTTTTATTGGCTTCTTAGGAAGTTCAGGAGCCTATTTTCAAGGCTGTGTTAAATACAAACTTCCAGAGACCTTCAAGATGGCAGAGGAGTAAGACATGGAGATCACCTTCCTCCCCACAAATACATCAGAAATACATCTACACGTGGAACAACTCCTACAGAACACCTACTGAACGTTGGCAGAAGACCTCAGACTTCCCAAAAGGCAAGAAACTCCCCACGTACCTGACTGTGTGGCTGACAGGGTCTTGGTGCTCTGGCCAAGTGTCAGGCCTGTGCCTCTGAGATGGGAGACTGAGTTCAGGACACTGGACCACCAGAGACCTCCTGGTCCTCCGTAATATCAATCGGCAAAAGCTCTACCAGAGATCTCCATTTCAATGCCAAGACCCAGGTCCACACAATGACCAGCAAGCTACAGTACTGGACACCCTATGCCAAACAACTAGCAAGACAGGAACACAACCCCACCCATTAGCAGAGAGGCTGCCTAAAATCATACTATGTTCACAGACACCCGAAAACACACCACTGGACACGGTCCTGCCCACCAGAAAGACAAGATCCAGGCTCATTCACCAGAACACAAGCACCAGTCCCCTCCACCAGGAAGCCTACATAACCCACTGAACCAACCTTAGCCAGTGGGGGCAGACACCTGAAACAACGGGAACTACGAACCTGCAGCCTGCGAAAAGGAGACCCCAAACACAGTAAGTTAAGCAAAACGAGAAGACAGAGAAACACACAGCAGATGAAGGAGCAAAGTAAGAACCCACCAGACCAAACAAATGAAGAGGAAATAGGCAATCTACCTGAAAAAGAATTCAGAGTAATGATAGTAAAATGATCCAAAATCTTGGAAATAGAATGGAGAAAATACAAGAAGCTTTTAACAAGGACCTAGAAGAACTGAAGAGCAAACAAACCGTGATGAACAACACAATAAATGAAATTTAAAATTCTCTAGAAGGAATCAATAGCAGAATAACTGAG
>NC_041224.1:51630085-51632131 GCF_002837175.3 Physeter macrocephalus
CATGAAAAGAATAGAGGACAGTCTCAGAGACCTCTGGGACAACATTGAACACACCAACATTCGAATTATAGGGGTCCCAAAAGAAGAAGAGAAAAAGAAAGGGACTGAGAAAATATTTGAAGAGATTATAGTTGAAAAATTCCCTAATATGGGAAAGGAAATGGTCAATCAAGTCCAGAAAGTGCAGAGTCCTATACAGGATAAATCCAAGGAGAAAAACGTCAAGACACATATTAATCAAACTATCAAAAATTAAATACAAAGAAAAAATATTAAAAGCAGCAAGGGAATAAACCAAATAACATAGAAGGGAATCCTCATAGGTTAACAGGTGAATTTTCAGCAGAAACTCTGCAAGCCAGAAGGGAGTGGCAGGACATACTTAAACTGATGAAAGGCAAAACCCTACAACCAAGATTACTCTACCCAGCAAGGATCTGATTCAGATTCGACAGAGAAATTAAACCCTTTACAGACAAGCAGAAGTTAAGGAATTCAGCATCACCAAACCAGCTCTACAACAAATGCTAAAGGAACATCTAGAGGCAGGAAACACAGAGAAGGAAAAGACCTACAAAACAAACCGAAAACAATTAAGAAAATGGTAAAAGGAACATACATATCAATAACTACCTTAAATGTAAATGGATTAAATGCTCCAACCAAAAGACATAGACTGGCTGAATGGATACAAAAACAAGACCCGTATATAGGCGGTCTATAAGAGACCCACTACAGACCTAGGGACATATACAGACTGAAAGTGAGGGGATGGAAAAAGATATTCCATGCAAATGGAAATCAAAAGAAAACTGGAGTAGCAATTCTAATATCAGACAAAATAGACTTTAGAATAAAGACTATTACAAGAGACAAAGAAGGAAACTACATAATGATCAAGGGATCAATCCAAGAAGAAGATAGAACAATTGTAAATATTTATGCACCCAGTCACTCCCATCAAGAAACTTGCACAAGCCTCTTACATAGCCTCATCCACCAGAGGACAGACAGCAGAAGCAAGAAGAACTACAATTCTAGAGCCTGTGGAACAAAAACCACATTCACAGAAAGATAGACAAGATGAAAAGGCAGAGGGCTATGTACCAGATGAAGGAACAAGATAAAACACCAGAAAAACAACTAAATGAAGTGGAGATAGGCAACCTTCCAGAAACAGAATTCAGAATAATATTACTGCAGGTGATCCAGGACCTCAGAAAAAGAATGGAGGCAAAGATCAAGAAGATGCAAGAAATGTTTAACAAAGACCTAGAAGAATTAAAGAACAAACAAACAGAGATGAACAATATAATAATTGAAATGAAAAGTAGCCTAGAAGGAATCAATAGCAGAATAACTGAGGCAGAAGAACAGAGAAGTGACCTGGAAGACAGAATGGTGGAATTCACTGCCACAGAACAGAATAAAGAAAAAGAATGAAAAGAAATGAAGACAGCCTAAGAGACCTCTGGGACAACATTAAACGCAACAACCTTCATATGATAGGGGTCTCAGAAGGAGAAGAGAGAGAGAAAGGACCAGAGAAAATATTTGAGGAGATTGTAGTCAAAAACTTCCCTAACATGGGAAAGGAAATAGCCACCCAAATCCAGGAAGCGCAGAGAGTCCCAGGCAGGATAAAGGAGACACACACCGAGACACACAGTAATCAAATTGTCAAAAATTAAAGACAAAGAAAAATTATTGAAAGCAACAAGGGAAAAACGAAAAATAACATACAAGGGAAATCCCATAAGGTTAACAGCTAATTTCTCAGCAGAAACTCTACAAGTCAGAAGAGAGTGGCATGATATATTTAAAGTGATGAAAGGGAAGAACCTATAAGCAAGATTACTCTACCTGGCAAGGATCTCATTCAGTATTGACAGAGAAATCAAAAGCTTTACAGACAAGCAAAAGCTAAGAGAATTCACCACCACCAAACCAGCTCTACAACAAATGCTAAAGGAACTTCTCTAAGTGGGAAACACAAGAGAAGAAAAGGACCTACAAAAACAAACCCATAACAATTAAGAAAATGGT
>NC_041224.1:51632565-51633770 GCF_002837175.3 Physeter macrocephalus
TAATGATCAAGGGATCAATCCAAGAAGAAGATATGACAATTATAAATATATATGTACCCAACATAGGAGCACCTCAATAAATAAGGCAACTGCTAACAGCTATAAAAGAGGAAAGAGACAGTAACACAATAATAGTGGGAGATGTTAACACCTCACATCAATGGACAGATCATCCAAACAGAAAATTAACAAGGAAACACAAGCTTTAAATGACACAATAGACCAGAGAGATTTAAATGATATTTATAGGACATTCCATTCAAAAACAGCAAATTACACTTTCTTCTCAAGTGCACACGGAACATCCTCCAGGACTGATCACATTGTGGGTCACAAATCAAACCTCAGTAAATTTAAGAAAACTGAAATCATATCAAGCATCTTTTCTCACTACAACGCTATGAGATTAGAAATCAATTACAAGGAACAAAAGGTAAAAAACACAAACACATGGAGGTTAAACAATACATTACTAAATAACCAAGAGATCACTGAAGAAATCAAAGAGGATATTAAAAAATACCTAGAGACAAATTACAACGAAAACACGATGATCCAAAACCTATGGATGCAGCAAAAGAAGTGCTAAGAGGAAAGTTTATAGCAATACAGGCCTACCTCAAGAAACAAGAAAAATCTCAAATAAACAATATAACCTTACACCTAAAGGAACTAGACAAAGAAGAATAAACAAAACCCAAAGTTAGTAGAAGGAAAGACATCATAAAGATCAGGGCAGAAATAAATGAAATAGAAACAAAACAATACCAAGATCAATAAAACTAAAAGCTGATACTTTGAGAAGACAAGCGGCTGGGCCCGTGAGCCATGGCCACTGAGCCTGTGCATCCGGAGCCTGTGCTCCGCAACAGGGAGAGGCCAAAACAGTAAGAGGCCTGCGTACTGCAAAAAAAAAAAAAAAAAAAAATCTTCCAGCAAACAAATGTCCAGGACCAGATGGCTTCACAGGCGAATTCTATCAAACATTTAGAGAAGAGCTAACACTGATCCTTCTCAAACTCTTCCAAAAAATTGGAGAGGAAGGAACACTCCCAAACTCATTCTATGAGGCCACCATCACCCTGATACAAAAACCAGACAAAGATACTACAAAAAAAAGAAAATTATAGACCAATATCACTGATGAATATAGATGCAAAAATCCTCAACAAAATACGAGCAAACAGAATCCAACAACACATTAA
>NC_041224.1:51634035-51634560 GCF_002837175.3 Physeter macrocephalus
TATGAGGCCACCATCACCCTGATACAAAAACCAGACAAAGATACTACAAAAAAAAGAAAATTATAGACCAATATCACTGATGAATATAGATGCAAAGATCCTCAACAAAATACTAGCAGAGAATCAAACAGCACATTAAAAGGATCATACACCATGATCAAGTGGGATTTATCCCAAGGATGCAAGGATACTTCAATATACACAAATCAATCAATGTGATACACCATATTAACAAATTGAAGAATAAAAACCATATGATCATCTTGATAGATGCCGAAAAAGCTTTTCACAAAATTAAACACCCAATTATGATAAAAACCCTCCAGAAACTGGGCATAGAAGGAACCAACCACAACAAAATAAAGGTCATATATGACAAACCCACAGCAAACATCGTTCTCAGTGGTGAAAAACTGTAAGTATTTCCTCTAAGATCAGGAACAAGACAAGGATGTCAACTCTTGCCACTCTTATTCAACATAGTTTTGGAAGTCCTAGCCACGGCAATCAGAGAAGAAAAAGAAA
>NC_041224.1:51634718-51635682 GCF_002837175.3 Physeter macrocephalus
ACACTGATGAAAGAAATTAAAGATGAAACAAACAGATGGAGAGATATACCATGTTCTTGGATTGGAAGAATCAATATTGTGAAAATGACTATACTACCCAAAGCAATCTACAGATTCAATGCAATCCCCATCAAGTTACCAATGGCATTTTTTACAGAATTAGAACAAAAAATCTTAAAATTAGTATGGAGACACAAAGGACCCTGAATAGCCAAAGCAGTCTTGAGGGAAAAAAAGCGGAACTGGAGGAATCAGACTCCCTGACTTCAGACTATACTACAAAGCTACAGTACTCGAGACAATATGGTACTGGCACAAAAACAGAAATATAGATCAATGGAACAGGATAGAAAGCCCAGAGATAAACCCACGCACCTATGGATGACAAAGGAGGCAAGGATATACAACAGAGAAAAGACAGCCTCTTCAATAAGTGGGGCTGTAAAAACTGGCAATCTACATGTAAAAGAATGAAATTAGAACACTCCCTAACACCATACACAAAAATAAACTCAAAATGAATTAGAGACCTAAAGGTAAGACTGGACACTATAAAACTCTTAGAGGAAAACATAGGAAGAACACTCTTTGACATAAATCACAACAAGATCTTTTCTGATCCACCTCCTAGAGTAATGGAAATAAAAACAAAAATAAACAAATGGGACCTAATGAAACTTAAAAGCTTTAGCAAAGCAAAGGAAACTACAAACAAGACGAAAAGACAACCCTCAGAATGGGAGAAAATATTTGCAAACTAATCAATGGACAGAGGATTAATCTCCAAAATATACAAACAGCTCATGCAGCTCAATATTATAAAAACAAAGAACCCAATCCAAAAATGGGCAGAAGACCTAAATAGACATTTTTCCAAAGAAGACATACAGATGGCCAAGAAGCACATGAAAAGCTGCTCAACATCACTAATTATTAGAGAAATGCAAATGAAAACTACAATGAG
>NC_041224.1:51635847-51637833 GCF_002837175.3 Physeter macrocephalus
ATTCAAAAAGACACATGCACCCCAATGTTCATTACAGCACTATTTACAATAGCCAGGTCATGGAAGCAACCTAAATGCCCACTGACAGACGAATGGATAAAGAAGATGTGGTACCTATATACAATGGAATATTACTCAGCCATAAAAAGGGACGAAACTGGGTCATTTGTAGAGATGTGGATGGATCTAGAGACTGTCATGCAGAGTGAAGTAAGTCAGAGAAAAACAAATATCGTATATTAATGCATATATGTGGCACCCAGAAAAATGGTACAGATGAACCAGTTTGCAGGTCAGAAATAGAGACAGAGATACAGAGAACAAACGTATGGACACCAAGGGGGGAAAGTGACTCAGGGTGGTGTGGTGTGATGAACTGGGAGATTGGGGTTGACATATATAAACTAATATGTATAAAATTGATAACTAATAAGAACCTGCTGTATAAAAAAATAAATAAAATTCTAAAAATCCAAGGAAAAGAAAATTTATGCACCCAACTTAGGAGCACCTCAATACGTAAGGCAATGCTAACAGCAGTAAAAGGGGAAATCAACAATAACACAATCACAGTAGGGGTCTTTAACACCCCACTTTCACCAATGGACAGATCATCCAAAACGAAAATAAATACGGAAACACAAGCTTTAAATGATACATTAAACAAGATGGACTTAATTGATATTTATAGGACATTCCATCCATAAACAACAGAATACACTTTCTTCTCGAGTGCTCATGGAACATTTTCCAGGATCATATCCTGAGTCACAAATCAAGCCTTGGTAAATTTAAGAAAATTGAAATCGTATCAAGTATATTTTCTGACCACAATGCTATGAGACTAGATATCAATTACAGGAAAAAATCTGTAAAGAATACAAATACATGGAGGCTAAACAATACACTGCTAAATAACCAAGAGATCACTGAAGAAATCAAAAATACCTAGAAACAAAACACAGAAAACATGATGACCCAAAACTTATGGGATGCAGCAAAAGCAGTTCTTAGAGGGAAGTTTATAGCAAAACAATCCTACCTCAAGAAACAAGAAACATCTCAAATAAACAACCTAACCTTACAGCTAAAGCAATTGGAGAAAGAAGAACAAAAAAACCCCAAAGTTAGCAGAAGGAAAGAAATCATAAAGATCAGATCAGAAATAAATGAAAAAGAAATGAAAACAATAGGAAAGATCAATAAAACTAAAAGCTGGTTCTTTCACAAGATAAACAAAATTGATAAACCATTAGCCAGAATCATCAAGAAAAAAAGGGAGAAGACTCAAATGAATAGAATTAGAAAGGAAAAAGGAGAAGTAACAACTGACACTGCAGAAATACAAAGGATCAGGAGAGATTATTACAAGCAACTCTATGCCAATATAATGGACAACCTGGAAGAAATGGATGAATTCTTAGAAAAGCACAACCTTCCAAGACTGAACCACAAGAAATAGAAAATGTAAACAGACCAATCACAAGCACTGAAATTGAGACTGTGATTAAAAATCTTGCAACAAACAAAAGCCCAGGACTAGATGGCTTCACACGCTAAATCTATCAAACATTTAGAGAAGAGCTAACACCTATCCTTCTGAAACTCTTCCAAAAATAGCATTGGGAGGAACACTCCCAAACTCATTCTATAAGGCCACCATCACCCTGATACCAAAACCAGACAAAGATGTCACAAAGAAAGAAAACTACAGGCCAATATCACTGATGAACATAGATGCAAAAATCCTCAATGAAATACTATCAAACAGAATCAAACAGCACATTAAAAGGATCATACACCATGATCAAGTGGGGTTTATCCCAAGAATGCAAGGATTCTTCAATATATGCAAATCAAGCAATGTGATAAACCATATTAACAAATTGAAGAAAAAAAGCCATATGATCATCTCAATAGATGCAGAAAAAGCTTTTGACAAAATTCAACACTGATTTATGATAAAAACCCTCCAGAAAGTAGGCA
>NC_041224.1:51638042-51660506 GCF_002837175.3 Physeter macrocephalus
CACAGCAAACATCATTCTCAATGGTGAAAAACTGAAAGCATTTCCTCTAAGATCAGGAACAAGACAAGGATGTCCACTCTCACCACTATTATTCAACATAGTTTTGGAAGTTTTAGCCACATCAATCACAGAAGAAAAAGAAATAAAAGGAATCCAAATCAGAAAAAAGAAGTAAAGCTGTCGCTGTTTGCAGATGACATGATACTATACATAGAGAACCCTAAAGATGCTACCAGAAAACTACTAGAGCTAATCAATAAATTTGGTAAAGTAGCAGGATACAAAATTAATGCACAGAAATCACCTGCATTCCTATACACTAACGACGAAAAATCTGAAAGAGAATTTAAGACAACACTCCCATTTACCACTGCAACATAAAGAATAAAATACCTAGGAATAAAACTACCTAAGGAGACAAAAGACCTGTAGGCATAAAACTATAAGACACTGATAAAAGAAATTAAAGATGAAACAAACAGATGGAGAGATATACCATGTTCTTGGATTGGAAGAATCAACATTCTGAAAATGACTATACTACCCAAAGCAATCTACAGATTCAATGCAATCCCTATCAAACTACCACTGGCATTTTTCACAGAATTAGAACAAAAAATTTCACAATTTGTATGGAAACACAAAAGACCCTGATTAGCCAAAGCAATCTTCAGAAAGAAAAACCGAGCTGGAGGAATCAGGCTCCCAGACTTCAGAGTATACTACAAAACTACAGTAATCAAGACAGTATGGTACTGGCACAAAAACAGAAATATAGGTCAATGGAACAGGATAGAAAGCCCAGAGATAAACCCACGCACATATGGTCACCTTTTTTTTGGTAAAGGAGGCAAGAATATACAATGGGGAAAAGACAGCCTCTTCAATAAGTGGTGCTGGGAAAACTGGACAGCTACAGGTAAAAGAATGAAATTAGAACACTCCCTAACACCATACACAAAAATAAACCAATAACTGGTGCTGGGAAAACTGGACAGCTACAGGTAAAAGAATGAAATTAGAACACTCCCTAACACCATACACAAAAATAAACTCAAAATGGATTAAAGACCTAAAGGTAGGGCCAGGCACTATAAAACTCTTAGAGGAAAACATAGGCAGAAAACTCTGACATAAATCACAACAAGATCGTTTTTTACCCACCCCCTAGAGAAATGGAAATAAAAACAAAAACAGGGCTTCCCTGGTGGCGCAGTGGTTGCGCGTCCGCCTGCCGATGCAGGGGAACCGGGTTCGCGCCCCGGTCTGGGAGGATCCCTGGCACAAAAACAGAAATATAGATCAATGGAACAGGATAGAAAGCCCAGAGATAAACCCACACACATATGGTCACCTTATCTTTGATAAAGGAGGGAAGGATATACAGTGGAGAAAAGACAGCCTCTTCAATAAGTGGTGCTGGGAAAACTGGACAGCTACATGTAAAAGTATGAAATTAGAACACTTCCTAACACCACACACAAAAATAAACTCAAAATGGTTAAAGACCTAAATGTAAGGCCAGACACTATCAAACTCTTAGAGGAAAACATAGGCAGAACACTCTATGACATAAATCACAGCAAGATCCTTTTTGACCCACCTCCTAGAGAAATGGAAATAAAAACAAAAATAAACAAATGGGACCGAATGAAACTTAAAAGCTTCGGCACGGCAAAGGAAACCATAAAGAAGATGAAGACAACCCTCAGAATGGGAGAAATATTTGCAAATGAAGCAACTGACAAAGGATTAATCTCCAAAATTTACAAGCAGCTCATGCAGCTCAATATCAAAAAAACAAACAACCCAATCCAAAAATGGGCAGAAGACCTAAATAGACATTTCTCCAAAGAAGATATACAGATTGCCAACAAACACATGAAAGGATGCTCAACATCACTAATCATTAGAGAAAAGCAAATCAAAACTAGAATGAAGTATCACCTCACACTTGTCAGAATGGCCATCATCAAAAAATCTACAAACAGTAAATGCTGGAGAGGGTGTGGAGAAAAGGAAACCCTCTTGCACTGTTGGTGGGAATGTAAATTGATACAGCCACTGTGGAGAACAGTATGGAGGTTCCTCAGAAAACTAAAAATAGAGCTACCATAAGACCCAGCAATCCTACTACTGGGCATATACCCTGAGAAAACCATAATTGAAAGAGTCATGTACCACAATGTTCATTGCAGCTCTATTTACAATAACCAGGACGTGGAAGCAACCTAAGTGTCCACTGACAGATGAATGGATAAAGAAGATATGGCACATATATACAATGGAATATTACTCAGCCATAAAGAGAAACGAAATTGAGTTATTTGTAGTGAGGTGGATGGACCTAGAGACTGTCATACAGAGTGTAGTAACTCAGAAAGAGAAAAACAAACACTGTATGCTAACACATATATATGGAATCTAAAAAAAAAAAATTGGTTCTGATAAACCTAGGGGCAGGACAGGAATAAAGATGCAGACATAGAGAATGGACTTGAGGACACAGGGACGGGGAAGGGTAAGCTGGGACGAAGTGAGATAGTGGCATGGACATATATACACTACCAAATGTAAAATAGATAGCTAGTGGGAAGCAGCTGCATAGCACAAGGAGATCAGCTCGGTGCTTTGTGACCACCTAGAGGGGTGGGATAGGGAGGATGGGAGGGAGACGCAAGAGGGAGGATATATGGGGATATATGTATAACTGATTCACTTTTTTATAAAGCAGAAACTAACACACCATTGTAAAGCAATTATACTCCAATGAAGATGTTAAAAATAAATAAATAAATACACACTTCCGTGATGCTCTAATCCATACCACAGTGATTCTCAAATTGTAGTCCCCAGACCAGCACCATTGACATTACCTGGGACCTTGCTAGAAATGCAAATTCTCAATCCCACCCCAGACCTACTGAATCAGAAACTGAGTGTGGAGCCAACTGTCTATTTTAACAAGCCCTCTGGTGATTCTGATGTGTGTTGAAGTTTGAGAACCAATGCTCTATATATGTATTTGATTCAATTCACCAAGTTCAAAGGGACCACCTACTATAAAAACTAAGACTTATGTTACAGTTTTATTGTTCAGTCTGAATTTAGAGGAATATAAACGTGAAACGGTTTTATATTTCTCCCATCCCTTCCTTCTACCATGTACTGTCAAGTCACACTTTTCATCCCTTACTAGCATCTTGAGTAGATTTCTTAACATTTGGTCAGTTCTATTATTAAGTCTTTTTTTTCACCTTATTTTATTCTAAAGCCTCAATCTCACATCTGATTTGACATTCTTCCTCTTCTCCTTCATGAGCTAGATTCAGGGAGGAAGTAAGATTTGAAGTGGGGAGGGGATAGTTCTATTCTTTCACTCCTCTTCTCACTGGGGCACCATGGGGTGGGGTGGGAGAGCAGGCCTGGTGCTGGAATTGCTCCCCCTCCCTTTGCAGGGCCTGTCCTGTCTGGGGAAGCTTAGTGGGGTACAGGTGGGGGACACAGGGATCCTAACTGCTCATTGGCTCTCTGGTTTCAGTCTGGGCCCATCTGCTGCTGGTGGCCTTGGCTGCGGGATGGTCCTTTGAGGACGTGTGTGTGGCTCTGAGGGCCCTGTCAGTGTGACCCCAGTTCATCTGCCACTGAGAAGGACAACTGTGGCCCCCTTTGGCTTCTCCGGTGGTCCATGCCCCTCCCACTCTGTCCTCCTATATAGAGGCTCAGAAACTGCTGGTGTCTTCTTCCCCACCCTCTGAGGGCTGAAGGGAACTGAAATGAGGATCCCACCTCCTCAGACAAACCTCCCCTCCTTGGCTGACCTGCCTGTCTTCAGACAGCTGAAGCAGGCACGGCCTCCCTGTTCACAAAGAGCCCCCAAAACTCCTAAGGACACAGATCAAACTCTCTCCAAAACTCCATCACTGTATCCCCACCACCAGATGGGGCCAAGGGTCTCAAAAGGTCAGCAGGCATCCAGCCTGAAGCAGTATGACAATTGCTGCCTCATGGAGAGCCCTCACCCTGCCACCTCCATACGTGATTCTGATAGATGTCCCCAACTTGATCTCAAGATGAGAGTCACAATGGGAGGGGCAGAAATAAATTATTCTCCTACAAACTCCTACCTCCCTTGTCCCACTTTTCTCCCTACCTGAGGCTGGGAGAGGGCAGTAATGGTAGTTGGGCCACTTCTTGGGAGCCCTGGAGTTAGGGAAAATCTGGCCTCAATTGCTGACATCTCTCTTTAGAGAATATGGGTTACTTAGCACCTGGTGTTTCCAGCAGAGGTTCTGGTGCCAGTCCTGTTCACTGTCCTCTAACACTTGCTATTTGCTACATGTTTTCACATATATTATCTCAGTTGATCTCACAGTGATCCTGTGAGGCATTTAACCTAAAACAAACAGGCTCAGAGGGGTTAAGTCACAAGCCCAACATCACATGCCTGGTGGTAATGGTGGAAGTGGAACCCAGCCCTGGAGCTCCTGGGCACCTGTCCTTTCCCTGCATTTCATGCAGATGCCTCAGCCACACTAGTTTTGCAGCTCTAAACAAACTCAAAACAACTAACCCGAAAAATGCTTGTTTCCAAAGCCACTGAGCAGCTGACAGTGGAGGGTTTAGGGCATGGGATTTCCTAAGAGAAAACACCAGCTGGTTCACATCATGGGTCCTAACCATTGTCTTCCCAGGCCAAGGCCACATGACCCCAAAGAACCTCGAGCTGGCTTTAGTCAGCCAGCCCCTCCTGCTTTTCTGGGGTTAGGGAGGGGGCAGGGAAGGGGATATAAGTTGGTACTTCCAAAGCAAAAAGCTAGGCATGAGCTGTCAGGACTGACTGGCCAGACCCCACGCTCTGGCCTCAGAATACCCAGCCCAGGTCATACAGGGTCAGGGCACCATCTGTCCTTCTGGATGGCCCTGTCCAGAATGACTCATTTCTACACATGGTGGGTAGAAGTTCATGGTTAAACTCGCTGCAACAGCCAGAGTGCATGGCAATTTTCTAATCAACAGATGGGGTTGGAGCCCCTGCTACAGACACAAGAGGCTTCTTTCATTCAGGTTTAAGTAAAGATTTATGATGAACATGAGACCCTCGCATGCCCTCATCCTGGGCAGAACTTCCCCCAGGGCTGGGGTTCAGTGAGGAGCCATCCAGATGGGCTGAGATCATATTTCTCACCAAAGATCAAAGCCCTCGCTCTCGATAGAGCCAATTAAATTTTCAAGAATTTTGTGAGCTGATTGTTAAGCACAGCGATTATTTTAAAATTAAATCATAAAACTTACAATTAAATAATGTTAAGAACAGTAGTACTGAATCACTTTGCTGTACGGTAAAAATTAACACAACATTGTATATCAACTATGTTTCAATAAAATAAATTTTAAAAAAAGAACAACGGTAGTAAATACTCAAACTCCTCTGTTCCTAATTATTTTACTACATTTTAATATTATCTCTATTCTCAAGGTTATTGACATTTATGATGTAAATACTACATAATGCTGTGCTAAAGGGCATCTCTTCTCAACTCCCCATTAGTAACATCAGACTGGTAGCTAAATAGTAGCCGTGATGACTGTATTTACGCACGAAAATTGGCAAATACTACAAGTGTATTTTACATAAATATATTAAAATATAGATGAATACAATTAATCATGATTTGATTTATTGTTTTGCTGACTATGTAGAGCAAATGTCAACAGACCCTTTCTGTAAGGGCAAGGTAGTAAATATTTACCCCTTTGTAGGTCATACGGTCTCTGTTGCAACTACACTATTCTGCTATTGAAGCTCAAACACAGCTACAGACAATAAACAAATGAACATGGCTGTGTTCCAGTAAAACTTTATTTACTAAAACAGGCGGTGGGCCAGATTTGACAGGCCATAAATTGCAGGCCCCTGGTCTAGACTTAAGAAAAGCATGGAGAAAATGTTAACTATGTAGATTAAACTTAAAAGCGTACTGTGTCTGTAGTTGTTCCAATTGTAAATAGCACAAAAAATTGAGGAAATGTTCTTCCAGGATTCTAAAACAATTATCTGATACAGCAAAGAAGTAGCTTATGTCATTGTTGAATGACTGAAGTTCTGAAACAGGTCTTCATTGTTTCAGTTTTGTCTTACTCCATGTAAGTGAAAATATCAACTAACACTCCTAACAGAATAATCCCTGTTCATCATTTGCAACCATGGGTTGGCTAGCGATACAAAATTTCAGCAAAAATCAACAAGAAAGTTCTGTAAGAATCAATTGGCTATATGGAGTTTACAATAAAGAGCATTGGATGTTTTATACTATATAATTTTTAAATTGTGTAATATATATCCTTGATGTCAATAAAATGTATAATAAATTACGTATGTATATATATGCATACGTTTTTTTCCAGGGAGCCAGTAGTTAAATATTTCCCATCACACTACTGCCTGAGGAGCATTTACATAAAGAGAGACCTAACTGTCCAGAGTAACACATGTTAAGGACCAGAGGCACAGTCCAGAGCCCAGAGAAGGGGAGGGGTGTCAGGGAAGGAGGGACAATCAGGAGGGCCTTCCAAGGTGTCCTGGAAGGCTTCATGGAGGTCATAGCACCGTAAAGAACCATAGGACTAAAAATGAATGGAGGGTGGCTGCACTTCAGGCAGGTAAATAGCTAGGGCGAAAGAGTGGAGGTTGGAATCCCTGACTTGGTCAGAACAACCAAGAGAAGAGGGTGAGCTCTGGGAAGCAGTGGGCCCAGATATATCTAATGACATGGAAACATACTATGAGGTTGAGCAGAGTAAAAGCAGGTTACAAAATCTGTGCACTTGTGTTAAGAAAAAAAAAAAACATTAGAAGAAAATGCACTTAAATGCAAATAGCTCTGGGTGACAGGATTATAGCTGATTTTGTTTTCATGCTTCTTAACACTTTTCTGTACCTTCCTACCATTCTGAAGTGGTGTGTATTACTTTGATAATCATGGAAAAAATAAAGTTTTCTGGGTACGAAGGGCAAAAAGCAGGCAGCCCTAGAGCACTGAGATAAATCTGAAGCCATAGCAAGGGAGAGGGCACATCTGGCCTGATGCAGCCCTGAGGCCCCTGGAGGGAGGTGCCAAGGAGGGGTGTAGTGGAGCCTAGGGGGTGATCCTGCTCTCCTGGGAGGACTGCAGGAGCACATGGGTGACAACCACGGATGCCCACCTAAATACCTAGCAGCCTCAGTGACTCACACAATTCCTTTTTCCTCTGCCTCCTGGACCAAAGCCCATGTCTTCATCCTTCCACTGATGCTGGCTCTTTGGGTATTTTCTACACATCTCTCTGTGTACATGCCATGTTGTTAGTCTTAAATAATACACTACCGGAGCACAGGGAACACATAAGCTTATGCTTTTTCTGATCAGGAGTATCTGTAGCTGGAGGATTAAGAAATACATTTTCATGAGCTAGATAATAACAAAAATTAAATGGCAAAAGTCCTTGCTATCCCCAGTAACTGGAGAGCTGTTTTAAAAAATAAATAAGCACCTATTTCAGATTTTTACTACTACAGAGATAGGGAAAATTCTAGAGAAAAACTTGTACCTGTATATCTCATGCCATACCTCTTAAAAGAAGAATAAAATTTTAAATGGGATCATCAGGAAGAACTAACTAAATGTGAAGCTCACAAACTGATCTTTGAAGTTTGGAAATGGACTTCCCTGGGCAAGGTGGGCATGTGCTATGGTTAGACCAACATCCGAGGCTCCCCACCATGTCCTCCACCTTGGGCAGTTAAAGCATAACACAGGCTGATGAAGGCAAACAAGAACCACTGGGATTGTCCTTTGTATTAGTGTATATACTGTTATCATATAGCAGAGAGATCGTCCTCACCCCTGGCTCTCTCCTCCAAGTCATAACATCTAGGATGACATCTTCCAAAGAATAAGTCTCGTGTGAGGTTTTTCCACCTTGTCTGAATTCTCTGTCTTGGATGCTTTCAGCTTTTAGACCAGCTTTCCACCAGAGCCAAAAAACGCTCTTGGTTCATTTCCCCTTGAGGAATGCTCAGAAACCAAAGAATTCCCTGTTTCCAAGCTCTTCCCAGTAGAATCTGAGTCACCCTTATATCCCAGGCATTACACACAGAGGACCATCCGTCTGTGTCCCAGGACCATCCTGTCCCTTGTCTTTGACTCCATTGTCCCAATAGAATGAGGACAAAGGAGGTTACAGCACCTTCTGAAAAGGGCCCCATGTCAACCATCTCCCTGGTCTTTAGGAGGTGGGTAAAGTTGTGCATTAGCTCAGCCCCAAAGCCTGCCATCAGTAACACCATCCAGGCCCTTACATCCATGGCTTTATTACCTTTGTAATGAATATTTAAGTGGAAAAGGTAATAGATCATAGAATTTTGAGAAGGCTATAAATCTCCCTTTGGCTATGGATGCAAAATGTTCTAGGAAGGAGGTGTGAGGGGCTTGCGTCATACTTTTTAGGTGAGATATGTATTTTCTAGTTTTGCTGCCACAAAAATAGCTTTCAGTCACTGAAAGCTAACGGCCTAGTGGACGTGAGATGGGGCAGGCCTCTCTTAGCATAAGAAGACTACTGGCAAGTCTTGTCAAAATCTAGTGGCCAACTTTTGACCTTTCCTAGTGACCAGGAAGTGACACAGAAAGTGTCTTCCTAGAGACCCTGCTTTGGATAATGCCCATTGAGCGGGCAAATATTTGCTGGTGAGATTGTATTTTAGTCGTTTTCTAAGTTTGAGTGAAGCCATCTTCTCAAAGCTTTTAGAGATCTGGCTTCATGTTTTTTCCCCTTTGGGGGCCTCTTTTTGAGATTTAACAATAAATACATACATACATAAACCAAATAAAAGCTAAAGAGACATAACAAGTCCCAGGCTTGGTCCAGGTTTTCAGGAAATAAGCAGTTTCTGCAGGAAGTCCCACCCACTTCTAAAAATGGAAAATATAAACAAGATGAGAGTCCACCAGCAAACAGGTGTTTTGTATCCCCTCAAGTCAGATAAGTAGATTTTTATATTTATGAGAAAGCAAATAAACATTCCCCCAAATTGGGCTTGGTCCATTCTGAAGTAGAAAACCAGCCTGGGTTATGCACACCGAGTTCCGGCTGTATCCGCAGGCGCCACAGGAAAGAACTGGATAACCCACCCCCCTTCCCAAGGATGCCTGAACTGGCCCGGATTCAGGCTCCATTTACCTGCTGGGGAGGGACAGAGTTATCGTGGGGCCTCGCAGGCCCTGTGCAAGCAGCATGCTTCCTCCTTGTCACGAAGGCCCTGGGCAGCCCCAGGTGGGACGCCCAGGTTCCTCTAAGATCAGAACAACAGTCAGGCGTGGGTGCAGCTAGCTCACACCTGACAAGAACTGGCCTCTCCCTTTTTCCTAAGAAGGGGTTCATCCTGAGGGCTCCCCTGCAAGGCTGCATAGGTCTTGCCTCTCTGCTTCCAAGACCACCATTGGGTATCTGAGCACGGACCCTTGGGGTCTGCTCGGGAAGTCTTTCCAACTCCTAATGAGCACTCTAATGCTCATTAGAACCAACTCTAAAATGCCTGAAACCACTTAGCTCCCAGGGCCTTGGCCCATGAACAGCCTGCCTTCTGTTTCTAAGGATATATTGAAAACGTAGTGCTGAAACAAGGTTTTGGCCTCTCCCTGGAGTTCTAACTCTGTATGTGAAACAGTGAGGTAGGGGCTTTGGGGAATGCAGAAAGTAGAGGAGAGCTCACAGGGAAGGGTTTGGTGAGCTAACAGGGACACTGGGGTGTAAAATGGAAAGGGAAGGAAGGGCCACGTGGGAGGCAGCATGTGCAGTCATGGTGGGCTCTTAGGGCCAGGGCGACCTACCTGACCAGAGAGAAGGGGCTTCAACATCCCAGAGCCCCTGCTCCGTGCCAGACATGCTACCAAGCCCTTCACTTAGGCTATAATCCCATCTATCACCCTCACTCCCGCCCTGCAGGAAGCTCTTATAACATCTCTCTCAATGATTGGGAAATGCAGGCTCAGGACGTTACCTTACTTAAGGTCACTCAGCTAGTAAGGAGCAGGGCTGGACCGCAAACCCAAAGTGACTGACAGGATGGCTCATGCAGGTCCATCTTCTACCCTGCTTTTGTGTCTCCCAGGGAGGGTTTGGAGAAGCTCTAAGAAATAATAGGGCACCAGACTAGGGGCTTAGGAAAAACAGGACCACCTGTTAGAGGGAAGGCATCAGAAGCAAGAGTAGGAAGACTGAGTGCCTAATGGCTTGGAGAGCGGCCAACTCATTTATCCTCTTTGGCCTTGGTTTTCTCATCTGTAAAAGGACAATGGACCAGATTGGTGCTTCTGTGAAATAGGGAGCATCAAGGCTCTTGAACAAAGAAGTGGCTGCAACATAACACTGAAGGGGGTTCTGTTTGAGGCTGGTGCACAGGCTGGTTTGCAGGGGAAGAAAGCACGCCAGCAAAGCCTGCTTCATTGATGTGCAGAAACCCAAATGTGAGGTGAAGTGGGCAATGCTCAGGTGCAGAAGATGAGGTGCTCACTGCTACAAAAGAGAGGTCAAGGCAAGACACAAGAAACACTTCAAAGGCAACGCTAAGAGCATTTGGGGATTGACTGGAAGAATAACAATAATAAAAGCTAACATTTACAGAGGGCTCTACTTGTTATCCCACCGAGTGCTCAGCTACCGATCTTCACAGCAGCCCTGTCGCTGTATCACGGGTGATGAGGAAACTGAAGCTTACAGAGGCAAAGTAACCTGCCCCAGGTCATAGAGCTGTCAGACGGCAGAGGCAGGATTTGAACTCAGGCAGTCTCAGTGCAGAGCCTGTGTTCTTAATCCCCATGCAACACCTACTGCTCCCTGTGTGCTGAAGCAAAGACCACCACTCTCAGTTGGGCCTCTGCATTTCACTCACACTGATTGACCTTCGTAGGATGCCTCCTCTTCTCCCTGGTCCAAATTCCCTTTAAATTCTGGATTCCACTTCTCCTTAAACCTTTCACACTCTGCTCTGTCCACCCATCCACACCTATCTCCCACTGTTTTCCCCTCAGCCTAGGCCTGCTCCTGGAAGTCCCAGATGTGTTATGCTCACTCTAGTCCCCTCTCCTACCCATCGGACGTCCACACCTCATCCGGCTGCACGCCGAGTGTCATCCCTCTGCACCGAGAGTTAGGCTCGTCCTCCTCTTGGCTTCTGTCGTCTCTTTACCTATTTCTTGCATGTATCGCACTGTATTTATTATATATTTTTTGCCTACTTGTCAATGTTTCCACCTTCCCCATAACAGTGTGAGCACTTTGAAAGCAGGAAGAGGCTGGGTCTTAGTGCAATCTATGCACAGTGCATGGTATATAGTGGATGCTAGATAAATGCTGATGAGTGATTTAACATAATTGATTGAATAAACAAATAAACATCTGAGTCCAGGAGAGGAGTCCTGGCTCCAACCCATCCCACTAAACAAGATCACATTTAGTGTTTATCATAAAGGCTTTTCATGTCCTTCTTAAAAAGTTGTTACCACTGGTCCACTTTCTGCCTTATCTATAATCCATCCCATTGATTCACTCACACACACACACATTCATATATACATACGCACATGCACATATTTCTTCCTGAGTGGACCCCAGACCAAAACCAGATAAATAAATATCCCTCCCCCTGTTCTGTTCTCACTCAGACACATTAATTCTAAGCACAAGAGGAGAGAACCCAGGCCCGACATGGATGGGCCAGCTGAATCCAAGCCAGTACCTTAGAAGTAAGGCTTCGTAGAGCAGGGTAATTGCCTATTTGGTTTTCTCACCTGCACGGCAGCTCTTGGCTTCCCCCTCCTATGTGGGAGGGGCACAGTCCTGGCTCAGAGGTCTTCCAGATTATCCTCCCATCCCAGGCAGTCTGAAGGGAACCCACTGGCTGAGCGCTGGCCTCTGCAGGCCCAAGCAGATGGAGCACGGCTGCGGAACCACTTCAAGGACCAACCTCTGCTCCTCTGCTGGGCCCTGCCTGCCAAGACTGGTCAGCGGAGTTATTTGTGGTACTCATTAGCACTTGCATAGCTCTTGAATTATTCCTCTGTTGCTAAGTAGCCCCCAGAACACTGCAGACTCATCCCTACTTTTGAAGTCCTTGTTCTGTAGGAGAATCCAAGAAGTTGATTCCAAGTCTTCCCTCCCGGCAGGGATCCCAGTGGAGCTGCACCAGGGGGCAGCTTGCTGTTATAGAGAGTTGAAGCCAGGGACCATGTCTCCCCAAGGGATAGATGAGACCCACTGTGGCAAAGGGCCTCCCTGTCTGACTGCTTTGTTCTCATCTTCTGTGGATGACTGAGGTGGGAGGGAAATCATATGTCATTTACCCCGCTCCCTTAGTGCAAAGAGTGCTGGCGGGGCCTGAGTCTAGGTTCCAGCATCAATGTGCTCTGTGACTCAGGAAAGGGGCTCAGCCCCTTTGAACACTGGTCTCTAGTACCTGTCCTGCCTCCTTCGTAGAGAAAACCATGATCACACATGTGAGTGGATTCTGAAGTATTAAGAAACATGTCAGTGGGTCACTGAAAGCTGTCTGTGCTCTCCCTACACTCAGACAGTTTGGGGAGAGGGACAGAAGCCAGACCCTTACTCCCACAGCGGATTGTCAGAAGGCTTCAAAGAGCTGGTTCCTCCCTACTGCCTGCCAACGCTGTAACCATGGAGGACAAAGAGCAAAGGACAGACTCCCAGATTGTGGTCCCCCATGGGCCTAGAGCAGGTGCCACCCCTGGGTCATCTCAGAAGGGAGCTTGGGGACCAAGAGAAGGAGAGAAGGGAAGTGCTGAGTGTATTGGGTCAGCACGTCCTCACAACCCAAATAAGCAAAGCTAGATGTTGGGTGGAGGCTGTAGCAGTGATGGAAGGCAAGCAACCACCGAGATTCCTGGGTTTTTTTTTTTATGTTTCTGATCAGGCCTTGTGCTAGTCTGTTCTATACGTGTGAAAGAAGAGAGAAAAACGAGGAAAGCTGGTAATAACAGTTTCTAACCCACTGAAAGCATGGCAGGAACTGGCCCAGAAGCATCACCCCCTCACCCACACCACACTCCTTTACTTTATTACACACACATACACACACACACACACACACACACACAGACACACACACACACACACACACACACACACACACACACACACACACGTCCCAGCGTCCTTTACGATTTCTCTCAGGATGAGCAGAGGCCATTTTGCCTCAGGGGCAGCAATGGCATCCTGGTCTACCCAGGGGGGCAATCAGATCGCCCCACCCAGTCTCATTACACTGTTTTACATGAGGATTGGTTTAAAACAACCAACCAGCAAACACCAGCCTTTTTCTGCCTTACTATTTCCTCTCTCCATCTCTCCTCCCCTAATCCTTCATGACATACTTGCTTCAAATGGTAGACTCACCCCACTTTCCTCCTCTGAGCTTATTTCTGTCAGCCTTCACCCATTTGCTAAAGTCTGATTCAGGCCTCACCTCCCCCACGGAGGCTTCTGATGCTCCCTCTTCTCTGAATACTGTGCTATACTTGCAGCTAATGTGTTTTGAGCACTTACTATGCCAGGCGTTGTGCTAAGCTCCAGGCATGAACCGTTTTCTTTCATCTTCCCAATAACCCTAAGATCTTCATTCATCAAATGAGGAAGCTAAAGCCCATAAGATTACATAACTCACTCAGGTTCACATAGCTAGTAACTGGCAGAGCCAGGATTCAGACCCAAGTGTCCTGACTCTAAGCCAGTGTAGCGATGTGCAAAGAGAGTGGATTTCCAGTCCACAGACCAGAGTTTTAAGTTCGGCCTCCAACACTCACAAACTTGG
The DNA here is from genome assembly GCF_002837175.3 of Physeter macrocephalus. NCBI lineage: Eukaryota > Metazoa > Chordata > Mammalia > Artiodactyla > Physeteridae > Physeter > Physeter macrocephalus. The sequence goes on from NC_041224.1 coordinate 51,651,910, forward strand.
GGAAGTCCTCTGAGATTCGATCTCTTCATATAACCACATCAGCTGTGGTTAAGATGACAGGAGCTATCCCAGTAAAGCACATGCCCCTTTCCTGGTCTGTCCCATTACTTTAACACCCTTTCTAATGCCTTGTTCTCTCTGACCAATCATCTCACAGGCAAACTAGGAGATCAGAGCCTTCAGGGGGAGACTGAGATTTATGCTCTGGGTTCCTACAACCTGGATAGCTACTCCAAAGGAAAGTTCCATAAATATTTAAATTGGTTAATTGAAGTCTTTAAAAGGATGCTTTTTCAGAAATGCTTTTGCCCCTGTAGGAGTCTATGACCCAGATCAAATCAGGCTTTCAGAATCTGCTCTGCTCTTTCCCTGTCGCCTCGCCCACTCCTCTTCACCCCCTTCGTGCTGTGGTGTATCCACAACGCGAAAGGCCAGCTTGACTCCAGCTTCCTGCCCACTGCTCACATTCAACCTACAGCACCTGCCCTCTTGTCCCAACTCGTCTACCCCATCTGAGCCCCTGCAACCAGCCTGAGTCAGCCACGCCCCTCCTCTCCCCAGGAAAGAAAGAGAAAAACCCATCAGGTCTCTGCTCTGCCTTGAGATTGAACACGTATCTGTCTTCTTCAGTCCCATCTATCGAGCCGCTCTCCTGCCCTCTCCCTCAGGGGCCCAGCATTGGGTACTTACCACCTTTTCCAGTTTTCCATCGATCTCTTAGGATTCTCAACTGTTGTGCTCATCTGTGGGGGGAAAAAAAAGTCAAATAAAGATACTCATTATCTTTGAACATTTGATTTCACAGTACAACTTGCATGACTCTCAAATATGAGGTCAATACACAAAATAGTCATTTAAATTGCCTGATATTAAACAATTCTGACCCAGAGAGTAAAAAGCTTTTTGAGTGATAGTTACATTGATAAAAGAGTCACAATGACAGGTTTCCAAGATGAAAGTAATGGATCAGAAAATAGAACAGTAGAGAAAACACAGATGAAAGGCCAATAACCCCACTTGAAATCCAAAGCTTTCATTTTGGGGGAAAATATTGCCAAAAGCACTATTTTGTGTTAAATAGATCATGATAAAAGGAGCACACACTTGCTGCCTCCTCGAGTTTTTATCCCCTAGTATCTGTGTCTCTTTCCATCTTTAAGTACAGTGGCCTTTGTTGTGACTGTTTCTTAGGCTGGTGATGCTGGTAAGGTAAGTGCTATGGACACTTGTGGGTGGGTGGTGCCACCCGAGTGACAGAGCCAGGCTCCCCAGACCCCAACTCCCCGTCCACACAGTTAGCTGAGCCAAATGCCAGCCTGCCCTCCCCCACAGCTAGAGCTCCTTTTCAGTAAAAGAGCGCATAATGACAAATACTGAACTAGTACAAATAAAGCATTTTATTTAGAGTAAAATTTAAAGACATATGAACATAAAGCCTCTGAACCGCTCTTCTTTCGTTGCTATTTTCCACAGCCTAAGCCAGTCTTTGAGCCTGTCAGATTTGAGTCGAATGCACTTTTCTAACTCACCTTCATCCTTCTTGGGGTCGGTCCTAGAACTTTCAGTGGCTTCACCAGGCATCAAAACAGGTGGTGCCTTTCTTCCACTTTACCTTTAAAGTCTAAATAAAAGAATATTACTGTTACTGGTTTGCTCTAGAGTAAAGAAAAGCCCTATTATGGCAGCCCTGTCACTTCTCTGGGCATTTGGAGTTTCTATATTTCATCCCTTTAGGGACCAGAAGATTCTTTGTCACATATGCCCCACATGTGCCCATGTCACTCCTGTCCATCCGATCAGAAGAGGTCAATTTCCCCCACTTTACTGCCTCCCTAACCTCAGCTCTTTGCCCTTTGGAGCATGATATGCTTATTGATTGATTTATATTTACTTACAATTGGTACTTATGTATTCCAATGGTTTTTACACTGGCTTCTGACAGACTGCTCTTACATAGACCTAATGAAGATTTAAGATTTTAAAAATCACATTTAAAAAGAATTCTGTGAAATTCCACATGAAATGGAAAAGGTTTTAAATGGGAGATTAAAGTGATCAGTTAAATAAAGATTATAGGAAATTACTGAATGCAGGGCTGGGCTGGACAGAAGAGACAAAGACAAAATGTCCAACTGAGAGCAGGGGTAAGGTATGAGTCCAGCAGCATCACAGATCAGACCTCTAATGCGTGGAGTACGAAGAGGTTACAGTGAGCTGGAGGGAGCAGGTCAAGAGCTTGGGTCAGGTATTCATGTGCCTGGGAAATCAGCTGGTGCAGGAAGGTCCAGACAAGTTTTGGGGATCCACGACCGGGAAGTTAGAGTCAGAGAGTGCAGTCAACACCAATAACACATCCAAAGAGTGCCAAGCTCTCTGTCCTCTGTAATCTACTCTCTGTGGTGTGTGGTCAAACCGGGTACATATAGGTACACATGAAACTAGAGAAAGAACCATAGCTCCTGATGTCTGTAGCTCCTAATTAACACAGGGGCCGAGGAGTTAGATGTTCTGTTGTGTATCTAGAAATCCTCTGAAGTTCTATCAGGCCTCATCCCCTGATGATTAAATGCCAATTGTAAAACAGGGAGACTTACTCCCAAAACCAACAGATGTTTGGGCTGTCATCATTATGCCTGTTTTAAACTCATTTGTGATTTCAATGTGAAGTCCTGTGTTATTTCTTAGAAATCACTTATATAAGATTATTTGGAAAATCATACTAGTCATGAGGTATCTATCCATCTCAATGATTTGTCTCTTACAGCAATGCAATCTGGCATTTTGTAGGAGCATTTGGTCAACTTTCCATCTCATCAACCTAAAAAAGTTCTAGAAATCTCCCACACTTTTTAAGGTGGCCTTTATCAGATACTTTAGTTTCATGAAAGGTAGACTAATGTTTTCCATCTTGTATACAATGCATTCTCTAATTATAGGGTTAGCCATTTAGCTCTCGGGACCTCTGTTTTCTCACATATAAAATTAATCAGTAGACTACATTGTTGCCATGGCTCCTAAATTCTAAGGATCTAGTTATTTTAAGCACTTTGTTAGCTATCTTGACCAAACCGACATCACAAGTGAGAAACAGGCTGCAGAGACCAAAATTCTTCTCTGGTTTATACTGTCAGGGAGAAAGAAATTTTCCTACCCTTTTAGGTTCTTCTGGCTGGTTTAAGGATTAAATCGACAGGAGACAGATTAACAGGAGAAAAATCAAACAAAAGTTTAATAACATGTACATGGGAGAGACCCAGCAAAACTGAGTAACTTGCCAAAATGACTGAAGCCCTCACCTTAAAAACTATCTTTAACCAAAGACAAAAAAGGATGTTGGGGGTAGTGGTTTGGGACTTCAGAGGGCAGGAAGGCAATTCACACGAAGATGGAAAAGCAAATGTTTGGCAAATAAATGTTTGCTGGGCCACCACAGAGACAATGGGACACAGAGTGGACTCTGATCTCTAGGCTCTACTGAGTTTCCCTCACCACACTTAGCCCACATTCTTTGCAGGTATCTCTGGCGATAGCTCTATTTTGGGAACAGGTCCTCTATCTAAGTTCTTTTAGGCAGTTAGGGAGAAAGTCAAAGTTTTTTCCTGAGTCTTTGGGCCTTGATTGTTTTCAGCTCAAAATAATCTGCCTGTCAAAGAGACTTTTTGGGGTGGCAAGATTTGCTCCCCTACAATACCCATTAGATCAGAGCCAACCACTTCATATGTTGTTTGCGTTACTTGCTGCTAAACACATCATGACCTTGTCCACATTAAAGGTCATCTTCTATTTTTCTGCCCATTCACCTGGCCCCATTTCATCATTACAAGCAGCTGAGCATCTTAACTCCTAAAATGCATGTGGATTCTTTCTTCTCTTACCAGTTCAAATAAAATTCTTATATAATAGATAGTAAAGTCACTTTTCATAGCTCTTCATTCAAAAAATGATCTCAATTTTTGTGATCCCTTTATTCTAATGAATAACAATCACAGTTTTCAAAGCACTTTTCAGACATCCTTTGCCTTATCTGACCCCTCACAATAATCCCATTTCCTTTTTATTATGAAGTAGTTTGTAACACAATATTCCTACCCATGTGTAAAAGTTGTAACAACTTCTTTTCCTAATAAACTTTGGCATGAAATTTTATCAAATTCTTTCGGTAGTTATATATATTTTTTCATTCATTGTATTCCTACCCAAATGCCTGTTTACCTGGGGAAAGAAATCTGGTAGACCCATGAAGCATGAATCCAGCTTCCAGAGTGTCCCTGGAACAAACAGCTGCAATGGCCTTCAGTGATCACCTGTCCCACCCACCGACCCCTGAACATGGGATCTTGTTCCCAGTGACCAAAAGGCACTCATCTCTCAGGGGCTTCCTGGTTTGGGCGCAGAACCTTTGATTACAGGCTCCTGATCCCTGTAAACTCCCCTGAGTAGCACCTCAGCTGACAATTTCTGATTTGCACACGTCAGGTCTCACTTGATGGCTTTTCCTGGTCTCTCTCGTAAGCATTTTTTTCTTGCTTCAAAGCTGCCCTTTCCCCAAGATGGCTGCTTTGACTAAATGAATCAGCACCAGCCTTTGTGATCTGCTGCCAGCTTTCCTGGGCTTCAGTCAGCCTGTTACAGAGGCCTCTGGTCTTCCTACCGGCTGTTTGTTCTGTTCCTTTTTCCTCCTAATTAATGCCTACGTCTTATCTGAGTGGCCCTTCTCAAACAGAGTTACTGAGTGATTGATGTGTTTTGTTGTGTTTTCTTTTGGAACCCCTCCGGATCTGCCCAGACTTGAATTAATTGGGGTTTGCTCACTGTTGCAGAGTGATTCGCCCACCAGGTATCCCTTACATCGAATCCTGCTCACCACTTAGAAAAACCAGTTAGAGACTGTTTGGCAAGTCTTAGTGCTCACACGGTTTCCAACTGAGGGTCAAGGACGGCTCAGCAGTTGAGAGCTTGGGCTCTGAGGTCAGCCAGAACTGCCTCTGACACAATGCTCTTGACAAGGTACTGAAGCTCCTAAACTTCAGTCTCCGAGCCTATAAGAATAATAGGACCTACTTCATAGAAATGTTGAGAAAATTAATCAAAATGATGCATGGAGAATGCTCAGTACCTGGTAAATACCCAATAAGAATTATTACTGATTATCCCACTCAAACCTTGGGGATAGGCAAAGCAGTTCCTCTTACCCCCAGATAATGGACGAAAAGACTGGGCTCAGATAGGGCACATGGCTCACCCTATGCCACACAGCCTGTGCATGAGTCACAGCAAAGCCAGGGCCTGAATCCAGGTCCTCTACCTCCTAGACTCACACTATTTCCACTTCCCCAGCAACGCCTCTCAGAGCCAAGACCTGTGTCTTCTACAACAGTGGTTCCCAAAGTGTGGTCCCCAGACCTATCTCATCAGCATCATCTGGGAACGTGTCAGGCATATCAGTTTTGGGGTCCCAGACCTAATGAATCAGAAACTCTAGGGGTGGGGCCCAGTAATCCAGGCATTAGCAAGGCCTCCAAGGGACTCTGATGCACACTCAAGTTTGAGAACCACTGCTCTATGGAATAATAATGTCTCTCTGGATCTAACTCCTGAGATGGATGGTCCATAAATCCCACTGTGATCCCCAACATGAGTTACCCCTTCCAGCTCTGTGATAATTATCCTCACCAGGAATTTGTGGTTAATACCTACTATACTGTTCAACTGTGGTGTGTGGTTCTCACCCCTGGACACACATTAGAATCACCTAGGGAACTTTAAAAAGAACACAAAGGCCCACCCCACAGCAGTTAGAGTTCAGTTGTAGAGACAGCCTAGATTGAAAACCCCAGCGACAGAGCTGCCCTGTACAGACTCCATGGAACTCTGCTGGGCTGGGAATATTTTACCACATTAAGGCTTGTGTGCTTTACAATCCACTTTCATTAAATTGGTTTCTTTCCTTCCTGTGAACCTGGGTTCTTCAGTCTGGTCAAGCCCTCCTCCTCGTGCCCACTTATTTGCACAGCTGCTAGCATTCGCACAGAGGTGTTTACTTAGTATATCTCAGCTGTGCTGCCCCTGTCCACACCCAGGGTTGTCCTGTTTGATCTAAAAAGGTAATGACAAGGTATTATAAACATTAAGCACTGACTCACTATCATTCTTATTTCTCTTCTAATAACGTAGAAGGAATAAGAGAAAATAGTTTTATGATCATGTTGGAGTATTAAGGATCCCAAGCTCACTCCCTGGCCCACCAGGATCACAGCCATACACACACAGTGCTGGTTACTAAGAAAGAGCACAGTGTAAGCCTTTCTGACCCTCTCATTGGACGGGAGCATCTGGCTTGGGCCTGAGGCCATAGTGAGGCCTCTGTTCCAATACCCTCTGGATGGAAAATCAGCAGTCTTCCAAAAAAGGGCCAGCCCAATTGCCCACCTGGCTCAGGTAAGGAGGCTGAGAAGATTGGGGCTGCCTCCCTCACCCCAGGAGGGCTGGCCACCGTGTTTACAGCCCAGAGCAGAGGAAGACCCTAGTCTTTGCTAGACTCCCTCCACAGAAGTGACCCACTCTTCAGTAAAATTCTAGTTACTATCAAAGAAGTAGATTATATTTATTAACAAATAAGGCTTCTGGGGAAGAAACAAGAAAAGAATAGAAAAAAGGCAGATACTCCTTTCCCAGCACCTCTCCAAGAGAATCCAGGAGTTGGTGGACTTTGAACCCTGTACAGACGGAGGAGAAGAGCTTCCCTCTATCCACGGGCAGAGCCAGGCTTTATGAGGCCTGAAGACCCAGATAGTTTGGGATGGGGAGAAAAGGCTCACTTTAAGGAAAAGAACACAAAATTACAAATACAAAATTAGATATGAAAGTACAAAAGACACCTTGCAAGTGAGGGCCTAAGTTTAAATTTCATTTGCTGCAGAGTAAATTCACCTCTACCTAGACTGTATTTTTTAAATTGTTCTGGATTTTTTTCTCTTTTAATCATTTATTATATCTTGATTTTACAGCTTCAAGTATTAAACACATTCTAGGTCTAGCAGTGTTTTTTATTTTTTTTAACATCTTTATTGCAGTATAATTGCTGTACAACGGTGTGTTAGTTTCTGCTTTACAACAAAGTGAATCAGTTACACATATACATATATGCCCATATCTCTTCCCTCTTGCGTCTCCCTCCCTCCCACCCTCCCTATCCCACCCCTCTGGGTGGACACAAAACACCGAGCTGATCTCCCTATGCTATGCGGCTGCTTCCCACTAGCTATCTATTTTACATTTGGTTGTGTATATATGTCCATGCCACTCTCTCACTTTGTCCCAGCTTACCCTTCCCCCTCCCCGTATCCTCAAGTCCATTCTCTAGTAGGTCTGCGTCATTATTCCTGTATGCCCCTAGGTTCTTCATGACCATTTTTGTTTTTGTTTTTTAGATTCCATATATAATGTGTTAGCATACAGTATTTGTTTTTCTCTTTCTGACTTACTTCACTCTGTAAGACAGACTCTAGGTCCATCCACCTCACTACAAATAACTCAATTTCATTTCTCTTTATGGCTGAGTAATATTCCATTGTATATATGTGCCACATCTTCTTTATCCATTCATCTGTTGATGGACACTTAGGTTGCTTCCATGTCCTGGATATTGTAAATAGAGCTGCAATGAACATTGTGGTACATGACTCTTTTTGAATTATGGTTGTTTTCTCAGGGTATATGCCCAGTAGTAGAATTGCTGGGTCGTATGCTCGTTCTATTTTTGGTTTTTTAAAGAACCTCCATACTGTTCTCCACAGTGGCTGTATCAATTTACATTCCCACCAACAGTGCAAGAGGGTTCCCTTTTCTCCACACCCTCTCCAGCATTTGTTGTTTGTAGATTTTCTGATGATGGCCATTCTGACAAGTGTGAGATGATATCTCATTGTAGTTCTGATTTGCATTTCTCTAATGATTAGTGATGTTGAGCATCCTTTCATGTGTTTGTTGGCAATCTGTATATCTTCTTTGGAGAAATGTCTATTTAGGTCTTCTGCCCATTTCTGGATTGGGTTGTTTGATTTTTGATATTGAGCTGCATGAGCTGCTTGTAAATTTTGGAGATTAATCCATTGTCAGTTGCTTGGTTTGCAAATATTTTCTCCCATTCTGAGGGTTGTCTTTTCATCTTGTTTATGGTTTCCTTTCCTGTGCAAAAGCTTATAAGTTTCATTAGATCCCATTTGTTTATTTTTGTTTTTATTTCCATTTCTCTAGGAGGTGGGTCAAAAAGGATCTTGCTGTGATTTATGTCATAGAGTGTTCTGCCTATGTTTTCCTCTAAGAGTTTGATAGTGTCTGGCCTTACATGTAGGTCTTTAACCCATTTTGAGTTTATTCTTGTGTGTGGTGTTAGGGAGTGTTCTAATTTCATACTTTTACATGTACCAGTCCAGATGGACTTGGAGTCTGTCATACAGAGTGAAGTAAGTCAGAAGGAGAAAAACAAATACCGTATGCTAACACATATATATGGAATCTAAAAAAAAAAAATGGTTCTGAAGAACCTAGGGGCAGGACGGGAATAAAGATGCAGACCTACTAGAGAATGGACTTAA